>NC_133537.1:28213152-28813152 GCF_048544455.1 Silene latifolia | reverse complement strand
CAAAAATCGTCAACTCCCCATAAAATATAGATAAGACATGGGAGTGTGAATCATTGTACAATTCACTTTCTTTTTCATTTTTGATATTTTTTTTCTTTCTTTTTCCATCTTTTTTTTCTTTCCTTTATTTTTTTTCGTTCTTTCTTTTTTTTTCAATTCAACATTTTTCCTTTTTTTTTTTCTTTCTTTCCCTTCAATTCTCCCACCATCTTCTGAAATCAGATAAAATAACCATATTGCAATAAAACGTTCCAAGAACTACTCGTTACTAGCTCAGCTAGGGTAGGAAGTATTACAGAAAGTAGTTGTTAGGACAAAAAGGGCAATTTGGCTATCTGAGGCTCATGGGTAGAATGAAATAAAGGGGACTGCCTCTCCTAACACGTGTCACCATCCACAGACCGAATGCATACAGGTATTAAGAAGACTAGACTCATGCTTATGCAAATTGATGTTACATGTCTTAAAGAGAGTACTACTCACATCCTAAATGAAACCGGTCATGAATGTCACCAGCTTAATAAGCTCTAACCTCAGAATGTAATGTAGCTTGCCGACATAATGAATCAAGTCTATTCGTTCAGATAAGGAAGAAACAAAAACTCGTAGATTATGCACATGACCACGCCAACTAAATGTCAAGAATATGCAGGGCTCAAGTAAGGGTTCAAAGTAGCGTCGATGTTCAAACGTTCCGACCCAAAATTAAACATGAAATTTGAAAATTTTGAAAATTTTGTATGATTTTTTTTTTTAAGTAAAAGAAACAACAATGCATGCGGAAATAATAAACATGGAAGCAAAAATGCAAGAAAACATGCAGACACAGATATGGATGCATACCTCCCCAAACCAAACCGTACAATGCCCTCATTGTACCAAAAATAGGGAAGGAAATGCAAAATGAAAGGAAAAGGAGAGGTGGAGTCGGAAAACTTACAAAACGTCATAAGGATGGACCTCCCCAAACCGACCATGAACATGGGAGGTCAAAGAAAGTCAAGCAGTAGCTCCATAGACGTAAAACAACAGCTGGAAGTCAAAGCCATTCGATCGAGCACTTGGAACAGCTTGATCGAATGAACTGCTGCATTGGAAGGGCTCGATCGAATGAAAAACCACTCGATCGAGTGGGAGCGAGTCAGGTTCTGGTCGATCGAGGAGAATATCACTCGATCGAGTGATAGCTGCCTCAGAAAATGCTCGATCGAACACAATATCATTCGATCGAGTACTTTGACCTGCAAAACACGCATAAAAAGCAAGAAAACAACGTAGGAAGTTCCTAAAACAGCGTCTAAAGTTCAACGTAAGGCTAAAGAAAAATAAATAGTTCAACAGAAGTACAATAAAACGATCCGGGCTGCCTCCCGAGAGCGCTGTTTAAGAGGTCCCGCACGACCTTTCTCGCATCAATTAATCGGCGCGTCGAGCTCGTCGAATCGCAAGACTTCAACACGATTATGCCGGTCGCCTCGTGGTAATGCTTCACATATTGGCCATTCACCTTGAATCTGTGACCCTCGGAATCTTCAAGCTCCACGGATCCAAATTTAGTAACAAATTATTCTTACCGTATAAGGACCACTCCATCTGGACTTCAGCTTGCCAGGAAATAGTCTCACCGGGCATTAAACAACAAAGACCTTTTGCCCAACATGGAACTCCCGAGGTAGGATTCTCTTATCATGCCATCTCTTCGTCTTTTCCTTGTAAATGCGCGAGCTGTCATAGGCATTAAGCCTAAACTCTTCCAATTCATCTAGCTGCAAAAGACGATTCTGACCACACAACTTAGGATCATAATTAAGCTCACGAATTGCCCACCGGGCCTTACATTCCAAGTCAACAGGTAAGTGACACGATTTCCCATAAACTAACCTATAAGGTGATGCACCAATTGGTGTCTTAAAGGCGGTTCTATAAGCCCATAATGTGTCGTCGAGCTTAAGACTCCAGTCCTTCCGTGATTTAGAAACTACCTTAGACAAGATCTCTTTTAACTCGCGATTAGAGACTTCTACCTGACCACTAGTTTGGGGATGATACCCCAAACCACGCCGGTGTTGGACACCAACTCTAGACAGTATGGAAGTGAGTTTCTTTTCTTTAAAATGCATCCCCCCATCACTAATGACGACCCTAGGGACACCAAAACGGGGGAATATGATCTTTTTGAACATCTTTATCACGGTCTTAGCATCACAATGGGGTGAAGCAATTGCCTCAACCCATTTTGACACATAGTCTACACTACTAAGATGTACCGTTACCTTTATCGGATGGGAACGGTCCTTGGAAATCAATGCCCCGGACATCGAAAACCTCAACCTCTAGGATGCCGTTTTGTGGCATCTCATGTCTCTTTGAAATGTTTCTCGATCGTTGGCAAGCATCACAAGCTGAAACAAAAGACTTAGCGTCGAAACAAAGAAGGCGATAAAAAACCAGATCAAGTACCTTAGCCACGGTGCGCGATGGACCGTGGTGACCACCATATGAAGAGGAGTGACAGCCTTCCAGGACTATTTTGGTCTCCCACTGCGGAATACACCGTGTGTAGAGACCGTCTCGCATATTCCTTAAACAAGTAAGGATCATCCCGAAGTCTTGCTTAGCGTTATCTGAAAACGCTTTTTTGGCGATGAGAAGGTCGGGCGGCGACTTGCCACGACAACGAAGTTAGCTATATCTGCATACCAAGGTTCTTGGTTAACAATAGACGATATAACAACAATCAAAGTATCGTCGGAAAAGAATCATCAATGGGTAGAGAATCTTCCCCTTCTTGTCGCATCGATCGCGACAAGTGGTCACTATAACGTTCTCGGCTCCTTTCTTATCCTTGATCTGCAAATCAAACTCCTGAAGAAGGAGTATCCATCTCAATAGCCGTGGTTTGGCCTCCTTCTTAGCAAGGAGATGCCTCAAAGCTGCATGGTCGGTAAAAACGTGACTTCGACCCAACTAAATAAGTACGAAACTTCTCTAAGGCATAAACTACGACTAATAGCTCCTTCTCGGTGGTAGTGTACTTCACTTGAACCTCATCCGTTAGTTCGGCTCGCATAGTAGATAGCATTCAAGGCTTTATCTTTCCTCTGGCCAAGCACCGCTCCTAGTGCATAGTCACTCGCATCACACATGACCTCAAACGGCAAGTCCCGGTTGGGAGGTCGTATGATCGGCGCAGAGACTAAAGCCTGCTTTAACCTGTTAAAAGCGAGAAAGACAAGCATCATGAACACAAAAGGGGCATCCTTAAGTAGCAACCGTGTAAGTGGTTTAGCAATTTTGGAGAAATCCTTGATAAACCGGTGATAAAAGCCGGCGTGACCAAGGAAGCTCCTCACCCCCTTAACATTAACGGGAGGTGGTAATTGTTGAATCACTTCCACTTTTGCTTTATCAACTTCTATTCCCCTATCGAAACTAAGTGCCCTAAGACAACTCCCTCGTTGACCATAAAGTGGCACTTCTCCCGATTCAGCACAAGGTTAACCTCAATACAATACTAAATAAACACTTTCTCAAGGTTAGACAGACAGTTAGAAAAATAACTTCCATATACACTGAAATCGTCCATAAAAACTTCCATGATAGACTCAATATACTCTGAAAATATCCCCATCATACACCTTTGGAAGGTGGCGGGGGCATTGCATAAACCAAAAGGCATTCTCGTGCGTACGCAAAAACGCCCTTAGGACGGGTAAATGTAGTCTTAGCTTGATTGTGCTGGTGGATAGGGATCTGAAAGAACCCTGAATACCCGTCTAAATAGCAGAAAAATTTATGAGAATCTAACCTTTCTACCATTTGATCAATAAAAGGAAGGGGAAAGTGATCTTTCTTAGTGGCGGCATTCGGTGCATCGTAGTCTATGCACATCCGCCAACCAGTTACTACTCGAGTAGGTATTAATTCATTCTTCTCATTCTTAACTACGGTTGTCCCGCCTTTCTTCGGGACCACCCGTCTTGGACTCACCCATCTAGAATTACCGACGAAATAAATAATACCCATCCAGCAGACTTCATTACCTCGGCCGTCACGACATCTTGCATCTTCTTGGTTCAGTGACCACCCTGTCTGCAACGTTTATGATCCTCCTCCAGCTCTATCATGTGCATACTAATATCGGGACTAATCCCCGTGATATCGTCCGATGAATAGCCCATTGCCTTCTGTTTTTTCTTAAGTACACTAACAAAGAGGTCAGTGATCATCACTAAGCTTGCACTAACAATGACCGGATATTGCTCTCGTATCGTCTAGGAAAGCATATTTAAGATGAGAAGGGAGAGGCTTACGTTCCGGTACCTTTACCTCAATGGAGCAAAGAGTGCTAATCATTTGTTCCACCTGTTCTCCCTCATGCTCATCTAAATCATCAACAAGCAAATCCAACGCAGCGTCATCATCGTCTGGGCTATCTACACACTCATCAAAAAGCATTAGAGCTTCTAGTGGGTCCTTCATAAAAGAACCCGACCAGAAGTCATAAATAGACTCATCAATGACATCGACCGAATAGCAAGTGTCCTCTATCATTGGGCGAGCTAAAGTACTGGCGCATCGAACGTGATAGCGTCATCCCCTATCGCAAGAGTCGACGCCCTTGTCGACATCGATAATGTACCCAGTGTACAAAGGAATGGTCTTCCTAAGATAATTTTGGTCCGAGTGTCCTCGGCTATATCCAAAACAATGAAATCTATTTGGGATGTAAAGCTTGCCTATTTTCACATGCACGTCCTCTAAGACACCTAAGGGTCTCCTAACAGATCTATCACCATCTGTAGGGTAATGTTAGTCACTTTGAAATGACTCATCTTCGATTTCTTGCGGACGGGAAGGGGCATGACACTCGACAATCGGCACCTAAATCGCAAAGGGCCTTATCAATAACCATGTTACCTATGACACAGGTAATAGAAAAACTGCCCGGGTCTTTCATTTTTGGAGGGGCCTTATTCAACAGCAGATTACTAGACTCTTCCATAAATGAAATTGTCTCAAATTCACTCAAATTTCTCTTACGCGTCACAATATCTTTCATGAACTTAGCGTAAGTGGGTACCTGAGTAACAAGTTCGGAAAAAGAGACAGTTACCTGGAGGTCCTTCACGATGTCCACAAACTTACCGTACTGTTGCTCGATCTTTGCGTCCTTCAGACGACTTGGGAAGGGTACCGTGGTAGCGATGAGCGGTCCCGCAACCTTTTCATTACCCTTATCAATGCGTGACGTCTCCACAGCAGGGGAAGATGACACGGTAGCGGTATTAGATAGTAAATTAGAATCCCCGCCACTTAAAGTACTGGATCGAGTACTTTTATCAGTCGATCGACCATGTTTATCACTCGATCGAGTGATTTCATCAGCATAGTTACTCGATCGAGTAAGATTGTCACTCGATCGACCAACTTGGAATTCTGTGCTTCTCGATCGACCGCCATTTCCACTCGATCGAGTTACTGGATGATTAGAACCGCTCGATCGAGTAGAAGAGTCACTCGATCGAGTGGTTACAGCACACGCAGCAAGTATTTCCTTCAAAAACTCGTCTAGATCATCATCTGAGTTATCATCAGCTATCAAAACCTCGTCTTCTTCATGAATAGGGTCATTTTGAAAATTCACTGCGCTGACTGGATCACAAACTGGAAGAAGCTTGGCTTGGTCTGTTGCGAGTGTTAACTGCGCGACTTGTTCTTTCAATTCCGATATAACCGTTTCAGATTGCCGTGACATACTCATCATAATGGATTTTAACTCGGCAATTTCTTCGTTTGCAGAGGGAGGAATCGGTAGCGGAGCTGGCGTGGAGGGGGCAGAGACGCTCTTTATCTCTTCATATAGCTGAGAGAAAGGAACCCCTTGCTTGTACTTCTTATAAGCAAGGGCGCGCTCTACACTTGCCATACATTCATAAAGGTCGTGCCCTTCCTCGCCACATCTACCACATGGCTCTATATGCTCTGTAATCGTAGGCATCTTGGCAAATAAACTTTCAAAGCAACAACTAACCTGCAAAACCAATCAAAGCTTTGCAGAAATGAGATCGGCCTCAAGGAATAAATTCCCTGAGACGAGAGACAAACTTAATTAAAGTAACAAGTTTGCGCCACCTCCCCGGCAACGGCGCCAAAATTTGACACGTCTGTCGCGTACCTGTCAAAAATACCAACTGGCTCTAACTAATATAGCTAGGGAAGTCGGGTCGAATCCACAGAGAGGTAGGAAATTGTCGGCTAAAACTAGGTTCGTCAAGGTAACCAAATTGGGGGTTTATAAATGTGATTTCTAAACTAAGAGAAAGGAGAAGAGAAATAAAAGAGAGGTAAAAACAGATAGAGAAAAACAGCTAAGACAAACGGTTCACCATAATCATCCGGTCGAGTAATCTAGGTCTCAGGTCAATGCAAATACGGTCTAAGGGGTAGCGAACGTCACCTTGCGGCCCTTAATTCACCCTAAAGTGTAAACAGCTTAACTTTCGTCCTCACTGCAATACTCTATTGTTCGTTACTAGTCTACCTTTTCCAACCTTTCGGTCCAGGTCAAGGATCACTAGGAATTATAGGTCTAATTGCGTCGACTCAATTAGAAAGATACAGTTAAATGTAGCATTTAACCAACGAGAGACAAATACATTAACCTAATAAATCGATTACTCTCCCTTCATATTACGGATCCCCTATAGTCTTAGCATAAGAAAATTAGCTACTCATAACCATTGAATTATCGGTAACAACGAACAAATAATTAAAACTAGACATAATGATAAAATCTGACAACAATTCAATTGAAGCAATGATAACAATTCGAAAGAAGGAAGAATTAAAAGCAATAATGAAATTAAGAATAACAGTAGATCGAAAATACCAATCGTATCCCAAATCCGAGTAGCAAAAGTAAAAGAAAGGCAAAATCCAAAGAACAGTGACAAGAAATAGAGTCCAACTAACGTGTGTGGAAGAGATCAGTAACGTAGTTACTCTTCTCCAGTCTTATACTAGCAATCCATCCTAAAACCTAATCTATGGACTAATTACAAAAGCCCATAATATGATTAGGCGGAAATTAACTAAAGCACACGAAACCACTCGATTGAGTAGGGATAATCTACTCGATCGAGCAAAATCATCACCAAACCACTCGATCGAGGAGATACAAATCACTCGATCGAGCAGCTCTTGCAAAAACTCCTCGATGGCCCCTTAAACTGGTCGATCGACCAATCCTGAGTATATAGAGCATTCGATCGAGTAGTGAATCACTCGATCGAGCTATATAGGTACGTTAGGACTTGAATTGCTTCCGAACTCAGCTCATACGTCTTCCAAGTGTTAGATTTCCCAGCTCCGGCTCCTTATTTTCCATGAATGCATACAATTGGGACAATTATGGCTCGATTTAGCTTCTCTTCGGTTCAATTCCTGCAAATTAAAAATAACGGACCAAAGTAGAATATTCGGGGGTATTTGTAGCCAGATGCTACATAAAAGCATAGAAATGCGTGTAAAGATGAGGTGAAAACCTTATATAAAAGACACGCATCACCTCCATCGCAAAGATCAACACATTTTTCATTGCGGTGGACTCCTTATGGTAAGCCTCATATGCTTCCCTAGTGGCGGCGGTCGACCTAGTATTAGGTTCGGGTGCAGAGGCCTCGGTGAGGTAACGAAGCTTGTCGTCACCTTGGGCGGCTAACTTGAGTTGGGCATCCCAATCGGAGAAATTTGACCCATTCTTTTCAGGTTTACATCGATCCATGAAGGATCGGAGCCATGAAGTATTAGCGAGAGGTGTGGCGTTTGGGTTTGGAGTAGCCATTTGTTATGAGAAATAGAAGCGGTCTACAAAACAAAATAGAAGGAGTAAAACAAATGCCGTTTTCATAATAATACTCGTAAAAATAAGTTTAAACAAGTTTTATTGCATTTATCTAGTGACCTCTACCCAACTTGATAAATGATTCCAAGACCCAAATTCATATTAATTTAGGCATCGGTAAAGGAAAAACAACCCTTATCAATATAACTCGGTGGATTAACCTTTTAATCGATTCTACTTTTAGAACTCTTGGTCGATAAATTTACATTAAAATTTATCTTTAGCCCGAAACACATCCGGCAACCGTCGAGAATACTTTCGTTGAGTTCAACCCAAATTTCGAATAAATGTGTCCATGATCCAAACTTACATCAACTTGGGCATCGGTAAAGCCGAAAACAACCCTCATCTTTATAAATTCGGTAGGTAGACATTTATCACCTACTTCCCCTACGTAACAAGGTTTGTACCCCGGTAAAGCCGAGTGCACTCCCTCACGAAATAGGTTTTCATGGTTTCTACTTTTTGGTAAGGCTATGTCTCAATTGATTATTTTAGCGAGAGGTCATGTCAATTTATTATCTATCACGTTTTAAGTGAACTAAAGCGGTGAACTACGATAATTCTAATTGACACAGTCGATAAACTCGATTATGAAGACAATGCATGTTATAGTTATGGCGATTTAGCGATGCATGCAACATATAAATAAAATGCAAAACATAAAATAAATCCTAGTATGGCCTTCCTAAAAAAAAGAAAATCTAATTAACTATTACATATTCGGAAACTAACTCCATTGGTCCCTTGAACTTTGGTTATGGCACGCAACTCGAGGTAACACCGTCTTTATGTATCGCCTTCTTGAATGACACCGTCTTCAAGGAACTCCGGAATAAATAAATTACATAACAAATTACATAATTTCCTATTATACATTTGTAATTAAAATAAAATTAATCTATTAAATTAAAAAACGGTAATACGAGATCACAATAATTACAACCGAATCGATATTCCCATACATTTCGGGTAATACCAATTAAAAACTAGGGCCATACTAAGTAAAATTACATAAAATAAAATTATGACAATCATAAATAAAATGCAGCATTATAATATGGTTGAACATGCCCAATTTTATGCTAAATCGCCTTTAAGGAGCCAATATCGTAAATTACACGGTTTTTACGGATTTGCGTGATTCAACGTTTTATAATCACAAAAATTACATAAATTCATATTTATGCACAAGTTAATTACCCTAACCTCTTAGGACTCAAAATTAGTCTCCACTAACTATTTGACTATAATTAACTCATATTTCTTAAAATTGTTCATTAATGGACCTAACAATACAATAAAAATGCTATAAACTTCAAATAAATCACAAAAATTCCAAATAAATTCAAAATTCAAAATTTAAACTTATGAACATTCTAGAAAAATACCATGACACTCATAATATTCAAAAACTTAGGTTAAAATTTCGTAAAATTATCGGAAAAACTATGTTGCGGTTTATCGGATTTATCAATAATAATCATAAAAACATGAAAAAAATTATATTCATCAACTTTTCAATTTTAGATCTGAAAAAGATAATAAAATGCAACATGTGACGTTTTTCCTAAGTCATGGAGTATGTTTTAGTAATTATTCACTAATTAAGTCACTATTTATGCTATTTTTCATCAAAAATTCATAAATCATGCATAAAGACTTCAATATAGCCTATTATTTTACACACATCTTGTAAAATTGCATGTGATAACATACTAAATTTCTATGACCAGATTCGAAATTTATCTCATATTAACCTATTTTTCTTCTAAATTCGATTTTTATCATGAAAAATCCATAGTTCTAGCATAAGAACTCCAAAAATTATGAAAATTTACAGGTCATCTAAAAACAAAACATGTGTTAACATATCCAAAAATGACTGGAACATTCGAAGTTTAGCTAATTTTAGTCCGAAAATGATATTTTAATCATAAAATCATATTTTTAATGCCATTATTATATAAGATGAACAATAAAAATCCATAAATTAACCAAAATATCCTAAAAACATTGTAGGACCAGAAACTTTAACATGCATAAAGTTATTTCGTGATATATCATAATAACACAAATTTACAAGTTTTATATGTTAATCGTATAACTCGGAAAAACTATAACCGATTTGCATGCAAACAACCAAGGCTCTTGATACCGCTTGTTAGAAATCTAGATCTCTTACTAAACATATTCATATATGTTATAATTTTAATTTAGTCATAAAATTAAAAGATGATCTTATGCATGCAAACTATAAGTAAAATAAGGAAGAAATCTTCATTCTTACATTGAGGATTTCGGTTTATATGGGCACAAGAGAGTTCTCCTACTCTCTTGTTCTTCAGCTCTCCTTAATGGATGAACAAGGATTCAAGAAGAGAATCCCTCCCAAGGTTTTATACCCAAGATAACAACTTAATAAAATTAATATTATTATTACTAGAACAATATTAATTTTGTGTAAAATGACCCAAAATAATTTGGTCTCTCTATTATTTCGGTTAAGAGAGTGGGAGGAGAAGGAAGATTTTATCTTTCTAAAATTCTTATTTTAGATGAATGTGTAAAATAAATAATACTAATTTTTCAAGTAGTGTATTAGACAAATTATAGAGAAAATCCATGGTCTTTTCTATTGTCAAAACCGGGTAAGGGGGGAGGTTTTTAGGGCCAATGCATGAGCAAGGTGCTCTTCACAAGAGGCACTAGGGTTGCATGGCTAGATCTAGAAGGAAATGATTATGTTTACCACTAACATAATCAACACAATATCTTCCTAATACTCCCCTTAATTTCGGTTTACATGGATAAAATGGACTCCATTTTATCTTTGTCAAAATGTCAATTTGTCATATGTCACATGTCACATGTCATATAAAATTGTTATGTATTTTTAACATATTAAAAACCAACGCATTAATAAAAATACGTCATATACAAAAATCGACTTAGTAATTCATAATTTCTTGTACCAAAATATTTTACCGATTATAAATCACGACATCTTGTATTTATAATAATTTATTCATTCAATTGCAATTGTTTCCTTAAACAATAATTTCATCTAAGTAATTAAAACAATTCGATTACTTAGACTGTATCTTATTTAATCAAATTACAATGAGACACGTAAATATTACTTCCAAAATCGCCCGTCAATTTTAAGTAATTTAATTAACCCGTATCGTCATACGATCAATTAATGATCAATTAAGTGTGTTACCCTTTAGGTATGACCTAAGGGGATCAACTGATCACCACCGTCGCACGACAGTAATGTCAAACTCTAGTCAGCCAATCATTACCGATATGTGTGGACCAGTTGACAGTAAAATATTGCTTCCCAATTGTATTCTTTAAAACGAGACTTAAACATGTGATCATCATGATCAACAGTTGTGATCGCATTATTGTCGGAGGACACATATTCCAACATCTGCAACCTCGCAGCTCCCAACGTTTGTACCTCGAGACAGCGATCGAGTTGGTTTGGTACTTAGGCGAGCGTTTAGCTCGTCAGTGCTTTAGTGAGACCTTTGTGGTACCGGTCGATCCGCTTAGGGTGTTGTTCCAGGAGTCGACACCTGATGAGGTTGAGGAGCACCTTCACGGTCACGGAGGTGAGGAGCTGTTGTTACGGGAGGCCGACTACGACACTTTCCGCTTGTCGAGGCTTGCCTGGTACCTGATTGAGGTATGCTTTCCTCTGTTCTTTGTTTTCAACGACTCTTTTTGATAGAAGGGTTTGTTACCTTCGATGCGGATTCATATTATAGGGCGTCGATGCGTTGATGAGGACCCAACTCCCAGTTTTCCCGACACAGACCACCTTTTAGGGGCCGGGTGGTGAGGAGCTACAACTGCGTCTGCCAGAGCCCGCGGCCGCTTATGTGACCGACGCTGGCATGGAGTGGAGGTTGACTGTTTTAAGGGTGAGCTTCTTATTTGAAGACTCCTTCTCGTTTGTATTTCCCCTTGTATTTTTGGTGTATTGAAGGGCTTTTCTGGTCGCAGGTGTCGACCGCTAGTCTTCAGGCTTTGTGGCAGATGGCTAACCAGTGGAGGGCACTAGCTGGTGACCTGGGTGCGAGGGAGTCTCGACTTACGTATGTGCTTTTGTTGGATGTTTTTGTGTGTTTTTGTGTTACCTTTCACGTTTAGATCATAACGACATGTATTGTGTTTTGCAGGGTACTGCGGATCCGACGGAGCTTGCTCGGGTCCGTGCTGAGTTGGACGCAACGAGGTCAACCATCCAGGCACAGGAGTTGGGATCATTAGTCGGGACCAGGAGCTGAGGCATCGTTAGGACGGGTTGCGGAGATTGCCTCTCTCAGGGCTCAGTTAGCTGCGGCGGAGGAGCTTCGCGTCACGATGGAGTACGAGACGTCGGAGAGTTCTCCGGAAAAGGGGCCTGAGCAGGAGGTGGTGTCTGCTTTGCCCGCGACTCCTCGTGAGACCGAGACTGGCCCATCGGGAGGCGTTGAGTAGTTGTAGTTGTTTGTCCGTGTTTTGGACTTTTGTTTGTACATATTTACATTTTGCGTGAGGCGGGTTGTATATATGTAAGGGATTTATCTGTATGCATCCCTTTAATTTTAAGGACTATAACGAATTATAATGATGAATTACTAGTCATAAAATAAAATGCATAAACAAGATCGTAAAGGATTAAGAAATAACCTTCGGTCCTAGTAAATTCGTCCTAAGAACAATATCGCAATGATATTCGCCTATTAGTTGCACCCAAGACGATATGAGAAATGCCCTTAACTTGTTGCTAGAATCGATCCCCAACTTTCAGTAAATTAATTAGGGTTTATCGTTTTTGTGTTTTTAGATGAGAGGCAAGAATGGGGAAAAAGAATTAGGTTAAGAAAAAACACCTAACGCTCCTTATAACCGAGTATATGGAGAAAATAGGGTTGATTTTCTTTCCAAATTTTCGGCCCAAATGAACCGAAATAATAAGGATTAAAATCCTTATTTTCGGTTATTCCAAAAATGTATAAAATGTGTTAACTATAAATTGTCATCTAGTGAGGATCGAACACATAACCTCTTGGTTTGAGTACCCTTACTATTACCACTATGACACATTCATCTTGTTGATTAAATATAACCGATTACATTTAATTACAAATTAACATATTAATTCGTCCAAGCTAACATTACATACATTTAATTAAATATAACTTATTATATTCAATTTACGAATTGACAGTTAATTCGTCTCAACTAATATTATTTAATCTTCATTAAATAATTGTCTCATCAACACATTGCCTAAGTGTTTAGTCATATAAGGCATCAATGTGATTACATTTCCATAACCACATCTCTCAAACACATCCTATAGGTGTGACCTTTAGGGACCAGTTGATCACCGCCATCTGTATAATAATAACGTCAAACTTTCTAGCAAGCCAACCGTTATTAGGTAATCGTTAATCAACTGATTAAAATACGAAGTATACCCTTGTGAACCTGTAAGAGATTTACAAATGTTATCACACTAATTTGTGGAGGACACAAGCGCCAACAAACTCCCACTTGTCCTCACAAGTGTATGTGCGATAACCGATTCTCATATCCTAAAATTTCTCCACTCAATGTAAAACAATTTGAAAAATCCGTATTCGCAAAGGTCGTATTTTACAAGCGATCGTCATCAAGAGTGGTTTCCCCGACTAAAGAGTAACTTAACTGATAAACGAATCAACATTCGAGCATGGCCATGCATTTCAGTTACAACTCCTCGAGTGACCCTGAGAAGTAACTATACCCGATAAGGGTTGGATATTTTCCTCAACTCGAATCCTGCAGATGTAAGCACAGTATGAAATGACCCAGAAAAAAATCTACTTAGCCTCCAGTTACGGCAGACCGTGAGAAAGAAACCAAAGTCACCCAAAAACTGCCTTAATCTCAAGGGAGAGTCGATAGTCAAAAGAATCGACTCTAGGAACACAATGGATGTCCTATCCACGACCTGGCATCGAATGTTTTTAAACATTAAGGACTCCATTACGTTGTCACAAAAATTTGTCCTACGAGGTATCGTTATAATCTCGCATTTGTGATCGATCAGTCAACAGTTTGACTTATGGCTCGTTGAACCCATCATCAATCGACTGCACAATATAATAGCCGCAGTTATCAGCTCACATGGGCAATTACGGACCAAACAAATATAATGTAATTCAGTTCACTTTGTGGCGTTCAATGTTGTCAGTACAATCCACATGAAAAACAAAATATCATAATAAAACGATGAAGTTATAAATAGTATATGAAAAAGATAATGTATCAAATCCATAATCAACTACTACAACTCAGGAACACGTTTAATTCCCATGGAAATAACGTGCACTTCATGCTTATCAAAATTTAACGGTTTAGTGAGAGGGTCCTCGATGTTATCATCCGTCGCAATCTTGTCAATCACTATCTCTTCTTGCTCCACGTAATCACGGATCAGGTGAGCTTTCCGATGTACATGTCTAGATTTGTTGCTAGACTTAGGCTCCTTAGCCTAGAAGATGGCACCTCTATTGTCACAATAGATGGTGATCGGGTCATTCGAACTAGGAACTATCGTAAGTCCTTGTAAGAATTGACGCATCCATATCGCTTCCTTAGCTGCTTCCGAAGCGGCATAGTACTCGGATTCAGTGGTAGAATCTGCTACAACACTCTGTTTGGAACTCTTCCAGCTGACCGCAACACCATTAAGAGTGAAGATGAATCCGGACTGAGATTTTGAATCATCTCGATCCGTTTGGAAGCTAGCATCTGCGTAACCGATTGCGCATAGCTTAAAGTTGCCTCCATAACTCAATACCCTATGCTTAGTCCTCCGTAGGTACTTGAGGATATTTTTAATAGCTATCCAGTGTGTTTCACCTGGATTATTTTGGTACCGACTCGTCATACTCAATGCATATGCCACGTCTGGACGTGTGCATATCATGGCATACATGATTGATCCTAATGCAGATGCATAAGGAACACGACTCATGCGCTCAATCCCTTCAGGCGTCGTGGGTGACTGAGACTTGCTCAACTGCATCCCAGACGTCATTGGAAGGTTCCCCTTCTTGGAGTTGGTCATCTTTGAACCTCTCAAAAATCTTATCCAAATAAGACTCTCGACTAAGTGATAACGTCCGTCGTGATCTATCTCGGTAGATACGGATTCCCAAAATGCGTTGTGCCTCACCCAGATCTTTCATCTGGAAATGGTTCTTCAACCATTCTTTAACCGAAGATAGGAGAGGAATGTCATTCCCAATCAGGAGTATGTCATCGACATACAATATCAAGAATACAATCTTGCTCCCACTCGACTTGAAATATAAGCATGGTTCTTTGACCGATCGAGTGAAACCATACTCTTTTATCACCTGGTCGAAACGATGATTCCAACTCCGAGAAGCTTGCTTAAGTCCATAAATGGAACGCTTAAGCTTGCATACTTTATTAGGATGTTCAGGATCTATGAAACCTTCGAGTTGCACCATGTACAACTCTTCCTCCAAATAACCGTTTAAGAAGGCGGTTTTCACATCCATTTGCCAAATTTCATAATCATGAAAAGCGGCAATCGCTAAGATTATCCGAATGGAACGTAGCATGACTAAAGGTGCAAAAATCTCATCATAATGCAATCCGTGCACTTGAGTGAAACCTTTTGCCACTAGTCGTGCCTTATAGGTATCTGGTTGCGCATCTACAGAACGCTTTATTTTGTAAAGCCATTTGCACTGTAGAGGTTTTACCTTATTAGGTAATTCAACTAGATCCCATACGTCATTCTCATACATGGAGTCCATCTCGGATTGCATGGCTTCGAGCCATAGCTTTGAGTTGGAACAAGCCATAGCACCTTTATAGGTAGCGGGTTCATTACTCTCTAGGAGTAAAACGTCATTCTCCTCGACCATACCAATATATCTGACCGGAGGATGAGAGACTCTACCCGACCTCCTAGGTTCCTCAGGAATATTAATCGTGTCATCAGTTGGAGGAACAACTTCCTCCATCCGTTCCTTGGTTGTTGGTTCTGGAATCTCCGACAGCTCGAAGGTTCTATTACTCGTCTTGTTCTCGAGAAATTATTTCTCTAAGAACGTCGCACTAGCCGCAACAAAAACTCGATGTTCGGTAGGCGAATAGAAGTAATGACCAAATGTTCCTTTTGGATAACCTATAAAGTATGTCTTGACCGATCTCGGGCCAAGCTTATCCTCGTGTCTTCACTTAACATAAGCCTCGCAGCCCCAAACCCGAATAAAGGACAAGTTAGGTACCGTTCCCTTCCACATTTCATATGGAGTCTTGTCGATAGCTTTAGTCGGACTTCGGTTAAGTATAAGAGCGGCTGACAAAAGAGCAAAACCCCATAATGAATCAGGCACTACCGTGTGACTCATCATGGATCGAACCATGTCAAGTAAGGTTCGATTTCTCCGTTCGGACACACCATTTAATTGAGGTGTTCTAGGTGGAGTTTACTGCAAAACGATTCCACAGTTTTTAAGGTGTTGATCAAACTTATTTGAAAGATATTCGCCACCCCGATCTGAACGGAGTGCTTTAACCTTTCTACCCAGTTGGTTTTCAAGCCTGTTCTGGTATTCCTTGAATTTCTCAAAGGACTCACTTTTATGCTTCATTAAGTAGACATATCCGTATCTACTCAAATCGTCCGTGAAAGTGATAAAATATCTATAACCATCTCTAGCGGTAATTGACATAGGTCCACAAACATCAGTATGTATGAGTCCTAATAGGTCACTAGCGCGCATTCCAACACCTTTGAAGGAAATTCAAGTCATGTTGCCAATGAGACATGATTCACACGTGCCATATGTAGAAAATTCGAGTTTCTTTACGCGTTTCTCATTTATGTGTCCCATTCGACAATGCCATAGATAGGTTTGATCTTTGTCACCAACCTTTAATTTCTTATTATTCACGTGTAATACTTCCGTGGTTTGATCTAAGATGTAAATTCCATTTATGGAAACCGCTTTACCATAAATAATTTCATTGAAAGAGAAAATACAGCTATTATCCTTTATTAAAAATGAAAATCCGTCTTTATCAAGTACGGAAACTGAAATATTGTTCTTAGACAAACTGGGTACATAGTAACAGTTATTTAAAAATAACTCAAAACCACTACGGAGTTGGATTACATATGTTCCCTTCGAGACAGCAGCAACTCTTGGCTCTATTCCCGACTCGCAGGGTCCACATCACCCTTTCCGAGAGGTGTGATGTTTCTTAGGCCCTGCAAATGATTACACAGATGAGAACCACTACCAGTATCAAGTACCCATGTTCCGAAACTTGCATGGTTAATCTCAATCATATGAATATAAGATGACATACCAACAAGAACGACGCGGCCTACTTTGATGTCTTCACGGTAGACGGGACAGTTCCTCCTCCAATGTCCAGACTTGTGACAATGGTGGCACTCAATGTCACCGCCCTTGCTCTTTGCCTTACCCTGTGAGCCACTAGTCTCACTGGGCCCACTCTTACCGTTTCCTGGCTTCTTGAATTTTGGCTTACCTACAGTTAGGTCGCCTGGAGCTTTGCCCTTACCTTTACCCTTGTTGGAAATCGTGAGAACATCCTGCTTCATGCTCCCACTCAATTTCATATCCTTCTCGGTCTGTACGAGAAGGGAGTGTAGCTCATGAGGACTCTTTTCAAGTCATTCATGTAGTAGTTCGCCCTGAAAAGGGCAAAACCATCGTGAAGAGAATGAAGCATTCGGTCAATGACAATGCTCTCACTGATTTTGCAATCAAGTGCCTCCAACTTCTCGACATTCTCAATCATGTTAAGAATGTGTGGGCTAACCGGTTGGCCCTTTTGGAGTTTCGCATCAAAGAAGCGACAAGTATGCTCATAAGTAACGATCCTCGGTGCTTTTGAGAACTCGTTAGTGAGCGTGGTGAAAATCTTGTTCGCACCTTGGGCAATGAAGCGTCTCTGCAAATTGGTTTCCATTGCAAAGATGAGTACGTTCTTTATCGCACCCGCTTCCATAACGAAATCACTATAAGCAAGTGACTCGTTAACTCCCCCATTGGGGCCTGGGTTTACCGGTATTGGCTCAGTTAAGTACTTGAGCTTAACGTCAGCAATGGCAGCATTCCGTAGTCTTGCCTCCCGATCCAAAAGTTGGACCCATCATTCTTCAGTCGCGTGTACTGATTCATGTTGTCCATAAAAAATTTCAGCCAGGACTCGCGTCCAAGTGTGGCACTAGGCATTGGGATTTCGTTATTTCCAGCCATTTGTTGTAACAGTAAAGTAAATGTATTCTACACTGCGAAAAGAAGAATAAATAATAAGCATGTGCATCGATTTTAATTTAAGTCTAATGAACTAGTGTCATAACGCGAAGACTCAAAACATTTATACAATTGACCTTCCTCAAGAATTATATAAATGATACCAAGACTTAATTATCTGTAAATTGATAAGCCAACCTTTTGGCTAATTCTACTGTTAGAATTCTTGGTCGATAAATTTCTGTAAATTCTATCTTTAGTCCATCATAATCACGAGAAACTCTTCGGACTATAATGTTGAGATAAACTAAGTCAACACAAACTACTTACCCAACGTAGAAGGGGTCATATTATTCCTACCGACGAAGAAGGGATTCATAGTTGTTTTCCCTTATAAAGACTAATCTCAATTTTTGTTTTAGAGGAAGATCCCATCAACTTTATTTTAATTCATTTTAAGTGAACTAATATCTAGCATGCGTGAATGAATATACTAAGTTGATGGCTTAATAAACATGTGACATCTGTATGTCTATGAAAACTAACATACAACCTATATGTGTCAATTTTCATGCATCTTAGTAGGTGGTTTGGTTTTAGGCGGAAAATGATGCAATAACTAGCATGTGAATGAAAAGCAATAAGAACGGTAAAATGTAAAAAAAAGTTCTAGTGTGGCCTATCCTATCAAAATGAACATAAATACAACTTTGGAATCCATCCATGGACCCGAGAAGCTTGTCTTGATGTTCCATCTTGATCCATGTAGCGGGAGTGAGCTCCAATCTCCATCTTTAGTCTTCTTTGAAAATTACAATAAATAAATTTACATAATAAACCTATTTATTACATTCTAATTTCAAACCCAATAACTAAAGAAAAATAAAGGAGATTTGAGATCTCAAATTACATTAAAAATTATGTTTCCGTCATTACGAAAACATAATTTGACTAAGGCCACACTAAGTATTACAATTTACAACTGATTGCAAAAATACGTAAATAAATTCATTCAACGATTCATTCAACAAAAGAAAAGCATCAACTAAAAAAAATTAAACATGCAAGACATAATTCTTTAATTATGTAGATTAATTTTCCAAACTACCTATTAAATTATCAAATTAAGTGACAATTCCTCAATTAATCACATTAATTTCAATCTTAATTCATATTAAACTTGTAATATAAATTTAATCCATCAATATTTTAAACTGCTTTAAAATAATTAGGTATCTTTTAAATATGAACCGCTTCACAGTAATTAATCATACATTAAAATGTATAATTATATTTATTGGCCAAAAACAACAAAGAGAAAAAAAATAGAAATTTTTTTTTCATAAAATGCCCTCGGCATAACCATAAAAAACAAAACAAGGTTTTTTTTTTTTTTTTTTGTTTCGTGAAAAGAGCATAAACAAAAAAAAACAGCCCGTTTTATTATCTTTTTATACTCGGTTTTTCTGTAAAAAAACCGAAAAAAAATAATCTTTTTTTTTTTTTATAATCTTCCCACTGTGAACAGTAACCATAACAGGGAAAAAAAATTTCACGGCTCAAAATTAAAACAAGAACCCTAATGCCTTCTTTTTTTTTTCTTTTGCGGCAAAAATGCCTTAAAACAAAAATCGATGAAGAAAATTGTTTATAGTTGCTATTGAGAACATGATTAGCATATGAATTAATAAAACATGATTTCGTATATGCCAAAAACTATATAGCAATAACAAATTTTTATATCATCGACATGACGATTCCATTTATAATTTAACTTAATTTTCATTAAATCAAAAACTACCAATTTATCATATGTTAATTTTAACTGATTAAACAACAATATGAAAAATCGAAATGGAAATAATCATCAAAACAAAGAAGAAAAAAAACAGAAAACAGGCGGCTAAAAAAAATACCTCACGGAAATTTTTTTTTTCAACCGAGACCTTTTTTTTTCTTCAAAATTCCTAAAAATCGTTTACATCCAATTTTATGAAAATCATCAAAATTAAAATTCGTGAATCTGGCTTTTATACCACTTGTGGGATTTATCTGTATGCATCCCTTTAATTTTAAGGACTATAACGAATTATAATGATGAATTACTAGTCATAAAATAAAATGCATAAACAAGATCGTAAATGTAGATACCCAGTATCTGCTGAGACTCCAACAAACACCCGATCATTATCGGACTACAACATGTTTTGGGATCGCAGCGTTTGATTGACAGTTTGTGTACAACTTTACGTCGGAAAACTTAAAACGATTTCGAAAACAAAACATTTCAAAACATTTCAAAAATACCTGGAGTGTTTAATGCACGTCGACGGGGTCACGACGACACTAACTAGAGTCAAAACCGGCACCAGACCAAAAACCGACTCGAAAATTCAAATCCCGACTCCAACAAAGAGTCAAACCGAGTCAAACACAAAAACAAAATATCTCAAAGCCTTCTATGCTAAGTTTTCCCGGATTCATGTTGGTCAAGTACCAAACATGTGACTACAAAACCTAGGATAGAACAAATCATGATTGCGTTTGTTGTGAAAGCGACAACACAGCTCGAAGACCCGCGACGTGGCTCGCTCCTCTTTGAGCAGCCCAGGTGGCCACGTCACTAAAAACTCACACAACCACTCATTCTCCTATAAATACCCCTCAAATGCCACCCATTTGAGAGTTACGCGAGTGTCCGCCCTCTCTTTTCTCCCGTAAAATTCTCGACTCGACTTCTAAAGTCACAATCCGACGCGTGTTTACGACCAACCGACCGTAAACACGAGCCTTACACATTGTTTGGTACCGTCATCGTGCATTAAACAACTTGACCTACCACTTCGACCACTACACCATCACTAAACTTTTAAAACACTCATTTTACAAACCAAAACGGTTTTAAACCGAGTTTTTTCTGATCAAATAAGTTGTTACACTTACGTCGGTCACTCGCCATAACCAAACATCTAAGTATGAGGGTGTAAAAATCCTCTTTCATTATGTTTTCATTTGTTTCATGACTCTAACATGCTAAAACATGCATAACATGAACCAAAACATGGAATAAACGAGCCAAAACGATTTTTTTGGTCCGAGGCGTAAGCCCCTTAGGTCGCCAACAGGCTCGCGCCTAAATGGGGTACTCAGACCAGAGATCAACCGTGTTTGTTCTCGTCATTTCCCTTAATCAATTTTTCATATTTGTAATCGGTTTTTACCATTTCAAGTACTTTCGAAACCTTTTTGTTTCGTTTCACATGTTTTAACCATAAAACATTTTCACCCTTGGTTCCTCATACCATGACGGTTAAATCCGTGTTTCGGTGATAATATTTGGTTAATGACATTTAAAAGGTATTTTAAAGCCTTTTATTTCATTTCTTTACATTTTCAAACAAACATATTAGTCACTAACACGAAATCATCCTTGTTTCTACATACCATGCCGGATTTTAACCCGGGTGCGATGATGAGTATCGACTAATTACATTCAAAATGGACTTAAAACAATTAGTCCATGATCATTTTCAAAAGTATTCATGTCAAGTTTGTCAAATCAAACCCGACACCGAATATTATCAAATAATGATGATTATTCGAGTCTAGTTCTTCAAATCAACAAATGCGGTCTAAACGACCCTTTCAAAATCAAACCGGGTTCAAAAAACCCATTTTTAACACGTTTTATAACATTTTCTAAACAGTCGAAACACGGCATACAAATCGTTGGCTAACCCGCGCCTCAAGCGGGCCTTTTCCTTCTCATTTTCAAAACCGAGAGGAGGCCCCTTACACCGCCGGCTGCTCGCGCCTCTTATAGCCGTCTAGTACATGGCTTTCCCTTCCAAAGATTAGTCCAGGACGATCCCGACTCCGGTAACCCGGATATAGGACGGATCAGATGACTATTCGATTATTCAAACCACATTTGCAAAATGCCATACTAAGACAAATGGATCATGTTATGCACCCTAAACCTAATACGGTAAATGGATGTTCAATTTCCGTTTTGCATGCAAATCAATCATTAATCCAACTCGACATCTTATACTTGATACGTAGATTAAATCAACCGACTTAGAACGCTCTCACATGTTAGGTTTAAATCATTGGATGCGCATTCATGAATTTAAACCGTTTTATCAACTTTTGCATTCAACCAACCAAGATCGATCAGTAGAGGCCACTAAACGCAGGCGGGATTGGGTGTCTGATAAAAGGGCTTCCCAATACGTACCTTCACCTCTTACTCAGAAACTTTGGATAGTGGACGACCTTATCCAGGGCGTACGAGAGTCATTCTAGAGATAGGATGCTAAAGAGGGACGATTTCCTTATCTTTAGTACTTATGTCAAGTGCTGCTTTGTGCTTTGATTTGACCGAGGTATAAAGTGGATTTCGAACGGGTTCCAGACATCCCACAAATGCTTGGTGGCGACTCCGAACATCTCTACTCGTTTCGAGACCCATACTGAGACGAAACCGACCGATCTAAAACGATCCGGTCGAAAGCATTTTTACGCCGCCGAGCGTGGCTTTCAAAAAAGACCGATGCCATTGTCCACAGATCGGCTGGGCATACGCAGGTGGGCCATGTCCACGGATTGGCGACTCCGCTGGGGAAAACTAGGACACTTACGTCTTTGTGATCCCTAGATGGGGAGACTCGAACGAGGTCTTGGTTGGAATGTATTAATTGATATTACGTTCACGGTCGGGTTCCTTGTCCGGGCCCACAACCTAACCCTTTTCGACCAATTGGCTCGTCTCGTCGGCGTGAGTTTTCTGATCCCCGCGTTTCGAATCCCGATTGAGACAAGCATACCATTGACGTCACACATTTCTGTTTCGTCAAAGAGCTTTCATCACTTTCGAGCACGAGGCTAGGGCACTCTCCTTACACATTTTGTTTTCATTGGTATCCCTCTCGCAAATCGGGGTTTGGTTGCTTGGTGTGTAACCCACCTTTTTAAGCCAAAACCCGTGTCAGCATGATGCATAATATAATGAACTGTGAGTGCTTATGTGCTAGTTGATCATAAGTCCTTCCGTATCATTTTCAAACTTTCAAAAACACCCTTTTTGCACCGTTATAATGGCCATTTCAAAACTCCGTCTTTCGCCGGCCGATACACGCTTTTCTAGGCCGTCGTAATGACGATTTTCAAACCCAGTTTTGTATAACCATTTCAAATCGCCTTTCTAGGCCGTCGTAATGACGATTTTCAAACCCAGTTTTGTATAACCATTTCAAATCGCCTTTCTAGGCCGTCGTAATGACGATTTTCAAACCCGGTTTTGTATAACCATTTCAAATCGCCTTTCTAGGCCGTCGTAATGACGATTTTCAAACTCGGTTTTGTATAACTGTTTCAAATCGCCTTTGTAGGCCGTCACAATGACGATTTTTCAAACCCGATTTTGTATAAACCGTTTCAAATCACCTTTTTACGCCGTTATAATCGCCGCGTCTAGACACGGATTTTAACCCGATTCGCGCCGACAATGGCTCTTTCAAAACCCGAGAAAAGCACACACCCTTTTCTCGAGACACTTTCGGGATCCCGAGGACCATGCACCGTCCTCGAGACCTTTCCAAACATTTCAAACTCGATTTTCAAAACATACAGTTTCGAATTTCAAAACCATCTTGGGAAGCAACACATTGTTTTCCGAGCCGACTCAAACTCAAACCGTCTTTTGCAAATAAACTTAAGACAACCCTTTTCAACTGATCGACTTGCGGAGATTTCTATCTTCGGAAGCCGCCCATTAAAGCGACAAATGAATCTTTTTGAAAATTCCTATTTTCGAAAACTTCAGTCCACCATTCCAATTCCGCCTTGTGTGTATCGAGTCAAAGCAAACGTACTTATGGGTTTTTACTTATGAGTCATCTCACCACGAGACCCGTCCAATGGCGTCACGCCGTCATGTTGGACTCGTGTCAAAGGTTCGGTCAAACACCATCACGTCATAAATCGAGTCAGCACCGAGGGACCACACACGGTCGCCCCGTCTTATTGAGTCTGTCTTTGTCTCGTCCTTTGTGTTGTCTGTGTTCAGCCTTGGAACCATGTCGGATTGAGTTGTAATGTGAGCCGTTTTTCTGCCTCAGAGCCATGGCCCCGTCTTCAACTTCGTCTGTCAACCACAACAACAATGATAACAACAGAGATGTAACAACTGATCAGCTAGCCAGCCTGCTTACCGCTCTTAAGGTCACTCTGGATCGCGTCGAGACCCGTATCGACGACCTCGAGAACAAGGAAATTGGGAAACACTGTTTGGGCTAAAAATAGCATAATAAAGAAAGCCCACTTGGTAAAATAAAGATTATAAAGAAGAGGTGAGGAGGAAGGGAGTCCGCGGTCTGAAAAAGGGAGGTGGGCTTGAGAAGGATCAAGAGCCCACCGAGGAAGGTGCCCGCGTTAAGGAAAATAGTGTTAGGGAGAAGTTAGGGAGAAGTTAGGGAGATCGGGGAGAATTGGTAAGAGAGTCCGGGTTTGGAAAGAAGTCCTTATGGAAATAATATTCCCTTTCCATATTCGAGGTAGGACATATCTAGGGTTCTTACCCTATAAATAGCCAAGGAAGGAAATCAAGAAAGGGATTTGCTCATCCATATATTCATTCAAGATTATATTCAAGACAACCACATCACGGCATATCACTTACAAATATACACTGTCCGAGATCTTGCAGGCCTGATTCCTAACGCCAGCAAGATTAGCATAAACGTTATCATTGTAATCATCCTCCTATTCATATAGTGCAATACTTGGCAGGGTACCGTCCCTCCTGCGGTTGTTCCCACATTTGGTTTTCCGCGTCACCAAAATCTTATGTGTCAATTTACATTACGCGCTTTATTTCCCGTTTACTTATTGACATACAAATCATCATACAATCGACCAACGAATATAGACTACATTGACCCTAAATCGACTTAGGTAAAAGAGACCTAAACAGTTTGGCGCCCACCGTGGGGCATTGTGGTCGTCAATCGTTGATATTCTGAATATACAATGGAAAAGCAAGTATCTGAAGCCATGTCGGGAGCGGCGACCATCGCCACCACCATCGTCTACCCAAAGTCCAACATCGACGGTGGCCACGCGAGCTCACGGACATACCCCAAGAATCATACCGACAACAAAAGCCTCGCTACCTCCCGGGCCCTGTTGTCTCGGCCCGGAGAGGATCGAGACAAAGGAACATCAAGCTCGGGCGTCACTCCGCCGCCTGATCCCCACGCAGATTCGATCGCCGGCGTGGAAAATCTTCAAAAAGCTATGGAAAACATGAGAGAAGATCAAAGGAGAGCAGATGCCGAGGTAAGAAGGAGAGACAAAGAGCTATGGGCACAAATTGATCTCCTGAAGCAGCAGTCCAGCACTCCAGCGAACAGAACAGGTGAAAGAAGATTTCCTTTGGTAGATCTGACACAAGGAATGAAGAAAAGCGGATACCAGTGAAATAATTACAAGATTGGATTTGGCTACAACACCGTCAGATGGAAGGATAACTCCACGAGGGTTAGGATACCTCACACCGGATAGGCGGCGGCCCGGCCAGTGCGTAGGAATACAAACAGTGGCCTCCCCGTCGGCGATCCCCGCAACAATCGATCGGACACACAGCGGGATCCAAGTCAAACCAAAGAAGTGAACGCGGCAAACAGGGGACAATCGTTGCCACAACCCCCACAGCGGCGAATTTATCAAAATCTTCAAGAGCCGGATCGGGAGGAACTATGCGAGACAGTGACAGGCGGACCCCGATTCGGCCAATATAACTAATCGGCGTGCCAGAACTAAAGGAGATGTCGAGCGGGGTTCCGTGGTTACCACCCCCTCGAGAAAGCGACTCAGACAGTTATGCCGACTCGCCATTCGTGGACACCATATCCGTCACAGCCATGCCAAAGGGATTCACAAACCCAAATATGCCTCTCTTCGACGGCACAAATGACCCCTTTGATCATATCAGCCAAGTATAAATAGAAAATGATGACGGTAACAGACCATAGGACAAGTTAAGGAAGCTGCATGTGCAAAGGATTCGGTCCGCCCTAACAGACCCGACTTCGATGGTTTGTAAGCACACCAAATGTGTCGATATCTACATTTTCAATTGGTAAACGCATTTACTCAACGATTCGCAAACGACGAAAGCCACGAAGCATGCGGGAGACACATGCGAGAATCGTCCGGGGGCGGGGAGAGAGCATCGGAGAATACAATACCAGATTTAACAATAAGAAGGTAGCAGTACGAGAGTGTGATATCTCAACAGTAGTAGAAGCCTTCAGGAGAGGCCTCCACCACGACTCTGACCTATATAAGCACCAGACTATGCATCCTTGCCATAGTTTCGAAGCAGTGCAGGAGAAGGCAGCTGCCGCGAACAAACTGGAGGAAGATATCCAAGCCAGAGCTAGCTTACAGAGCGCGCCAAGTATTTCTAGTACTTCAGCCGTGGAGAAATCAGGAAGAAAGCAAACCACAAACAAGAAGGACGAGAGATACAGACCATATGGGAGGGGAGTCAACAGAATCGAGGAAAACCAGCTACTCCTCACCCTGGCAGAATATGTATTCACTACAGGTATCGGAGGAATCTTGAAGGCATTTAGAGAGATGGGAGATGGAGTCAGGTGGCCTAACCCACCAGTAGGAGATCAAGCTTGGAGAAAGGATAGCAAGAAGAAGTGCAAATTTCACCGTGATATTGGGCACAATACTGAGGACTGCTATACATTGAGAAGAGATCAAGCGCTGTCGAACAAGGAAAGGTGAGCCACCTGTTACCACGTGGGGGCAAGCAGCAGGATAAGGTAGGTTCCACCAAGCCGGCAGACCCACCCACATGCACTAAAATTATAAACGTGATAACAGGCGGCTCAGACTTAAGCGGCCTGACATACTCAGCAGCTAAGAGGCATGCCACCGAAACCAAAGGAGACAGACCAGTCAATTCTTGCAGAATATCTCACAGTGATCTCCCAGCAGTCAGCTTTGATGAAGGAGATACATACGATGAACGAGAGCACCATGATGCACTTATTATCACCTTGTCAATGGCCAATTGCACAGTATGAAAGGTCTTGGTAGATACAGGAACCTCGGTCAACTTAATCATGCTTTGAAAACCATAGAGAACATGGGATTCAAAGAAGAAGGATTTACTGAAAGAAGACTATTCCGCTAGTAGGCTTCAGGCGGAGAAACAAATGACCAGTCGCTAGGTGAGATAATCATCCCTACCTATGTGGGATGAGTCAACAAGCAAGTCAAGTACCTGGTTATAGATGGCCCCTCTACTTACAACGTCATCCTAGAAAGACCATGGCTGCACTAGATGAAAGCAGTCCCTTCAACATATCACCAGTGCATAAAGTTCCCCACCCCATGGGGAGTAGAAACGATAAGAGGAGATCAGGAGGAAGCTAGAGGCTGCTACAAGAAGGCACTCAAGTGCACTGCCAGCCCTCCCGCATAGCAATTACAAAAGCAGCCAATCCAGGACGAATACATCGAGCCCCCAGCAGAAGAGCTGGATCGATTAACTGGACAAGCCGCACCCCGAGAGAGAACCGTGCTCATTGGAGCGGGATGTACAGAAGCTTACGACAGCAGCTAGTCAAGTTCTTACAAGATAACATGGATTTCTTTGCATGGTCACACGATGATGGGATAGGCATAGATCCATCCATCATAACACACAAGCTTAGCGTAGACCCAAAGTGTAAACCCATCCAGCAGAGAAGGAGAAAGTTTGAAGCAGAGAGAAATAAGGTAATCAACCAGGAAGTAGACAGCCTGCTGGCAGCAAAGAAGATAAGAGAAGTGAAATACCCAGAATGGTTGTCTAACGTAGTGGTGGTGCCTAAAAAGAATGGGAAGTGGAGATTATGTGTGGACTTCACTGATCTCAACAAAGCATGTCCTAAAGATCCATTCCCGCTGCCTCATATTGATACAATGGTAGATGCAACAGCTAGACACGAGATGCTAACATTTCTGGATGCATGGAGTGGATACAATCAGATCAAAATGGATCCTGCAGATCAAGAGAAGACAGCATTTATGTCCGAGAGAGGAATATATTGCTACAATGTCATGCCATTCGGCTTAAAGAACGCAGGCTCCGCATATCAAAGGCTGGTTAACCGCATGTTCAAAGAGCAAATAGGAAGAACCATGGAGGTGTACATTAATGACATGGTGGTGAAGTCAGAAAAAGCCAAAGATCATATGCGGCATCTAGCAGAAACATTCAGCACCCTCAGGGAATACAAGATGAAACTAAACCCATCTAAATGCACCTTCGGGGTATCTTCTTGCAAGTTCTTGGGCTATATTATGACTCAAAGAGGAATAGAAGCCGACATCGAGCGGATCAAAGTCGTCTTCACACTGAAATCACCCGAGAAGCCCGAAGATGTTCGAGAGATTAGCTGGAAAGGTAGCGCCCCGAACAAGTTCATTTCAAGATCTTGACAAATGCGGCTATTTTACGACGTGCTAAGGAAAAGCCGGAAGTTTGAGTGGACCGCCGAACACGAGCAAGCCTTCGAGACTGAAGCACTATCTCAAAGAGCCCGCCACTCTTTGTCAAAACCAAAACCAGGTGAACCATTATTCCTATAGTGGTGTCATCAGAAGTAGCGATGAGTCTTTGTCCTGGTCGAGAGCAAGAAAAGGAGCGAAGCGGTATACTACGTAAGCAAGTCTCTGCTGCCGGCAGAGACCAGGTACACATCCCTTGAAAAGTTAGTACTAGCATTGGTAGTAGCATCTCGCAAACTGCTTCCCTATTTTGAGTCACACATTATACATGTTGTGACAAACTACCCGCTAAAAGCTATCATGAGGAAGCCTGAACTGTCAGGAAGAATGTCTAAATGGTCTGTACACCTCAGTGGATACGACATCCAATACGATCCTAGAACAGCAATCAAATCACGAGACCGGGCCGACTTCGTGTCAGACTTCAATCCAGCCATCCAGAATCTGGCAGATATTGAGATCCTCACTCTAGAAGGAAGCAAGCAGACGAAAGTCCGCGAGATGCATATCGACGGAGCCTCCAACCAAAGGGGGCGGTGTAGGATTAATTCTGCGATCACCACGGGAGATCGATAGCACAAGTTTGTAAGATGTGAATTCAAGGCAACCAACAATGAAACAGAATACGAGGCCTTGATATTGGGAATGAAGCTAGCTCTGGAGTTAGGGGTCAAACACCTGCTCATATCCAGTGACTCCCTGTTAATAGTCAACCACGTAAATGAGGAGTTTATAGCCAGAGATTCGAAGATGATAGCATACCTAAAAGTAGCAAAGGAATTAAAATAAAAATTCGAAACTTGCAAGCTCAAACAGGTCTTCAGAGATCAGAACGTAGAAGCAGACGCCCTAGCAACCCTAGGGGCAACATTCAAGCTAACAGAGCTGTCCAGCATTCCAATAGCATATATGCTGGAACCTTCTATCCAGAAGGTAGACGAAATAGATAGGGGTGAACTGGAGTATCCGCAAAGCGAAAAGGAAGTCCAAGCAGTTACAGAGGAAGGTGAGAGCTCTCGGTCAAAAGAGCGGACGCGACCGACTGACGGCCGATCCAATGACGACGACTGTCGCACACCTTACCTAGGCCATCGGCCGCGCCATAACAAGCTACCAGATGAGAAGAAGGAAGTAAGAACTTTTAGAATAAAGGCCTCTAGATTCATACTTATTGATGATATATTATTCAGAAAGTCGCTAGCAGGCCCCTACCTACGGTGCCTGGACAAGGAAGTAGCACAGACTGTGTTACATGCTCTCCACGATGGCGAATGTGGAAACCATGCGAGGGCGAAGTCCTGGCAAATAAAGCCCTCGACAGGGATACTATTGGCCTACAATGAAGGCGGATGCAACGAGTATGCACGAAAATGTGGCCTTTGCCGCGCTCAACACCAATGATTCACCAGCCAACGAGCCCCCGCACCCTATTATTTCTCCCTGGCCATTCATGGCATGGGGCATGGATATAGTAGGCCCTCTACCACGGGCCACGAGAAACGAGAACCGGATGCTAGCAATGACAGATTACTTCTCCAAGTGGATAGAGGCAGAAGCATTCACGGAAGTAAAGGACAAACAGGTCATCTCATTCATAAAACGAAACATCATCTGCAGATTTGGTATCCCATCAGAAATTATATGTGACAATGGCTCACAATTTATCTCAAACGATCTTTTGAAGGATACTTGTGCCGGTGGAACATCACCTTAAAAAGTCGGCCCAGGACTCCAAAGTCCAATGGACAAGGTGAATCCAGCAATAAAATCATTATGGACAATCTGAGAAGGAGGTTACAGGAGTTTGGAGGAAAGTGGGCAGATGAATTGCCACTAGTGTTGTGGTCAAACAGAACGACGCCAAAGATAGCAACAGGTCAAACACCCTTAAGCCTGGTGTTTGGCGCGGAAGCAGTCATTCCATCAGAAGTTCTAGTTCCCACCCACAGGTATGAAAATATGACGAGGGAACTGAACAGTGCAGAGATGATCAGAAGCCTGGACACAATTAACGAGCTGCGAGCAAGCGCAAAAATCCGTCTAGCTGCCTACAAACAGTCAGTGGCTAGGAGTTATAACAAGAACGTAAAAATCAGGCTCCTGGAGGTAGGAGACCTGGTTCTCCGAGAGGTGTTCCAGAACACCAAGAATCGAAAAGCAGGCAAATTCGCCTACAAATGGGAAGGACCATACCAGGTAGAAGGAGTTGTTGGCCATGGTGCATACAGACTGATGACTATGGACGGTCAAATCATTCAACGCCCATAGAACATACTTCACCTGAAGAGATATTACTTTTAATAATAAGTAGACTCTAGTTTTCAGAATAATGTACTATGAGAAGCCAAATCATTTTTAAAAGATAAAATAAAAAATTCGGTAGTAGGCATACTGCCAGTTTCACTCTTATTTCTAGTGTCTTTAGTTGTTTTTAAACTTTAAACTACTATTGGATGGTGTGGTCTGGCAGCGTCCTGGGACCACAAATGCTCTGGTACCCCATGAGATGGCGACAGGTACTTCACACCATTCTGATAGATTTTTCTATTTTCAGGCTTCTCTAAGTACATCACTTTGAATGCTGGTATCTATGGTACTTTGAAAGGATGTCTCGCAGGGCTGTCAACTGCCAACGCGGGGTGACAAGGCACAAGGCACATGGCACTCCAACATGCCTAACGTATTTTCTCCACAAGGAGCACCCTCACCAGGCGGACTGTGGAACATACGAAAGGGAGCTGGGCTGACATTGAATACGCTTATCCAGCCTACCCCGATACCACCCCCGGACGTAGCTCTCACTAATCGCACTTAATCGGGGCCCCAAAGATGCATGCAAAAACGAACATGGAACGTAGGGATATCTGCGCTACCAGAATCCTGCAGCGTCTCCATCTGGTCCTAGAATGACGATAAACTTGCCTCAATGACGCTCCTGCTGGCATAAAACGAGACGAACACACCTTGCGTCATGAACAAGGTTAAGTAGTCCACAAATCGCGATACGCCTAAATCGACCAAAAATTTGACACACTAACAGCCTAGCTTGGTCTGGATCTGTCTTTTCAGGTGACCAGTGGTCAAATCGGCCCCGGGTTGACACGACCACTCCTCCTTACATTGCGGCATACGCCTAAATCGCCATCGGTCGACACGACAAATTAGCCGAGTCATAACGTTATCCTTTTCGGGGTGACAGACTCGCCTAAATCGGTCAAACAGACCGACACGGCATAAACTTCCTAAAACAGGGAAGATAAAACAACAAACACATGACATATAAGCTAAAACCTTGCCAAACGATGACAAGGGGCATTTCAAAATATGGCCAAAATACGGCCCCAAGTTTAACCGCCACCCTGGCGGAGCAAACACAAGAACAAGTTTAAAACTTACAAAGTCTGCCACCTCTGGGCCGGGCATCATCAAAAATTTTTATCAAAACATAAAAAATTAATTATCGGTCACATTAATGACCTCCACCTCATCCCCTCTCGTCACCGACCTCTCATTTCGTGTACTACTTCGGCTGAGCATCCACACCGCCATAGCTCCCGAGCTCCGTCAAGCAAATCTTGGGACATTCCAAAGATCACCCCCGCCACCGCTCGCTCACCAACGCAGAGAATTTACCTCACCAACTTCGGCATCGGACGCTCAAATCGGGTTGGGTGGGGTAGAGCATCTCCACCGCTTCTCCTCTTCCTCTATAGCTGTTGGTGGGAGCCTCCTCAAGGCAAAGACGCATCCCGCCGATCTTTCCCGCCGGTGGCATAGGCGACAACGTTAGTGGCCGGGAGATCGGCTCGGTGATCTTCTCCTTAGATCGCCGCGAGAGTCGAGAAAAAGTCTTTGCACACCGCACGGGTTCGAGCAACTGATCAGCCCCCTCCTTCAACTTCGTCTTGGTGACAGCAAGCTCAGTCTTCAGCTCCACCACACGTTCCTTCAAATCAACCCGCTGCTGTTCTAGATCTGCAACAGTCTCCTTCAGCTCCCGATTCTTGGCACTGGTAGCACGGCTGGTCGTCTGCACTATGTTGATCATCTTCCTATTATAGAGTGCAGACTGTAGGGTCTGGGGCAGAGCAAATCAAAAGTCAGCAAGGAAATAAGGAGGCAGAATCCAGGTAAACAGACAGACAGGCAGATAGAAAGTGAAGGATATTTACCATGAAGGCGTTATGCACGTCGTTTTCAGCCATCTCCTCTCGAGTGAACTCCGAAAACGTTTCCTCAACTGGAGGAAAGAGCAGCTGATTAATCTCCGGCCAATAGGGCGCCTTGTCCACGTTCCCAAAGCCCTCTGGGAAGTGAGCAATGATGCCTCCACTAGATGAAGCCCGAGGACTAGCAGGAGGAGTAGGCGGATGGCGAGATAACGGATTAACCTCCAGGGGCACGCGAGCAGCAGAACTGGAAACAGTGGGAGGAGTCTGAAAAGAGGCATCAGGAGCACTCCTCTTGGAGGCAGAGGCCACATCAGGGCTAGCAGAAGGTCTCTTTCTTTTAGCACTTTGGAGGATGAGTTCCAGTTGATCGACTTTTGAACCTGCAAGCATACACATCTCGACGGCGTAGAATGCTTAAAACATCAGCAATAACAAGATGCAAACGAGAGTGGCTACAAACCTTACCGTAAGACATACGTGGGCTGATTGAGGAGGATTGGAGGAAGAAGCGGTGAAAAACCAGGAAGCGTGTCCGGAAACTTTCTCTCGATTCGAGATGCGAATGACTTTGCTGCAGCGGGATCTTGGCACCAATACGGGTAAGGTCACTGGGGCCTGCACGAAGACGATGAAGTAAGCTAGTAAGCAGCGAGATAAAATAATTCAGGCGACAGGAAAGCTACTTACTCGAAGTCAGAGCCCATTTCTCGAAAATATAATCAGCAGGAGGCTGGATGGAGTCCTTCCTCACGTAGAAGAAGTACTCAAACCATTTCTCGTTACGGGATTTTGACACATGTTTGAAGGGAGCCTCTCCATGGCCCCGGAATGAGAACTGACCCCTGCCCAGGGATCTGATGCTGTACATGTGGGCCAGATCGCCCAAAGTGACAGATTTGCCGGTTACTCGACCACGGCGGAGAATAGAGAAGAACTCTCCATATGGCAGCAAAAATTTGTGCCATGGCGAAATGGTTGGTAAAAATGAAATCTTGGACGAGTTTAGGGAAAGGAAAGCGAAGGCCGTATTTAAATGGGTACAGATAGAAACAAACCCACCCCGGACGGAGGGCGTCAGCTTTCTGTCCCGGTTCAGGGATGGCGATATCCACCCCATCACCAAGACAAAGCAGACTCTTGAACCTAGGAATGTCGGCCGGAGTAAGGGCGGAATCGCAATCATGTGGATGTCTAAAAAGTCCCCGAGAAGGGAAAGTGGGGTCGAGATTACGGTCGGAGGGTGTTGAGGTTGACGAAGACTGCCGAGTTTTGCCCATGGTGGAAGAGAAAATGAAGATTAAAAAGGGAAGAGAAGATGGATTACCTGATGATGAAGATGGAGAAGGGGAACAGTGAAGCCGGCGAGGAGTGAAAAAGAAGGAAGATTGAGGGTTTAAGAGAGGGGAGCTTTTGAAATGATTTGAAGTGATTAAATGAAAATGGAAGAGAGACGTTGGGGTTATAAAGAGGAGAGAGGGAGTTGGGTGCGGAGAAAGAGGAATAGGGCGGCTGAAATTGATGGGTTGCATGGGAAGAAGTAAAAGACGGCGTAGGGTTTTTAACATTTGGTTACGTAAATTCCTTGTTCGATACTTGAAAGCGTACTTCACAAGAAATTTGGGGCAAACTGTTTGGGCTAAAAATAGCATAATAAAGAAAGCCCACTTGGTAAAATAAAGATTATAAAGAAGAGGTGAGGAGGAAGGGAGCCCGCGGTCTGGAAAAGGGAGGTGGGCTTGAGAAGGATCAAGAGCCCACCGAGGAAGGTGCCCGCGTTAAGGAAAATAGTGTTAGGGAGAAGTTAGGGAGAAGTTACGGAGACGTTAGGGAGATCGGGGAGAATTGGTAAGAGAGTCCGGGTTTGGAAAGAAGTCCTTATGGAAATAATATTCCCTTTCCATATTCGAGGTAGGACATATCTAGGGTTCTTACCCTATAAATAGCCAAGGAAGGAAATCAAGAAAGGGATTCACTCATCCATATATTCATTCAAGATTATATTCAAGACAACCACATCACGGCATATCACTCACAAATATACACCGTCCCAGATCTTGCAGGCCTGACTCCTAACGCCAGCAAGATTAGCATAAACATTATCATTGTAATCATCCTCCTATTCATATAGTGCAATACTTGGCAGGGTACCGTCCCTCCCGCGGTTGTTCCCACATATGGTTTTCCGCGTCACCAAAATCTTACGTGTCAATTTACATTACGCGCTTTATTTCCCGTTTACTTATTGACATACAAATCATCATACAATCGACCAACGAATATAGACTACATTAACCCTAAATCGACTTAGGTAAGAAAGACTACATTGACCCTAAATCGGCTCTACCCCACTTCTGACTGAAACTCTTGGAAGAGCAGCTCCTATCCCGGGGCAACAATATCCACCTTGAAAATAACCGAAGGTTCGAACCTGTTGGGGACCAGTTACCTGACAACTTCATCCTGACCGATGTACCTAAGTTCAAGGGAGTGGAGGACCCACTCAACCACATCCGTGCTTTCAAAGACTACATGGCCATTAAGGGGGTCAAACAGGAGCTATTTACCCGGATCTTCTGGAGCCGATTCCTCGCCAATGGTACTACTCCTTGGACCCGAAAAACCTTACCACTTGGAATGAGATCGCAGTTGAGTTTGCCAAACAGTATGCCGATAACGTCGAAATCCAGGCCAACACCCGTACTCTCGAGGTGCTAACCCAAAACGACAAGGAAGGATTCACTGAGTTTCTAACCCGTTGGAGGAGGGTGAGTACTCACTGGTCGATGGCCGAGTGAATCAACTCTGGTGGAAAAATTTGTCAACAACCTCCGCCCGGTTTATGCCAACCTGCTGAGGTATCAGAATATCAAAACTTTTCAAGATCTGCAGATTCTGGGGACACGTATTGAAGACGACCTCCGAAAGGGTGTCTTAGAAAAGACCACCGGCAGGGGTTACCAGGGATCCACCTCAACCGGATCTCGCCCTTACGGTCAGACAAACAAGATTGATGAGGTCAACCTCGTCGAACCATCTGCCAAGAAAACCGAGCGCCCTCAGAGATTGTTCACAAACATAGGGTCGACTTATGCAAGTGCCCTGAAAAGGCTCATGGACCAAGGGAAGCTACAACCGATCGGACCCACCCCGGATCCGACCGATGCCAAGAAATCCCGATTTTGGAACACCAACGCCTACTGCCAGTATCATCGAGGGAAAGGGCATAATACCGAAAATTGCTTCAAACTCAAGCACCTCATTCAGGACATGATTGAGAAAGGAGATTTGCCCATACCCCCACCAACCAAACCGAACAACAAAACGAATCCCCTGGGAATTCACGCCATCTCTGACGATGAGCCGGCCCTAGACTGCTCTCATCTCATCTTGCTAATTGACGACGAGGTGAATATTCTGGAAAAGGACCCTTCAGACGGAGTGTTCGTGTTCAGTGCTGCCACCATGCTCGCTATGTTTCAGCAAGTTGAAGAGGCCATAGCCAGCCTCTCTGAGAGAATCACCCGACTCGACGACGCCTACCGTCGACTCGTCTTCAATCCCCCAACACCGCGCTCGCGGGAGAATTCCCCAAGCATTCAAAACTACCCACTCCAGGATGGATTGCTCCCGCGACCATTTTGGCATAGGCCTCACGAAAATCACCTTCAAAATAACCACCTTCAAAATAACTACCCTCAAAATAACTACCCCCACAAAAATCGCCCTCACAAAAATATTCCCCACAAGAACTACCCGTTGAGGAATACCCCTCCAAGGTATCCTCGAGACCCTGAAATTAACGGCATATGGCGGGACGGTGTTGAAGATGTCTATGTCATCCCGGGGAAGGAAAAGCGGATGAAGGAAATCGGACAACTCACCCGGTCCGGACGTCCCTATCAAAATCCGAGCAATCCAACGGTCGTTCCAACAACGAATGACCAAATCGTCCCAGAGGTGGACACTCAGCCAAAGGCCCCCGAGAACTCAATCCTGAAACAGCTCCAGAAAGCAAAAGCCGAAATCTCAATTTGGCAACTAATCGCAACGTCTTTTGAGCATCGACAGGCCTTGCTGCAGCCTTGGAAAAATTAATCGTGCCCTCCACCTCTTCTCCGGAAGAAATAGTGGCACACATGACGAGAGACGCCCGATCCGAGCAACCCGGTCGTCTTCTCGACGAGGATATTCCCCTGTACGGAGCCAATCATAACCTGGCCCTGTACATCACCGTACAGTGCCTCCAAAAGAATATACCAATGGTCCTCGTGGATGACGGTTCCGCCGTGAATGTCATTCCTTTCAAAACTGCCCATAGGCTGGGTATCAAGGAATCTGATTTAATCCCAACAAATCAAGGAGTACGCGCCTACGACGGCACTCGTCGCAAGGTCGCTGGGCTAGTCACTTTGACCGTCGTAACCGGACCCTTAGAAAGACAAATCAGTTTTCAAGTGGTCGACATCGACGCGTCCTTCAGCATGCTTCTAGGACGTCCCTGGATTCACGCCGTCAAGGCGGTCACATCAACGATCAACCAAAAGATCAGGGTCCCCTTCAACGGGAAAACGATCACGATCCCCGCTTCCCCAATCAAAGCAGTCATGAGAAGTGGGGTGGCCTACCAAGCCATTGAGGAGGACGACAATGAAATGTGGGGTTTCCAAGCCGTAAACGCCATAGTTGATGAACCTGCAACCTCTGAGTGTGACCCGTTCACCAACCTCACGATCAACCGTATATTGATGCGTCAGGGTTATTTCCCGGGTTTGCCGCTCAATCCACTAAAGGACCCATTGCCTCCCTTGAAACAGGCTAAGGTCCCCAACATTCCCTTTGGGCTGGGATACGAACCTACCAATGAAGATATCCGGGAGATGAACCTCCTAATCCGGAGCCGATCTATGACTCTTTGGCAAGGGCTAGATACCCGGGAGTGGAAGTATTCCCGGACTGCTACTTTATTCCCGACAACATCGAAGCTGCATCAACTGAGTCCAAACCGTCACCATGCCTTGACGGACAAGCTGTCACACTCCTCTTCGGGGAAGATAACATCAAACACCTCGACTGTGAGGACATCATCAACATCGCCTTAAAAGACAATCAGTTTGATCCAACCGCCTTGATCTCCGATACTGACCCGGAGAAAGCTACCCAGGGCTGGAGGAAAACCATCAAGTGGACCGATCGCCAAGGCCGCATTGTCAAGATAACAACTTGAGAAGGCCCTATGTTCAAGGAGGGAAGTGAAGAAGGATCCGAGCCTGAGTCTGAGTCGGAGTCAGAGTCTGTTATAGCTCCTAACACTCCAGATGTCCCAGTCAAGGTCCCCTTCCCACTGTTTTGTCGCAAAGTCGTGGCTGATTCAGAGGCTGAGTCTACTAGGGTCACCCCCACTCCAATGACAGGTGACAACCTAGAGTCTGTTCCAGGGGCCACTTCCTCTGTCGTGTCGCCTCTGGCTAACCACGAGATATCTGTCCTTTCCGAGCTTTTCGCTCGTGTCAACTTAATGAACGCTAAGTTTGCTTATGACTCGTCTCAATTTAACTCCAATGCAATTCTGAATGATCACGAGGAACTTGACTTGAGTGACTACCCACCTCACTTAGCCAAAGAACTTGACAAGCGGGAAACCAGAACCCCCATCATTGAGGAAACCGAGCCTATTAACGTAGGAACCGACAATACACCTCAAGAACTTAGGATAGGGACAACCCTGGACCCCTCGGAAAGACAACAGTTCATTTACCTCCTTCACGAATACAAGGACGTGTTCGCCTGGTCTTATAGAGATATGCCTGGGATTGACAGAGAAATTGCAGAGCACCGGATACCCATTAAACCCGGAGCTAAACCTGTGAAGCAGAAGCTACGCCGGATGCGTCCTGAATGGTCCCTAAAAATCAAGGAAGAGGTGGACAAACAGTTCAAGGCTGGGTTCATCAAAGTGTCTGAATACTCGGATTGGGTGGCCAACATTGTGCCGGTACCAAAGAATGACGGAAGAATTCGGGTTTGCGTCGACTTCAAGGATCTGAACAAGGCTAGTCTAAAAGACGACTTCCCTTTGCCACATGTTGACATTCTGGTGGACAACACTGTCGAGCATGCTCTCCTATCATTCATGGGTGGGTATGTTAGGTACAACCAGATTAAGATGGCCGAGGAAGACATGCACAAGACTGCGTTCACTACACAGTGGGGTACATATTGCTACACGGTCATGCCTTTCGGCCTCAACAACGCCGGGGCAACCTATCAAAGAACCGCTACTACTCTCCTACATGATATGATGCACAAGGAGGTAGAGGTATATGTCGATGACATGATCGTCAAATCAAAAGAGCGGGACTGCCACATCAATGCCCTTCGGAAATTCTTAGCTCGTCTGCGGAAGTATAACATGAGACTAAATCCTCAGAAGTGTGCATTCGGGGTCACCTCCGAAAAACACTTGGGACATGTCGTCAGCAAAAGAGGCATTGAGATTGATCCAACCAAAATCAAAGCCCTTCAACAAATGCCTCGGCCTAGGAACCAGAAGGAGATTCGGGGATTTCTCGGTCAGGTCCAATACATCAGCCGGTTCATTGCCAAGCTTACTATGATTTGCGAACCGATATTGAAGAAGCTTCGTGCCTCCGATCACACCGATTGGGACGACGACTATCAGAAGGCGTTCGACAGGATAAAGGAAATCCTAACCAAACCTCCTGTCCTCATGCCACCTCAACCGGGGATCCCTCTATCCCTATACCTGACTGTTACCAACACAGCCATGGGCGCAATGCTAGCACAAACAGTTGGCAACGAGGAGCGAGCCATCTACTACATCAGCAAAAAGTTCATTGAGTACGAGATGAGGTATACCCAACTGGAAAAGACATGCCTTGCCCTAGTATGGTCAGCAAAGAAGCTGCGGCATTACATGCTCAGCTACACGGTCCACATCTACTCCAAGATGGAGCCGGTTAAATACATCTTTGAAAAACCCGTACTAAACGGAAGGCTGTCTAGATGGACACTCATGCTGTCTGAATTCGATCTCAAGTTTGTACCCCTCAAGGTTATCAAGGGAAGAGCAGTCGCCGACTTCCTAGCAGAAAATCCCGTCAATGAGGATCCAATGACCGACACATGGTCACTTCCTGACGAAGACATCCTTTGTGCCGACTCCGACGCATGGAACCTATACTTTGATGGTGCATCTAATCTGAGAGGCTTCGGGGTAGGAATCCTTCTAATATCACCAGAGGGAGAATATGTTCCGATCTCGGTCAAGCTAGACTTTGCCGTCACCAATAATACCGCTGTATATGAAGCATGTCTCATCGGCCTACAAGCAGCCATCACACTTGGCATCAAGAGATTGAGGGACCAAGTCGACTACTTCCACTTGCTGCGAGAGGAAAATCAATTTGCTGATGCCCTGGCAAAGCTTGCCGCGCTCGTCAACATACCTGACGACATGACATCGATGCCCCTATGTGTCGAGAGAAGGAGCGAGCTAGCTCACATTTGTTCCATTATCAACGACGAGAAAAGCCATGATGAACCTTGGTAACAAGCCATCCTCAATTACAAAACAAAAGACGAATTCCCTCCTAACTCTGATCAAAGAGGACAGAGAGCCATCCGTTTACTTGCATCACAATTCGTGATAAACCAAAATCAACTCTACAAAAGAACACCCCAAGGAATTCTCCTCCTTTGCATTGACCATCACAAAGCCAAAAAAGTCATGGGAGAGGTTCACGACGGAGAATGTGGCCCTCGCATGAGTGCAATGATGCTTACACAGAAAATCATGCGGCTCGGTTACTACTGGACAACCATGGAAGCCGATTGCCGTAACTACGTCAAACATTGCCACAATTGCCAAATCTTCGCCAACATACAACACATACCACCATCCCTTTTATACACCATGACATCACCCTGACCATTCTCAACCTGGGGCATCGACATCATTGGGAAAGTCAACCCGATAGGCACCAAGGGGCATTGCTTCGTCCTCGTCGCCATCGACTACTTTACCAAATGGGTAGAAGCACAGTCATATGCAGTCTTGACCGCCAAACAAGTGGCCAAGTTCATTCAAAACAACATCATCTGCCGATATGGGGTACCCCAAGAAATCATCAGCGATCAAGGCTCCCACTTCCGGGCGGAAACTCAAGCTTTGCTGGACAAATACAAGATCAAACGACATCGATCATCCCCCTAGCGTCCCCAAACTAACGGAGCGGTGGAGGCAGCGAACAAAACTCTTGTTACCATTATCAAGAAAATGCAAGACAACTACCACGATTGACCGAGCAAACTCCCATTCGCACTCTGGGGATACCGAACCTCCATTCGAACACCGACATGCGCCACTCCCTTCTACCTAGCATACGGTATGGAGGCGGTTCAACCGGTAGAGTTAGAGGTCCCATCTCTATGCAACCTACTAGAGAGTCAAGTCCCTGAGGCGGAATGGACCCGTCGAAGGTACGAACAACTCACTCTTCTAGACGAACGGCGACTCAACGCCTTGCACAACGTCCAGCTATACCAACAACGTATACAACGGGCGTTAAACAAGAAGGTTAAACCCAGAAACATCCGAGAGGGCGAGTTGGTCCTCAAGTCAGTTCGAGCACCATTACCCGTCGATCCGAGGGGAAAATTCAAACCCAACTGGGCCGGGCCATACCTGGTCAAGAAAATACTTTCGGGGGGCGCAGTGAGACTGAGTGACCTAGACGGGGAGGACTTTACAAACCCGACCAACCTAGACCAACTCAAGAAATACTACCCTTGAACCATAGCAACCAACAACCTATCCTAGTCTTACAACTAGCATCGACCTCAACCCTTTTCAAGTCAAGTTCCTCAATACGTTCTGATTTGAAATTGCATGTTTTATCGAGTCTAAGTAGCGGCACCTTGCCCGTTTCGAATGTCCTTTGATCCGTCAAAGGCAACGTCCATTTGCACTACCAAAAACAAACCCCCTGAACTACGAGCATGGTTTGATTTCACCTCTTCAGGTGAATACATAGGCAGTCCCTCTTATGCCTGAGGGAGACAATCACAAAACCCAATTCGAATTCACAAAACATTTCGAACTACGATCATGGTTTGATTTCACCTCTTCAGGTGGATACGTAGACAGTCCTTTCTTACACAAGAAGGATACAACCATCCCCCCAATCAAAAAAACATCCCCATCAAAAAAGAGAAAGGGAAAACCATTCCCTTTCCCCACAAAATACAAAAATGAGCCTTTCTCCCTTTCCACAAAATACCACTTTCCTAAGTACAAACGTTTAGGACGATTCAAATCGAATTGTCTTTACCAATGGATGGAAGAAACAAGCGTTCACAATTTTTGACACGAGCAATCCTCTTATTTAATTAATAATGGGAGGGATTACAATTTCAACAATAAATAAAGCTCGACGAGTCTACAACTTGTCAAAGCTAAGGTGTCAACTAACACACCTCACATAGTAAAACTAGCACAAAACACACAATAACTAGCTAGTACAACATAATAAAAACTCACAACAATAATACAACATAATAATAAAACGGGTAATGGAGGTCTTCACTCTTCCATTCTACCCTTGCCTTTTCCCTCAGGGTACATCTTCCCCTTGTTCTTCTTGTTGGCCCGCCTAGCATGGATTTCGTCCTCGGAACGGATCCTCAATGGATCTCAGACGGCGACGGCCTCCGGTCTAGCACAAGACCCCATATTCGACCCAAGACGAGCCAATGCACGGCCCACCATATTCTTGGGGCCGGAACTCCTCCTCTTCGGTGGTCTCATCCTCAAAGAAGACACGGTTGGCCTTGCCAACCTCTCGATACTTCAAATCGACAACCTCGTCCTTACGAAATTTTGATCTCTCTTCCAAGGACGGAGCACGTGACCACTTGACATAAGCGGGAGTCACCCATGTCATAGCAGCGGGGTTTGGCACCTCCCAAATCGGCCGAGTGGCCCACCATCTTTCGAAGAACTCCACAAGCTCGGAGTTCCGGAACACATTCTCTTGGACAAGAGTATCTTGAGCGGGCACCTTTTGTTGACGACCCATTTGCCTCATGAGCCTTTCGGGATAAATGAAGGAAACAACCTTCTAACCCACCGCCATCAAAGAATGAGGACTAGCACCCGAAGCGGGCAACCCCGTGAAGGACCTCAAGTGCCACCACGGCACCACCCAACGGATATGAGGACCACCCTCCTCCGCCAATCTTGCGGCACAATAGGCCTTGGTGGAAGCAAAACTATCCGGGTACAACTTCTTCTTCATAGTGAGGTGACGGAAGGAGTAAGAAGAAGGATTAACCGGAGGCTCTACATACCTTAGCCTCTCGAAAAGCCACACTTGGAGGATCCTTGGCGATCCAAAAGAGGGAGCTTCTCCACAAGAGCCTTCCTTGTCCAAAGCTTGGATAATCTCTCCAAGCACCAACCATGATGGATCTCTACCATGCTCCATTTGCTCAATCACATGGATAAGGGTCATGCTACCATGACATCTTGGCCCCTCCTTCTTCAAGACATCAACAAAGAGGTACACATGGACAAGGCAAAATGCAAGAGCCCTTCTCCTAGCAACCTCCGAGACATTAGCATCTAACCGATTCGAGAAGATGTTGATAAGAGCCAACATATCCACGCCATGTGGAGTAAGAAGGAAGTTGATTTGGCTTGTTGACAAGCCCAACATAGAACGGAATTTCTCCTTGTAGCACAACCGAGTCGGAGGAAGCATCGGAGCACAACCCGGCCACCCACCAATGACTCCAACTTCTTCGGCGAGAGGACAAATTTCACCTTTCGGGAAAACGAAAACATGATGTTTCGAATCCCAAAACCGAGAACATGCTTCAACAAACGAAGGTTGCACCTTGACTTGACGAAGCACCAACAATTGACCAACTCCCATACAATCGAGTTGATACTTCTCGTGAGGCGACAAATCCCGGCACCATTGTCGCATTGCGTTCTCAAAAGCATCCATGAAATACTTTTGTGGAAGAAGAGGAGGTTTTGTAGAGATGATTTAGTGTTTCGGATGATGAAACAATGAAGCGCAAACGTCCCTATTTATACAAAATGGCCAGCGCATTTTTCAGAAAAAGAGGAGAGCCGGCTTCCATCGCCAAGACGCTCGCGCCTCTTTGAGGCTCCTCCAGGATTCCCGCTGTTGACTTGTCTCTTTCAACACGTGTTTTCTCCTGACACCTCAAACCTCCCGCATGGAACCTCGTGCCTCTTCGGGATGATTCCGGGAAATTTTGTGTTTCTTCACACTCACATTTCCTTGTTTTCGCGTTTTACGAAATCCGACACGGTTTCCATGACGCAGCTTTAAACATACAGATTTTTCTTTCTTTTTTTAAGTGGGAAGGGCTAGTCGCCCCGATCCGCGATGGATCGTTTCCATGTCAGTCGAAATTCCGAAATTGTTTTTCGCTTTTTCGCAATTTTCCGGCAAAAAATCAAAATCGAAAATTGATAACACGACATCAATTTTCCTCAAAAATTCAAGCGCTCACAAATTCGAGTCTTGACATCAAAAGCCAAATATACTCGTAAAAATCCTTTTCTAAAATTCTTTCCTGACTGTTTGAGTTTTATATTTTTTCGAGTCAATTTTTAAAATTTCGATGCAATTTAATTCACGACACGAGTTAATTGCTCAAATTTTCAGCAATTCTTTTGAATTCCAAACGTGACGACTTGTCACGGAATTTTCAAAAGTCATTTCAAAGTTTCAAATTTTAACTTCAAGTCATCTTGGTTAATTTTTGTTTCAATCAAATGCTTTTACGTGTTTACATTTTTGCGTATGTGCTATCTATTGCCTGTTTTCTACAGCTAACGATGCAGGAACTCGTGCAAAGTAAAAGGAGAATCAACAGCCGACAACGCTCCTCCGAAACACAACACAAGAAAGCCAACAATCACAAAACAAACTACAGTCCAAAAACACATATATACAAACCGTCTTACGCAAAATACAAACGTCTGTCATACAGACACTGGCCTAAAACAAACGTCTATCATACAGACAACGACCTAAAACAAACGTCTATCATACAGACACTGGCCTAAGACAACGAACTGGGGGCTATCCGCCACCTACCGAACTAAGCACTCTCTATCCTCTCAAACGGAAAAGAAAGAGAGCAACATGGGAAACAGAGGAGCAACAGCGGAAGCAGAGGTGGTTACCATGACGGTAACACCTCGTTCCTGCTCCATGACAAAAAAGAAGACAATGTCTTGCAGACTTCGGATGATGAGGAGGCCAAGAATCGTGATGCGATGCACCATTCCGATACTGAACCCCACTCATCAGCCACCCTGTCTATGAGCCACAACGAAAAGGACAAACCGGCCATATGAGCCGCCTATCCTCCTCTACGGAAGCATCCTCAACCACCGCCTCGAATACGGCAGCCCTCTCGGCCGCTACATCCCCTCCAGGATCGACTTCCTCCTCCAAAGACTCAACAACGGACCCCATCGGTCCCAGACGATACCCTGCGATAAAAAAAAAACAAACAAAAAAACGTCAGTCGAAATTTCGGCATTACGACGGCATGAAATGGATAAATCCAAAAACAAAAAAAACACAACCTGCAATACAAAAACAAGGGGCAATCCCGCCCCAAACCATTCGAAAAAAACACAAAAACGACTCGCCCCTCTTTTCAAGCAAAAGACGAGTCAAAAACCCCCAAAAAACGGCATTTCGAGACCCATACAAGGTCCGCCAACAACCCGAAATACATTCCCGACACAATGGGGATTTTACATTCCCGACACAATGGGGATTTTTCTACGGCTCAAAAAGGCAATTCATACGTTAATTTGAGCCCAAACCGGTCAAAATTCAAAAACGACCGCAAAAAAGGCAAACGTGATTTTATCACGCCCCAAGGTGACCTAAAATACCAATAAGGTCCATTTCAAGGCAAACTGACTCAATTCAAGCCCAAACAGGCGCTTATTTTGTCGGACGTAAGACCGTCGCAAAAGGCAAAACCCAATTTTGCCCACAAGCATCCAACGAAGGTCCTTAGATGGCAAGCACGGGTTTTCCCAACTACAATGCAACCTAATGGGACCCACTACCCGAGCAAATAAACTTGGCATTGTGAAATGAGACGGTTTCTCGCCTCACTCACGGTTTTTGAGCATACACTACTACAAATGAGCAGTTGGGTCACGGCTAAATTCGTGGCGCAAGTGCTAAATTTCCGTGGCTAAATCATTTTGCCACGGGAATAACTACCGTGACGCAAGTGGCCATGGCAAAGAGATAGCCACGGGAAAAACAAGAACGTGGCTATTATTAAATTTTTGGCCACCGATTCTCTCGTGGCTAATAACTCCCGTGGCCAAAAATATTTCCCGTGGCCAAAAAATAATTCCCGTGGCAAATAATATATACGAAAATTAAATAAAAAAACGTAAAATAATTTGTTTTTTTTTTCACAAAAGAGATTTTATCATATATGGAACCGTGACAATCTAGGTCATTGTTTTGCTAGTTAACTCGATTTATTTAAAGTTAACATGTTTTCACCAATCATGCATCCGTGTGCATCAGAGTGGCTTCCCAGGAGGTCACCCATCCCAACACTACTCTCACCTGAGCACGTTTAACCATAGAGTTCTTTTGATGTGCTACCGAAATTGAAAGTTAACTTTGTTGATATAATTGGCGCTTTGAATCCTTTTAAGTTTATTTTTTTTCTTTCAAAATTTACCTTTAATATTATTTAATAGGTTATAACGAAAACATGTAAAAACAGTATACTACGCATTTAAAAAGAAAATTTACAAATAATTAACTAATATTTTTATTTTTATTTTTTATTTTTAATAAAAAAAATACATAAAAAATTGTTTCATTTAGAAAATCATATTTAGAGTCTAACTGATGATGAATAATAAAAAAAGGAGATTTGCGTAACTTTAGAGTGTAATGGACGAAGGATAACATTTATGGAAATGATTGTATAATAAATTAGAGATAATAATTGTTTCTTGTAAAAGAGGTAAAATATAAATGTAATATTCTTTCCATGTATAGTTTTGAGAGTTATTTTCTTAGGCGGGATAACTACTAAGAGTTTTTATTCTCTTAGTAGTAGGGGGGATGCTATATCTTTAAATGTGATACAATCATTTAAGATTGTTATTCAACATTATAAAGTTTTAATTTAAAAAGTAAAAGAAATTAAAACAAATTCACGACTTTATTAAATAAAATTATATATTAAAACAAATTTCTTGAATTATCAATGTTTTTAAAAACCTACAAAACATAATTGTGATTTGTAAAAAAAATCAAAAAATTTAGACAATAAACTTTTCATTGCTTTCATTTAAGTTTATAAATTTTTTAAATTTCTTATTAAAGTAAATAAAGCAATAAAAAATACCAATTAAATTAATTAAAGTGTTTCCAAAATTTTATATTTAAATGTATTTTCATATTATTTATATTTGATTAAATTTTATTCAGATTTTGTATTTTTTATAATCAAGCAATTTTTAAGTTTGCCTTAACATACAAATATCTTAATTTAAGTCGGAAAGGTACTCGCCACGGGTGTTTGTTTGTTCGTGGCTAAAAAATGTTTTTGCCATAGGACATTTCGTGGCTAAATAAAACTTCGCCACTGGTGTGACATAGCTCGTGGCTAATTTGCCACGGGTGTAGCCTTATTCGTGGTGCAAGCGACTTTTGGCCACGCGAAAAGTTATCCCGTGGCATAAATTTTTTTCCAAAATAATGAATAAGTTTTTCCCGTGGCTAAGCAGAATTTAGCCACGAATTATAAACTCCCGTGGCATAATTCGTGGCGCAAGTGACAATTTGTTGTAGTGATAGGGAGCGGGAACGGGGACCAAAATGTAAACTAAAAGCACCCCTATACTCCTAAACAGGTTTCTAACCTAATGCAAACATCAATTTCACTCGAAATTGGCTCAATCAAAAACGCCCAATTCGATTTTTAGGGCAAAATTTCGCCCTAATTTAACCAAGCTAAAATCGACAAATTTAAAAGGATTCAAGAGGGAATACTTACCTTGAGATGACATTTGTTGACAATGGCACAAGAGAAAGCAAGCTAGAAGGTCCTTTAATAGCGATTTTGCTAGATTGTTGAGGTTGAAGATGAATGATCATCCGCAGCTCAACCTCGCGTTTTTTTAACAGAAAATAGGGAAGTCGGCTTCTATCGCCAGATGGCTCGCGCCTAAATTAGGCCTCCCCTTTGCTTTTTCAGCGAAAATTGGGCTTTGGCCCAATTCCCCACAACAAATTCGAATTTTCGTTGACGATATTGAATGTCGTCATTTCCTCGAAAAACAAACAAAACCAAATAGCGAAAATTCAAATCGCTATTTTCCTCCAACTTCAAAAATAACAGCGAAAATTCAAAAACCGCTATTTTTCAAGCAACGGCGGCACATAAACCGTCACTCCGATCAATAGTGAAGATTCCAAATTCACTATTTCCATCACATGTCAACGGCAGAACATAAACCGTCACTTCAATCAATAGTGAAGATTCCAAATTCACTATTTCTTTCAAATGTCAACAGCGGCAAATAAACCGTCACTTCAATAAAGAAGATTCCAAATTCACTATTTCCATCACATGTCAACAGCGGCACATAAACCGTCACTTCAAACGCTATAGCAAACTCAAATTTGCTATTTTCCTTCAAAATTAAAACAAACGGCGATCAAAACCGCCACTGCAAATTCAAGCTGACGAATGGTGAAAATTCCAAATTCACTATTCCTTCAAATACCAGTCGGGGATTCCTCGCGGAACCCACTCATTCCAAAAATAGTGGTAATGAAAATCCATACCCACTATTTCCCCGGCGGCATCACGAATTCGCTACTTTCAAAACAAGCCCATTCGACGCGGCTACTCCCATGGTCCATTAACCGACCGTTACCAGGGCTGGCGAGCCTTTGTCCGCAACCTTTCAAGGACACATCCCGAAGATGCCTCGGGTACATTTCCTTATCTCGGCTGGCGAGCCTTACAACGCATCGCGGCTGGCGAGCCCTCCTCACATACGCACCAGGGCTGGCGAGCCTTTGTCCGCAACCTTTCAAGGACACATCCCGAAGAAGCCTCGGGCACATTTCCTTGTCTCGGCTGGCGAGCCTTACAACGCATCGCGGCTGGCGAGCACTCCTCACATACGCACCAGGGCTGGCGAGCCTTTGTCCACAACCTTTCAAGGACACATCCCGAAGATGCCTCGGGTACATTTCCTTGTCTCGGTTGGCGAGCCTTACAACGCATCGCGGCTGGCGAGCCCTCCTCACAAACGCATTAGGGCTGGCGAGCCTTTGTCCGTAACCTTTCAAGGACACATCCCGAAGATGCCTCGGGTACATTTCCTTGTCTCGGCTGGCGAGCCTTACAACGCATCGCAGCTGGCGAGCCCTCCTCACATACGCACCAGGGCTGGCGAGCCTTTGTCCGCAACCTTTCAAGGACACATCCCGAAGATGCCTCGGGTACATTTCCTTGTCTCGGCTGGCGAGCGTTACAACGCATCGCGGTTGGCGAGCCCTCCTCACATACGCACCATGGCTGGCGAACCTTTGTCCGCAACACATCAAGGATACATCCCGAAGATGCCTCAGGTACAATTCCTTGTCTCGGCTGGCGAGCCTTACAACGCATCGCGGTTGGCGAGCCTTCCTCACATACGCACCAGGGCTGGCGAGCCTTTGTCCGTAACCTTTCAAGGACATATCCCGAAGATGCCTCCGGTACATTTCCTTGTCTCGGCTGGTGAGCCTTACAACGCCCCGCGGCTGGCGAGTCCTCCTCACATACGCACCGCAGCTGGCGAGCATTTATCCGCAACCATGCAAGGACATATCCGAAGATGCCTCAGGTATGACTCCTTCTTATGGCTGGTGAGCCTTTTCACGTAGTCTAATGGACTTTAAACGACCCGCACGGACAGTCGACAGACTTTAAAATGTTCCCGACGACAGGTCCTTTGACTCGTACACTCGAGTCGCCTTGCCTTCGCCCTTCCCGACGGCAAGTCCTTGGCCCGAATCCTTTCGAGCCACCTCGACGTCGCTTGGGTCTTCAGGTTGTAATCTTCGATTGACCTGGGGACTCTACTTTGACTTTCGCCCTGTCCAAGCCTCAGTCAAAGTGGGGGCTCTGTAGATACCCAGTATCTGCTGAGACTCCAACAAACACCCGATGATTATCGGACTACAACATGTTTTGGGATCGCAGCGTTTGATCGACAGTTTGTGTACACTTTACGTCGGAAAACTTAAAACGATTTCGAAAACAAAACATTTCAAAACATTTCAAAAATACCTGGAGTGTTTAATGCACGGCGACGGGGTCACGATGACACTAACTAGAGTCAAAACCGGCACCGGACCAAAAACCGACTCGAAAATTCAAATCCCGACTCCAACAACGAGTCAAACCGAGTCAAACACAAAAACAAAATATCTCAAAGCCTTCTATGCTAAGTTTTCCCGGATTTATGTTGGTCAAGTACCAAACATGTGACTACAAACCTAGGATAGAACAAATCATGATTGCGTTTGTTGTGAAAGCGACAACACATCTCGGAGACCCGCGACGTGGCTCGCGCCTCTTTGAGCAGCCCAGGTGGCCACGTCACTCAAAACTCACACAACCACTCATTCTCTTATAAATACCCCTCAAATGCCACCCATTTGAGAGTTACGCGAGTGTCTGCCCCCTCTTTTCTCCCTTAAAATTCTCGACTCGACTTCTAAAGTCACAATCCGACGCGTGTTTACGATCTACCGATCGTAAACACGAGCCTTACACATTGTTTGGTACCGTCATCGTGCATTAAACCACTTGACCTACCACTTCGACCACTACACCATCACTAAACTTTTAAAACACTCTTTTTACTTACCAAAACGGTTTTAAACCGAGTTTTTTCCGATCAAACAAGTTGTTACACTTACGTCGGTCACTCGCCATAACCAAACATGTAAGTATGAGGGTGTAAAAATCCTCTTTCATTATGTTTTCATTTGTTTCATGACTCTCACATGCTAAAACATGCATAATATGAACCAAAACATGGAATAAACGAGCCAAAACTGATTTTTGATCTGAAGCAGAAGCCCCTTAGGTCGCCAACAGGCTCGCGCCTAAATGGGGTACTCAGACCAGAGATCAACCGTGTTTGTTCTCGTCATTTCCCTTAATCCATTTTTCATATTTGTAATCGGTTTTTACCATTTCAAGTACTTTCGAAACCTTTTTGTTTCGTTTCACATGTTTTAACCATAAAACATTTTCCACCCTTGGTTCCTCATACCATGACGGTTAAATCCGTGTTTCGGTGATAATATTTGGTTAATGACATTTAAAAGGTATTTTAAAGCCTTTTATTTCATTTCTTTACATTTTCAAACAAACATATTAGTCACCAACACGAAATCATCCTTGGTTTTACATATCATGCCGGATTTTAACCCGGGTGCGATGATGAGTATCGACTAATTACATTCAAAATGGACTTAAAACAATTAGTCCATGATCATTTTCAAAACTATTCATGTCAAGTTTGTCAAATCGAACCCGACACCAAATATTATCAAATAATGATGATTATTCGAGTCTAGTTCTTCAAATCAACAAATGCGGTCTAAACGACCCTTTCAAAATCAAACCGGGTTCAAAAAACCCATTTTTAACACGTTTTATAACGTTTTCTAAACGGTCAGAACACGGCATACAACCGTTGGCTAACCCGCGCCTCAAGCAGGCCTTTTCCTTCTCATTTTCAAAACCAGAGGGAGGCCCCTTACACCGCCGGCTAGCTCGCGCCTCTTATAGCCGTCTGGTACAGGGCCTGTTCCCTTCCAACATTAGTCCAGGACGATCCCGACTCCGGTTAACCCGGATATAGGACGGATCAGATGACTATTCGATTATTCAAATCACATTTGAAAAATGCCATACTAAGACAAATGGATCATGTTATGCCCCCTAAACCTAATACTGTAAATGGATGTTTAATTTCCGTTTTGCATGCAAATTAATCATTAATCCAACTCGACGTCTTATACTTGATACGTGGATTAAATCAACCGACTTAGAAAGCTCTCACATGTTAGGTTTAAATCATTGGATGCGCATTCATGCATTTAAACCGTTTTATCAACTTTTGCATTCAACCAACCAAGATCGATCAGTAGAGGCCGCTAAACGCGGGCGGGATTGGGTGTCTGATTAAAGGGCTTCCCAATACGTACCTTCCCCTCTTACTTTGAAACTTTGGACAGTGGACGACCTTATCCAGGGCGTACGAGAGTCATTCTAGAGATAGGATGCTAAAGAGGGACGATTTCCTTATCTTTAGTACCTATGTCAAACGCTGCTTTGTGCTTCGATTTGACCGAGGTATAAAGTGGATTTCGAACGGGTTCCAGGCATCCCACAAATGCTTGGTGGTGACTCCGAACATCCCTACTCGTTTTGAGACCCTTACCGAGACGAAACCGACCGATCTAAAACGATCCGGTCGAAAGCATTTTTACGCCGCCGAGCGTGGCTTTCGAAAAAGATTGCTGCCATTGTCCACAGATCGGCTGGGCATACGCAGGTGGGCCATGTCCACAGTAAAGGATTAAGAAATAACCTTCGGTCCTAGCAAATTCGGCCTAAGAACAATATCGCAATGATATTCACCTATTAGTTGCACCCAAGACGATATGAGAAATGCCCTTAACTTTTTGCTAGAATCGATCCCCAACTTTCAGTAAATTAATTAGGGTTTATCGTTTTTGTGTTTTTAGATGAGAGGCAAGAATGGGGAAAAAGAATTAGGTTAAGAAAAAACACCTAACTCTCCTTATAACTGAGTATATGGAGAAAATAGGGTTGATTTTCTTTCCAAATTTTCGGCCCAAATGAACCGAAATAATAAGGATTAAAATCCTTATTTTCGGTTATTTCAAAAATGTATAAAATTTGTTAAATATAAATTGTCATCTAGTGAGGATCGAACCCATAACCTCTTGGTTTGAGTACCCTTACTATTACCACTATGACACATTCATCTTGTTGATTAAATATAACCGATTACATTTAATTACGAATTAACATATTAATTCGTCCAAGTTAACATTACATACATTTAATTAAATATAACTTATTATATTCAATTTACGAATTGATAGTTAATTCGTCTCAACTAATATTATTTAATCTTCATTAAATAATTGTCTCATCAACACATTGACTAACTGTTTCGTCATATAAGGCATCAATGTGATTACATTTCCATAACCACATCTCTCAAACACATCCTATAAGTGTGACCTTTAGGGACCAGTTGATCACCGTCATCTGTATGATAATAACGTCAAACTTTCTAGCAAGCCAACCGTTATTAGGTAATGGTTAATCAACTGATTAAAATACGAAATATACCCGTGTGAACCTGTAAGAGATTTACAAATGTTATCACACTAATTTGTGGAGGACACAAGCTCCAACAATATGTGTATGTGGATTGTGGTTCATTTGGTTTTTACTTTTTTTTTTGTGTGTTTCTGAGAAGCACGCTCAGATGCTAGTTCCCTTTTTGCTTTGCATTTGTTCCTGCATTGTTAGTGTAGAAAACACGGATAAACATAAACACGCCAAAGCATTTGAGGAAGACAAAAATAACCACGAAGACTCGAAGTTTAAAATTTGAAAATTTAAATTTTGAAAATTACGCGACAGGTCGTCCCGTTTGGATGTTTCAATAGTAAATTATTTGAAATTTCGAGCAATTAATTCGTGTTTGATTTAAATTGCATCGAATTTTGCCGAAAATTGATTTGTAACTCGAAAAACTAAAACTCAAACCATCACGGATGAATTTCAAAAGGGATTTTTGTGAGTGTATTTGATTTGGTATTTGTGAGATCAAGACTCGGATTTCTGAGATCTTGAATTTGGGAGGAAAATTGACGTCGTGTTATCAACTTTCGAATTTTGTGGAAAATGTGAAAAAGCGAAAAAATTTCGGGATTTTCGATTGACATGGAAACGATCCGTCGCGGATCGGGGCGACCAGCCCTTCCCCCCAAAAAAAGAAGAGAAAAACCCATATGCTTAAAGCTGCGTCGTGGAAACCGTGTCGGATTTCGTAAAACGCGAAAACAAGGAAATATGAGTGTGAGAAAACACAAAAATTCCTGGATAGGCCCGAAGAGGCGTGAGTCCTATGGCGGGAGGATTTAGGTGTCAGGAAGAAACACAACTTGATAGGGACAAATCAAGGTAGGGATCCTGAGGACCAGCCTAAAGAGGCGCGAGGACATGGGCGATGGAAGTGAGCTTCCTCGTTTTTTCGAAAAAAGTGCTGACTGTTTTGTATAAATAGGGATGTTTGTGCTTCATTGTTTCATCATCTGAAACACGAAAACCATCTCCACAAAACCTTTCTTTTTGTTCCACAAAATTATTCATGGATGCCTTTGAAAATAGGTTGCGACATTGGTGTCAGGATTTGTTGCCTCCGAGAAGTATCAACTCGTTGTAATGAGAGTTGGTCAATTGTTGGTTCTTCGTCAAGTCAAGGTGCAATCCTCATTTTTTTGAAGCATGCTCTCGGTTTTGGGATTCGAAACATCATGTTTTCGTTTTCCCGAAAGGTGAAATTTGTCCTCTTGCCGAAGAGTAGTAGGCGCCATTGGTCGATGGCCGAGTTTTACTCCGGTGCTTCCCCCGACTCGATTGTGTTACAAAGAGAAGTTTTTTCAATGTTGGGCTTGTCAACGAGCCAAGTGAACTTCCTCCTTGCTCCCCATGGTGTGGATATGTTGGCTCTTATCAACATTTTCTCAAACCGGTTGGATGTCAATGTCTCGGAGGTGGGTAGGAGAAGGTCTCTTGCCTTTTGCCTAGTGCATGCATACCTCCTTGTTGATGCCTTGAAGGAGGGGTCCAAATGTTATGGTATTATGACCCTTGTGCATGTAGTTGAGCAAATGGAACACGGTAGGGATCCATCATGGTTGGTGCTTGGCGAGATCATCCAAGCTTTGGACAAGAAGGGCTCATGTGGAGAAGCTCCTTCGTTTGGATCACCACGGGTCCTCCAAGTGTGGCTATTGGAGAGGCTAAGGTATGTAGAGCCTCCGGCCGATTCTTCTTCTTACTCCTTCCGACACCTTAATATGAGGAAGAAGTTGTATTCGGATAGTTTTGCGTCCAACAAGGCCTATTGGACCTCGAGATTGGTGGAGGAGGGTGGTCCTCATATCCGTTGGGTAGTGCCATGGTGGCACTTTCGGTCCTTCACGGAGTTGACCGTTTCGGTTGTTAGTTCTTGTTCTTTGATGGTGGTGGGTTTGAAGATTGCTTCCTTCATCTATCCCGAAAGGCTTATGGGGCATCAACAATAGGTGCCCTCTCAAGATACTCTCGTCCAAGAGAGTGTTTTCCGGAACTCCGAGCTCGTCGAGATCTTCGAGAGGTGGTGGGCCTTTCGGCCGATTTGGGAGGTACCAAACCCAGTTGCAACGATATGGGTGACTCCCACTTATGTCAAGTGGTCAAGAGGTCAAACCTTGGAGGAAAGATCTAAATCTCGTAAGGACTAGGTCGTCGACTTGAATTATAGAGAGGTCGGCAAGGCCAACCTTGCCTTCTTTGACAACTTTGTCGATGATGTTAGCCCGGATGTAACGAGGCCACCAAAGAGGAGAAGCTCGGACCCCAAAGAGGTAGTGGGCCGTATATAGGCTCGTCTTGGACCGAGTATGGGGTCTTGCAAGAGACCGGCGGCCGTCTCCGTTGTAGATCCGCTGAGGATCCATTCCGAAGCGGAAGTACAAGCTAGGCGGGCCAACAAGAAGAGCAAGGGGAAGATGTACCCTAAGGGAAAAGGCAAAGGTAGAATGGAAGAATGAGGACCTCCATTACCCACTTTATTATTATGCTGTATTAGTGTTGTGAGTTTTTATTATGTTGTACTAGCTATGTATTGTGTATTTTGTGCTAGTTTTACTATGTGAGATGTCTTAGTCGACATTCTAGCTTTGACAAGTTGTAGACTTACTTAGCTTTATTTGTTGTCAAATTTGTAATCCTTCTCATTATTAATTAAATAAGAGGATTACTTGTGTCAAAAGAAATTGTGAACGCTTGTTTCTTCCATCCATTTTGTGAAGGCAATTCGGTTTGAATTATCCTAAACATTGCACTTGGGAAAAGGGGTTTTTGTAGGAAGAGAGAAAGGCTTCTATTTTTTTGGAAAGGGAATGTTCCCCCCCTTTTTGAGGTTGATATGGGTGATGTTTTTTATTTGTGGGGATGGTTGTGTCCGTCTTGTGTGAGAAAGGATTGCTTACGTATCCACCTGAAAAGTTGAAATCAAACCATGATCGTAGTTCGAAATATTTTGTTAATTTTATTTGGGTTGTGTGGTTGTATCCTTCTTGTGTACGAAAGGACTGCCTACGTATCTACCTGAAAAGTGAAATCAAACCATGCTCATAGTTCAGGTTTGGTTAATTTTGAGTGCAAATAGATGTTGCCTTTGATAGATCAAAGGACATTGGAAACGTGGCAAGGTGCCATAACTTAGACTCGATAAAACATGCAATTTCAAATCAGAACGCGTTGAGGAACTTGACTTGAAAGGGAAATTGTGGCTGCTAGTTGTGCAACGAGAACAAGGTTCGTTGGCTAACTAGGTCAAGGGTAGTATTTCTTGAGTTGGTCTAGGTTGGTCGAGTTTGTGAAATCCTCCCCGTCTAGGTCACTTAGTCTCACTGCTGACAGGGCAGTCGTGTACCTATCAAAAATAACCAACTGGCTCTAACTAATATAGCTAGGGAAGTCGGGTCGAATCCACAGGGAGATGGGAAAATGTCAGCCTCATCTAAGTCCGTCAAGGTAACCGAATTGGGGGGGTTTTGATTGATTGATTCTAAACTAATGATAAGGATAAGGAAGAGAAAATAAGGGAATAAGGATAAAACAAGTAGAGAGAACAGCTAAGACAGACGGTTCACCATAATCATTCAGTCAAGTAATCTAGATCTCAGGTCAGTGCAGATACGGTCTGAGGGACAGTGAATATCTCCTTTCGGTCTCAATTCGCCCTAAAGCACAAATAGCTTAGCTTTCGCCCTAACTATAATGCTCTATTGTTCGCTACTAGTCTCGCCTATTCCAACCTTTCGGTCCAGGTCAAGGGTCACTAAGATATAAATGCCTAATTGCGTCGACTCAATTAAATGAGATCTGATTAATTGCGGCGATTAACAACAAAGATTATGCCAGCATTAACCCAATAAAGCGATTACTATCCCTTCATGATTATGGATCCCCTATAGTCTTAGCATAGGGGAATTAGCTACGCATCATCATTGAACTAACAATAATAACAAATAGATAATCGGAACCAAACATGATAATAAACCTAATAAAGATCGAAATAAAGTAGAGATAAAGTAATAAGAGGATAATAGCAACGCAAACGCAATAATTATGATTAAAGAATGAAAGAAGAATAATAATACCAATCGTAATCCAAATCCGAGTAGCAAAAGTGTAAAAACAAGAACAAAATCCAAGAACAGTAGCAAGTATAGAGTAAAAGTCAGTGAGTAAAGAGAAGAGAGAAGAGAAGAGAAGAGAAGGAGTTACGTTGTTCCCCCTTCAGTATTATACGAAAAATCCATCTAGACCTAATCTATGGACTAATTACAAAAGCCCATACGAAAATTAGGCGGAAAATAACTAAAGCAGGACAAACCACTCGATCGAGTGGAAATAAACCACTCGATCGAGCACTCCTTGCAATGTCTTCCTTTGTGTAAGCTTGAACTGCTCGATCGAGCAACCTTGAGCATGTAAAGCATTCGATCGAGTAATTAATCACTCGATCGAGCTATCTTGGCACGTAAGACCTTAAAGCACCTTCCGAAACCAGCTCACGTGTCTCCAAAATGTTAGATTCCAAGCTCCGGCTCCTTATTCTCCATAAATGCATGAAATTGGGACAAAATAGGCTCGATTTAGCTCCTCTTTGGTTTATTCCTGCAAATTACATAAAACGAACCAAAGTACGGGGGTATTTGTAGCTAGATACTACATAAATAGTACAAAAATACGTGTAAAAAAGAGGTAAAAACCTTATATAAAATACACGTATCAAATCTCCCCAAACCAAACCTTTGCTTGTCCCCAAGCAAAATATGAATGCAGCTAAGAATAAACAGTGGAACGGGACCAACGCACCAGCTACAAATCACCCACCAAAACCAATTTAATGCAACAAAATGACATGGTGGCAAATGAGAAGTGCAAACGAGTTAAATCAATGTTTCAAACTTACTGAACCGTCGACCTTGCAAGACTCAAAAGATATCGGACTCTCACGTTGTCGCTCATCACTCAGAATTAGGCACAAGGTGAGTATATATGTGAAAGATAGAAAGAAGTAAAGACACTCACCTAACTCGACCTATAAGAACATGCATGCAGTTAACATGAATAAAGTCCCTACAATCGTACATATGCATTCCAACCATACTAATGACCAAGACACATGCCGAGGACTTACATTTGGGTAAGTGAGGTAATGGGTAAGAAGGGGCTAAGATGAATTTGGATATGTGGGGTTAATAGCCAGGCTAGCAACAACGAAATCCAAATTTGAACTGCATCCCAACTTCGTACTCAATATAACAAGATGAAACGGTGCAAAAACCATGCACTCTACTCACGAAACACCAAAACAAACTCGTCAACTCCCCATAAGATATAAATAAAACATGGGAGTGAAAATCATTATACAATTTCTCTTTCTTTTTCTTCTTTTTTTTTTCTTTCTCTTTTTTCTTTTTCATTTCATTTTTTTTCCTCATCCATCATTTTTTCTTTCATTCCCTTCAACTTTTCCACCATCTTCTGAAATCAGATAAAATAACCATATTGCAATAAAACATTCCAACAACTACTCATCACTAACTCGGCTAGGGTAGGAAGTATTATAGAAAGTAGCTAATAGGACAAAAAGACAATTTGGCTATGTGGGGCTCATGGGTAGAGTGAAATAAAGGGAACTGCCTCTCCTAACATGTGTCACCATCCACAGACCGAATGCATACAGGTATTAAGAAGACTAGACTCATGCTTATGCAAATTGATGTTACATGCCTTAAAGGGAGTACTACTCACATCCTAGATGAAACCGGTCATGAATGTCACCAGTTTATAAAGCTCTAACCTCAGAATGTAATATAGCTCGCCGATATAAGAGTCAAGTCTATTCGTTCAGATGAGAGGGAAACAAAAACTCGTAGATCATACACATAATCATGCCAACTAAACGTCAAGAATATGCAAGGTTCAAGTAAGGATTCAATGTAGCGTCAATGTTCAAACGTTCTGACTCAAATTAAAAATGAATTTTTTTGAATTTTTATGAATTTTTTGTATTAATTAAAACAACAATGCATGCGAAAATAATTAAACGTGCAAGCGAAAATGCAAGAAAAACATGCAGACAAACACAGATATGGATGCATACCTCCCCAAACCAAACCGTACAATGCCCTCATTGTACCAAGAATAGGGAAAGAAATGCAAACTGAAGAGAAAAGGAGAAGTGGAGTCGGAAAACTTACAAAATATCGTATAGAGGGACCTCCCCAAACCGACCATGAACATGGGAGGTCAAAGAAAGTCAAGCGGTAGCTCCATAGACGTAAAATAGCAGCTGCAAGTCATAACTGCTCGATCGAGCAACTTGGAACAGCTCGATCGAGCAAACTAGTATATGGAAGGACTCGATCGAGTAAAGGCGATTTTGGCTCTGGTTGATCGAGTAAGGATATCACTCGATCGAGTGAATGAAACCCAAAAAGTGCTCGATCGAGTAGAAAAACTACTCGATCGAGTAATTGACATGCAAAATTCGCGTTAAAAGCAAGGAAAGCATAGAAAGTTCATAAAACAGCGTCTAAAGTTCAACAAAAAGCTAAAGAAAAATAAAGTGTTCAACAAAAGTAAAAAAAATAGTCCGGGCTGCCTCCCGAAGAGCGGTGGTTTAAGAGGTCCCGCACGACCTTCCTGGCATCAATTAACTGGCGCGTCTAGCTCGTCGAAGTATAGGACTTCAACACGATTTTCTGCTTCATTTGCCTCGTGGTAATGCTTCACATATTGCCCATTCACCTTGAACCTACTACCTTCAGAGTCTTCGAGCTCCACGGATCCAAATTTGGTAACAGCTGTCACCGTATAAGGACCACTCCACCTGGACATCAGCTTGCCAGGAAACAATCTCAATCGGGCATTAAACAGCAGCACCTTTTGCCCAACGTGGAACTCCCGAGGTAGAATTCTCTTGTCATGCCACCTCTTCGTCTTTTCTTTGTATATGCGCGAGCTATCATAGGCATTTCGCCTAAACTCCTCCAACTCATCTAACTGCAAAAGACGATTCTGACCACACAACTTAGGATCAAAGTTAAGCTCACGAATTGCCCACCAAGCCTTACATTCCAATTCAACAGATAAGTGACATGATTTCCCATAAACTAACCTATAAGGTGATGCACCAATTGGTGTCATAAAGGCAGTTCTGTAGGCCTATAATGTATCCTCTAACTTAAGACTCCAGTCCTTCCGTGATTAAGAAACTACCTTAGACAAGATCTCTTTCAACTCGCGGTTAGAGACCTCAACATGACCACTAATTTGGGGATGATACCCCAAACCACGCCGGTGTTGGACACCAACTTTAGACAGAATAGAAGTTAGTTTATTTTCCTTAAAGTGCATTCTCCCGTCACTAATGACGACCCTAGGGACACCAAATCGGGGAAATATGACCTTTTTGAACATTTTTATCACGGTCTTGGCATCACAATGGGGTGAGGCAATGGCCTCAACCCATTTCGACACATAGTCTACAGCCACTAAGATATACCTGTTACCTTTAATAGACGGGAACGGTCCTTGGAAATCAATGCCCCAGACATCGAAAGCCTCAACCTCTAAGATGCCGTTTTGTGGCATCTCATGTCTCTTCGAAATGTTTCCCGATCGTTGGCAAGCATCACAAGCTGAAACAAAAGACTTAACATCAGCAAACAAAGAAGGCCAATAAAAACCAGACTGAAGTACCTTAGCCACGGTGCGCGATGGACCGTGGCGACCACCATAGGAAGACGAGTGACAGCCTTCCAGGACTACTTTGGCCTCCCACTGCGAAATACACCGCCTGTAGAGACCGTCTGCGCATTCCTTAAACAAATAAGGATCATCCGAGAAATACTGCTTAGCGTTATACAGAAAACGCTTCCCTCTGCGATGAGAAACGTCGGGGCGCTTGCCACTGACAACGAAGTTAGCTATATCTGCATACCAAGGTTCTTGGTTAACAATAGACGATATAATAGCAATTAAAGTATCGTCAGGAAAAGAATCATCAATAGGTAGAGAATCTTCTCCTTCTTGTCGCATCAGTCGCGACAAGTGATCAGCCACAACGTTCTCAGCTCCTTTCTTATCCTTAATCTGCAAATCAAACTCCTGAAGAAGGAGTATCCATCTCAATAGCCGCGGTTTAGCCTCCTTTTTAGCAAGGAGATGCCTCAAAGCTGCATGGTAAGTAAAAACAGTAACTTCTGACCCAACTAAATAAGAACGAAACTTCTCTAAGGCATAAACTACAACTAGCAGTTCTTTCTCAGTGGTAGTGTACTTCACTTGAGCCTCATCCAGAGTTCGGCTCGCATAGTAGATAGCATTCAAAGCTTTGTCTTTCCTTTGGCCTAGCATCGCTCCTAGTGCATAGTCACTGGCATCACACATTATTTCAAACGGCAAGTCCCAGTCGGGAGGCTGTATGACTGGCGCAGAGACCAAAGCCTGCTTTAACCTGTGAAAAGCAAAAAGACACTCATCAGTAAACACAAAAGAGGCATCCTTAAGTAGCAATTATATAAGTGGTTTAGCAATTTTTGAGAAGTCCTTGATAAACCGGCGATAAAAACCGGCGTGGCCAAGGAAACTCCTCCCCCCCTTAACATTAACAGGAGGTGGTAATTGCTGAATCACTTCCACCTTTTTCTTTATCAACCTCTATTCCCCTATCAGAAACTAAGTGCCCTAAGACAACTCCATCGTTGACCATAAAGTGGCACTTCTCCCAGTTCAGCACAAGATTAACCTCAATACAGCGCTGCAACACTTTCTCAAGGTTAGACAGACAGTTAGAAAAATCACTTCCATAAACACTACAATCGTCCATGAAAACTTCCATAATAGAATCAATATACTCTGAAAATATCCCCATCATACACCTTTGAAAGGTTGCAGGGGCATTACACAAACCAAAAGGCATCCTGCGATAAGCAAAAACGCCTTGAGGACAAGTAAATGTAGTCTTAGCTTGATCGTCTGGGTGTATAGGGATCTGAAAGAACCCAGAGTACCCGTCTAAATAGCAGAAAAATTTATGAGAAGCTAACCTTTCTACCATTTGATCAATAAAAGGAAGGGGAAAGTGATCTTTCTTGGTGGCGGCATTAAGCTGTCTGTAATCTATGCACATCCGCCAACCAGTCACTACTCGAGTAGGTATTAACTCATCCTTATCATTCTTAACTATAGTTGTCCCTCCTTTCTTCGGGACCACCTGTACTGGACTCATTCATTTAGAAGGACCAACATAATAAATAATACCTGCGTCGAGCAGCTTCATTACCTCAGCCATCACAACATCCTGCATCTTCTGGTTCAGTCTGAGCTGACCCTGTCTACAAGGTTTGTGATCTTCCTCCAGCTCTATCCTGTGCATACAAATATCGGGACTAATCCCCTTGATATCGTCCAATGAATAGCCCAGTGCTTTCCTGTTTTTCTTAAGTACAGCTAACAAAGAGGTTAGCTGATCATTATCACGCTTAGCACTAACAATGACTGGAAATTGCTCAGTATCGTCTAAGAAAACATATTTTAGATGAGAAGGGAGAGGCTTACGCTCTGGTACCATTACCTTAATGGAGCAAAGAGTGCTAATCATCTGTTCCACTTGCTCTCCCTCAGCTTCAGTGAGTCAAGCTCATCTAAATCATCAACAAGCAAATCCAACACAGCATCTGGGCTATCTGCACACTCATCAAAAAGCATAAGAGCTTCTAGTGGGTCCTTCATAAAAGAACCCGACCAGAAGTCATAAATAGACTCGTCAATAATATCAACCGAATAGCAAGTATCCTCTATCATTGGCCGAGCCAAAGTACTAGGCAGACTGAAAGTGATCGCGTCATCCCCTACTGCAAGAGTCAAACACCCTTGTTTGACATCAATAACGGCCCCAGCTATACAAAGGAATGGTCTTCCTAAGATAATCGAGGTCCGGGTGTCCTCAGCTATATCTAAAACAATGAAATCTACTGGGATAAAGAGCTTGCCTATTTTTATAGGCACGTCCTCTAAGACACCTAAGGGATTCCTAACAGATCTATCAGCCATCTGTAGGGTAATGTTAGTCAGTTTAAGGTGGCTCATGTTTAGTTTCTTGCAGATAGATAGGGGCATGACACTAACATTGGCTCCTAAATCACAAAGAGCCTTATCAATAACCACATTGCCTATAATACAGGTAATAGAATAGCTGCCCGGGTCTTTCATTTTGGGTGGAGCCTTGTTTAAAAGCAAATTACTAGACTCTTCCATAAATGAAACTGTCTCAAATTCACTTAAATCTCTCTTACGCGTCACAATATCTTTCATAAACTTAGCGTAAGTAGGTACCTGAATAACAAGTTCGGTAAAAGGGACAGTTACCTGGAGGTTCTTCACAATGTCAACAAACTTACCGTACTGTCGCTCAATCTTTGCATCCTTCAGGCGACCTGGGAAGGGCACTCTGGTAGCAATGAGTGGACCCGCAACTTTCTCTTTACTTTTATCAACGCGTGACGTCTCCACAGCAGGGGAAGATGACACGATAGCGGAATTAGATAGTAAAATAGGATCTCCGCTGCTTCTGGTACTCGATCGAGTACTTTTATCACTCGATCGAGTGATTTCATGTTGAGAAATACTCGATTGACCAGTTTCCTCACTCGATCGACCATTCCCTTTTTCTGCTTTACTTGATCGAGCCTTTTTATCACTCGATCGAGTGATTTCTTCAGCAAACTTACTCAATCGAGTAAGAATATCACTCGATCGACCATCCTCGATTTGTGCACTGCTCGATCGACTATAATTATCACTCGATCGAGTGATGGGATGAATTAAATCACTCGATCGAGTAGATTTTTCACTCGATCGAGTATCTGGAACACACGCAGCAACAATTTCGTCCAGAAACTCGTCTATGTCATCCTCCGGGGTATCTTCAGCTATCAAAACCCCGTCTTCTGGTACTTTTGGCTCTTCATGAGTAAGGCCAACTTGGAGATTCATTGCATTGGCTAAGTCGCATGTCGGTAGAAGCTTGGCTTGGTCTTTCGCGAGTGTTAACTGCGCGACTTGTTCTCTCAATTCCGCTATGACAGTTTCTTTCTTATTGCACTTCTCCTGAAACTGTTGTGTTATGCTAAACATAAATGATTTCAGTTCAGCAATTTCTTGATTTGCAGGAGGAGAAACCAGTTGCGGCGCTGGCGTATAAAGAGTAGGAGTATTCCTTATTTCTTCGTACAATTGAGAAAAAGGAACTCCTTGCTTGTATTTCTGGTAAGCAAGGATACGCTCTGTACTCGCCAGGCATCCAATAGGGTCATGCCCTTCCATACCACATCTACCACATAGCTCAACATACTCAGTAATCGAAAAATCCTGAGCACTCTCGCCTGAAACTTCTATAATCTCCACATTACCTAGACTTTTCCTAGGACCTTCCACTGCAGCAGCTGTTGACTCAATAACTTGCTCACTACCTCGGGGATTTCCATATATAGAGACATGAATAGCCATCTCCTCAATGAGACGCCAACCTTGGTCATCTTCAACATTCTTCGTGAATCTCCCCTTAGCTACGCTGTCAAGAATAGCTCTCTTGCTCCGATATAACCCATTGTAGAATTGGGTACAAAGGAACCATTTCTTGAACCCGTGATGAGGCACAGAACGGACAAGCTTCTTGAATCTAGTCCAAGCCCCATTCAAATCTTCAGTAGACAGCTGCTCAAAAGAACTAATCTGAGCTATCAAGGCATTGGTGCGCTGCGGTAGAAAATATCGCCTGTAAAAGGCTAAAGCAAGGGAATTCCAGTCGGTTACACCGACTGCCTCCCTATCAAGATATCTCAACCACTCCCGGGCATCATCAGCTAAAGAAAAGGGAAAGAGGGCTCCCTTTACTTTGTCCTGTGTCACCCCAGCAGAAAGGGGAATGGTAGAGCAATACTCTGTAAACAGCTCTATATGCATGCATGGATCTTCTTCAGGTACCCCGCTAAAGAGATTTCTCTCTACCAGCTGTATGTAAGATGGGTGGATTCCAAAGTTACCCTGATCAGTAATGGGTAATAGGAAACCTATTGGAAGTGAATCCACAGTAGGCTCTGAATGGCTGGCTAATTTAGGCATTCTGGCAAATAGATTTCACAAAACAACAACTAACCTGCAAAGCTAATCAAAAACTTTTCAAAAAAATGAGATCAGTCTCAAGGAATAAATTCCTTGAGACGAGAAACAAACTTAAATAAAGCAACAAAATTGCGCCACCTCCCCGGCAACGGCGCCAAAATTTGACAGGGCAGTCGTGTACCTATCAAAAATAACCAACTGGATCTAACTAATATAGCTAGGGAAGTCGGGTCGAATCCACAAGGAGATGGGAAAATGTCAGCCTCGTCTAAGTCCGTCAAGGTAACCGAATTGGGGGGTTTTGATTGATTGATTCTACACTAATGATAAGGATAAGGAAGAGAAAATAAGGGAATAAGGATAAAACAAGTAGAGAGAACAGCTAAAACAGACGGTTCACCATAATCATTCAGTCAAGTAATCTAGATCTCAGGTCAGTGCAGATACGGTCTGAGGGGCAGTGAATATCTCCTTTCGGTCTCAATTCGCCCTAAAGCACAAATAGCTTAGCTTTCGCCCTAACTATAATGCTCTATTGTTCGCTACTAGTCTCGCCTATTCCAACCTTTCGGTCCAGGTCAAGGGTCACTAAGATATAAATGCCTAATTGTGTCGACTCAATTAAACAGATACAGTTAATTGCAGTAGTTAACAACAATGATTATGCCAGCATTAACCCAATAAAGCGATTACTATCCCTTCATGATTATGGATCCCCTATAGTCTTAGCAGAGGGGAATTAGCTACGCATCATCATTGAACTAACAATAATAACAAATAGATAATCGGAACCATACATGATAATAAACCTAATAAAGATCGAATTAAAGTAGAGATAAAGTAATAAGAGGAGAATAGCAACGCAAACGCAATAATTATGATTAAAGAATGAGAGAAGAATAATAATACCAATCGTAATCCAAATCCGGGTAGCAAAAGTGTAAAAACAAGAACAAAATCCAAGAACAGTAGCAAGTATAGAGTAAAAGTCAGTGAGTATAGAGAAGAGAGAAGAGAAGAGAAGAGAACAGAAGGAGTTACGTTGTTCCCCCTTCAGTCTTATACGAAAAATCCATCTAGACCTAATCTATGGACTAATTACAAAAGCCCATACAAAAATTAGGCGGAAAATAACTAAAGCAGGACAAACCACTCGATCGAGTGGAAATAAACCACTCGATCGAGCAAACTAGCGCCAAACCACTCGATCGAGTGGAAATAAACCACTCGATCGAGCACTCCTTGCAATGTCTTCCTTTGTGTAAGCTTGAACTGCTCGATCGAGCAACCTTGAGCATGTAAAGCATTCGATCGAGTAATTAATCACTCGATCGAGCTATCTTGGCACGTAAGACCTTAAAGCACCTTTCGAAACCATCTCACGCGTCTCCAAAATGTTAGATTCCAAGCTCCGGCTCCTTATTCTCCATAAATGCATGTAATTGGAACAAAATAGGCTCGATTTAGCTCCTATTTAGTTTATTCCTGCAAATTACATAAAACGAACCAAAGTAGAATATTCGGGGGTATTTGTAGCTAGATACTACATAAATAGTACCGAAATGCGTGTAAAAAAGAGGTAAAAACCTTATATAAAATACACGCATCAACTGCACCCCCCAAAAGTGTCTTCTTGACCAGATATGGCCCGGCCCAATTGGGTTTGAATTTCCCCCTCGGATCGACGGGTAATGGTGCTCGAACCGACTTGAGAACCAAGTCGCCTTCTTTGATATTCCTGGGTTTGACCTTTTTGTTAAATGCCCGTTGTATACGTCGTTGGTATAGCTTGACGTTGTGCAAGGCGTTGAGTCGCCGCTCGTCTAGAAGCGTGAGTTACTCGAACCTTCGACGGTCCATTCCGCCTGAGGAACTTGACTCTCTAGTAGGATGCGTAGAGATGGAACCTCCAACTCTACTGGTTGAACCGCCTCCATACCGTATGCTAGGTAGAAGGGTGTGGCTCCTGTTGGTTTTCGATTAGAGGTTTGGTATCCCTAGAGTGCGAATGGGAGTTTGCTCGGCAAATCACGGTAATTGTCTTGCATCTTCTTGATAATGGTGAGAAAAATTTTGTTTGATGCCTCTGCCGCTCCGTTGTTCTTGGGACGATAGGGGGATGATCGATACCGCTTGATTTTGTACTTATCCAGCAAGGCTTGTGTTTCTGCCCGGAAGTAAGAGCATTGGTCGCTGATTATTTCATGGGGTACCCCATATCTGCAGATGATGTTGTCCTGGATGAACTTGGCCACTTGTTTGGCGGTCAAGACTGCATAGGACTTTGGTTCCACCCATTTGGTGAAGTAATCGATGGCGTCGAGGACAAAGCAATGCCCTTTGGTGCCTACGGGGTTGACTTTCCCGATGATGTCGATGCCCCAGGTCGAGAAAGGCCAGGGTGATGTCATAGTGTATAAAAGGGATGGAGGTATGTGTTGTATGTTGGCGAAGATTTGGCAAATGTGGCAATGTTTGACGTAGTTTTGGCAATCGGCTTCCATGGTGGTCCAGTAGTAGCCTAACCGCATGATTTTTTGGGTCAGCATCATTGCACTCATGTGAGGGCCGCATTCTCCGTCGTGGACCTCTCCCATGACTTTTTTTTGGCTTTGTGATAGTTAATGCAAAGGAGAAGAATCCCCTGGGGTGTTCTTTTGTATAGTTGTTCTTGGTTTATCACGAATTGTGATGAAAGTAAACGGATGGCTCTTTGTCCTCTTGTATCAGAGTTGGGAGGGAATTCGTTTTTGGTTTTGTAGTTGAGGATGGCTTGGTACCAAGGTTCGACATGGTTTTCCTCGTCGTTGTTGATGGCGCAGATGTGAGCGGTTCGCTCCTTCTCTCGATACATGGGGCATTGATGTCATGTCGTCAGGTATGTTAACGAGCGCGACATGTTTTGCTAGGGCATCAACAAATTGATTCTCCTCTCATGGCAAGTGGAAGTAGTCGACTTGGTCGAAGAACTCGGCCTCGTGATTGTTTTTTGCTCGTAGGGTGCTAAGCTGTCGCTTCGGATTTTTCATGATCCAGACACCTGATTGATGATGAGTGAAGAATCTTCGTGGACCCTCAGTCTCTTGATGCCAAGTGTTATGGCTGCTTATAGGCCGATGAGGCATGCTTTATATTCGGCAGCATTGTTGGTAACGGCAAAGTCCAATTTGACTGGGTCAGAACATGTTCTTCCTCTGGTGATATTAGAATGATTCCTATCCCGAAGCCTCTCAGGTTCGATGCACCGTCGAAGTATAGGTCCCATGTGTCGGTAGCGCAATAAAGGATGTCTTCGTCAGGAAGTGACCAGGTTTCGGTCGTTGGGTCCTCATTGACGGGATATTCTTCTAGGAAATCGGCGACCGCCCTTCCCTTGATAACCTTGAGGGGTATGAATTTGAGGTCAAATTCAGATAGCATGAGTGTCCATCTAGACAGCCTTCCGTTTAGTACGGCTTTTTCGAAGATGTATTTGACCGGGTCCATCTTGGAATAGATGTGAACCGTGTAGCAGAGCATGTAATGTCGCAGTTTCTTTGTCGATCATACTAGGGAAAGGCACGTCTTTTCTAGTTGGGTGTACCTTGTCTCATACTTGATGAACTTTTTGCTGATGTAGTAGATGGCTCGTTCTTCGCCATTTACTGTTTGTGCTAGCATTGCTCCAACGGCTGTGTCGGTGATAGTCAGGTATAGGGAAAAGGGAATTCCTTGTTGAGGTGGCATGAGGACAGGAGGTTTGGATAGGATTTCCTTTATCCTGTCGAAGGCCTTTTGACAGTCGCCGTCCCAATCGGTGTGATCGGAGGCACGAAGCTTCTTGAAGATTGGTTCGCAAATCATAGTGAGTTTGGCTATGAAGCGGCTGATGTATTCAACGTGACCGAGAAATCCACGAATCTCTTTCTCGTTCTTAGGCCGAGGCATTTGTTGAAGAGCCTTGATTTTCGTAGGATCAATTTCGGTGCCTCTTTTGCTGACAACGTGTCCCAGGTGTTTTCCGGAGGTGACCCCGAACGCACACTTATGAGGATTTAGTCTCATGTTATATTTTCGCAGACGAGCGAAGAATTTCCGGAGGGCATTGATGTGGTCGTCCCGCTCTTTTAATTTGACGATCATGTTATAGACATATACCTCCACCTCCTTTTGCATCATGTCATGTAGGAGTGTGGTGGCAGTTCTTTGATAAGTTGCTCTGGCGTTGATTAGACCGAAGGGCATGACAGCATAGCAGTATGTACCCCGACTGTGTTGTGAATGCAGTCTTGTGCATGTCTTCCTTAGCCATTTTGATCTGGTTGTATCCAGCATACCCATCCATAAATGATAATAGGGCATGCTTGGCGGTATTGTCCAACAGGATGTCAACATCTGGCAAAGGGAAGTCGTCTTTTGGACTTGATTTGTTCAGATCCCTGAAGTCGACGCAAACCCGAATTCTGCTGTCTTTCTTAGGTACAGGAATAATGTTGGCCACCCAGTCAGAGTATTCGGACACTTTGATGAATCCGGCTATGAACTGCTTGTCTACCTCCTCCTTGATTTTCAGGGCGCATTCGGCGCAACTTTTACTTCACGGGTTTAGCTCCGGGTTTAATGGGTATCCTGTTCTATGCAATCTCCCTGTCGATCCCAGGCATGTCTTTGTATGAGCAAGCAAATACGTCGTTGTACTCGTGTAAGAGGTCGATGAACTACTATCTTTCCGAGGGGTCATGGGTGGTCCCTATCCTAAGTTCTTGAGGTGTGTTATCGGTTCCTACGTTGGTAGGTTCGGTCTCCTCAATGATAAGGGTCATATCTTCTCGTTTGTCAAGTTCTTTGGCTAGGTGAGGTGGGTAGTCACTCAAGTCAAATTCATCATATTCGTTCAGAATTGCATTGTAGTTAAATTAAGATGAGTCATAAGCAAACTTACCGTTCATTAAGTCAACTTGAGCGAAAAGCTCGGACATGACAGACATCTCATGGGCAGTTAGAGGCGACACAAAAGGGGAGGCAACCCCTGGAATAAGCTCTAGGTTGCTACCTTCTATGGGAGTGGGGATAACCATAGTTGTCTCGGCCTCTGAAGCAGCCACAAATTTGTGATAGCACAGTGGAAAAGGGACCTTGACTAGGATATCGGGAGTACCAGGAGCTAGGACAGACTCTGACTCAGACTCAGACTCAGACTCTTCTTCACTTTCCTCTTTTAACATAGGGCCTTCTCCAGTTGTGACCTTGAGGATGCAGCATTGGCGATCGGTCTACTTGGCAGTCTTCCTCTAGCCTTCTGTAGCTTTCTCTGGGTCAGTATCAGAGATTAAGGCGGTGGGATCGAACTGTTTATCTTTTAGAGCAATGTTGATGATGTCCTCATAGACGAGGAGCCTGATGTTGTCCTCTCCGAGGAGGAAACTGACGGCTTGTCCGTCGAGCCATGGGGTCGACTCAGATTTGGTCGACGCGGCTTTGGTGTTGTCGGGGATGAAATAACATTCATGAAAAATGTTTATGCCTCGGTGTTTGACCTTCGCCATGGAGTCATTGATTGGCTCGGGGAAATTGTTGTAGAGCTCGGATTCTCTCTCGGAGACGAAGTATCCATTGAGAGTCAACTGGAAGGGACGAAGGTTAACTCCGTGCTTTTTGCGCTTCCGTATTAAGAGGTTCATCTCCTGGATGTCTTCATCGGTGGGCTCATAGCCTAGCCCGAAGGGGATGTTAGGGACCTTGGCCTGTTTCATAGGAGGCAAGGTGTTCTTTAGTGGATTGAGGGGTAAGCTTGGGAAATATCCTTGGCGCATCAGAATGCGATTGACTGTGAGGTTGGAGAACGGGTCACAATCAAAGGGTGCTGATTCATTGGTTAGGACGTTCACAGCTTGGAATCCCCACATTTCGTTGTCATCCTCCTCAATGACTTGAGAAGTTATTCCCTTCTTCATGATACCCTTGATCGGGGAGGCGGGAATTGTGATTGTGTTCCCGTTAAAAGGGACCCTGATTTTCTGATGAAGGGTTGAGGTGACGGCCTTGACGGCATGAATCCAGGGGCGCCCCAGGAGCATGTTGAAAGAGGCGTCGATGTCGACCACTTGAAAACTGGGTTGTCTTTCCAAGGGTCCAGTTGCAATGGTCAAGGTAATAAGCCCCGCGACCTTACGATGAGTGCCGTCGTAGGCGCGCACTCCTTAATTGGTTAGGACCAAATCATCTTCTTTGATACCCAGTTTGTGAGCCGTCTTGAGGGGAATGACATTAACCACGGATCCGTCATCCACTAGAACCATAGGCACATTCTTCTTGAGGCATTGTACGGGGATGTACAGGGCCAAGTTATGGTTGGCTCCGAATGAAGGGATATCTTTGTGAGAGAAGATGACTGGGTTGCTCAGGTCGGGGACATCCCTTGTCATATGTGCCACAACTTCTTCAGGAGAGGAGGTATAGGGAACTGTCAACTTTCCCAGGGCTTGTAGTAAAGCTTGCCGGTGTTCGAAGGATGTAGCAATCAGTTGCCAAATGGAAAATTCGGCCTTTGCTTTTTTGAAGTTGCTTGAGGATCGAATTTTCGGGAACCTTGGGTTGGGTGTCCACGTCGGGGACAACTTGGTCATTTGCTGGAACGACTTTTGAATTGTTCGGGTTTCGGTAGGGGCGTCCGGACCGAGTAAGATGACCGATCTCTTTCGCTTGTTTGCCATTTCCCGGAACCATATAGACATCCTTCGCGTCGTGTCTCCAGATACCATTGATTTAAGGATCCCGAGGGTACCTTGGAGGGGCATTCCTCGGTGGATAGTTTTTGTGAGTGAAGTTTTTGTGGGGGGTAATTATTGTGAGGGTAATTTTTGCGGGGTTGATTATTGAGGGGTTGATTATGGTGGGTGATCGGTCCGTTTCGTGTTCACAATTTAATAGATGTTGTCGTTGGGTCACGTCCGAATCAAAACACAATTTATAGCTTCACAAGCAACTCTACAATTAGTAAAGAGGCAAGTAAAGGTCGGATCCCAAGGGACGGGAATTGAGATGAGATTTCTATTGAAACTAGTGGTGTCTTAGGGGTGTCACAATTTGGGTTGATGTAGAAGGTCACTAAACTAAATAGCAATGAAAGTAAATAAGCAAGATGAAATAAAAGGGTTGCAAACAATTGATAAAAAGCACTAGGGTGTCATGGGGTCATAGGGGAATCATGGGAATTGATCATACAAACATGTTCTCAAATTATAAGCAAGCAATTATTGTTGTGATGGATTGAGTTGGGTTATATCTTACAATCCTAGGAATGTTTGGGTCCCGGAGCCGAATCGATTAGATTGTACAACACCTACAAGTCGACTTAGTCTTCCCTACTCAACAACATGCATGGTCTAATGAGACTCGAGTTGGTTTATGTCTTACAAGTCTCATTGAAAAGATAGGTGATGGGTAAAAAATGCAAGGATTCATAGGCTCACATTTCATCAAACATAACATGTGCATGAGTTGAGATCAAAACAAGCAAGCAAATAAACCATGAAAGCATATTAATTTAAGCATGAATCGTTCCCCATGTTGGTTTCCCGTAATTACCCATTAACCCTAGCTAGGTCACTACTCACTCATTATCATGTTGATCATGCTAGAAAGGTTGTCAATCATACAAACAAAAGGAAACTTGATGAACAAATGAAAGCAATTAACAATAATTAAAAAGGGATTAAGAGGATTATACCTACTAATGATTCCAATAATAAAGCAAAGAATAAAAGAAGTACTTGGTGCTTGATTGAGAGGTTGTCAATCTCCCAATAACAACCCAAATCATCTTCAATTACCCAAAATAAAGGATGAACAAGAGAGAGATTAAGGAAATAAAACTTGTATTAAAACTTGATTAATTGTTGATTACAATACTAAAGAGAGATTTGATTGATATTAACTACTCTAATAATTGATAAGAAGAACATGCTCTTCTAATTAGACTAATGGGGTATTTATAGTGGAAATTAGGTGGATGCATTAGGGTTAACTAAGGGCTAAACTAGTAATTACACTTTTTAGATTGAGCAGGGAGAAGCCGGTATTTTTCGAAGGAAGGGCTTCTTTCTTTGTAGCTTGGAGAAGACGAAATTTCGCTGTACTGGAATCCGTGCGTATTGAAGTAGGGACGGGCGGATTCAGGTGGGGGAAGACGGGCGTCTTCAGGGGAATCCGGGCGGATTCTGGTGGTTGCTAACCCGAGCGTCTTTGAAGGAAGACGCACGGATTGTGCTTGTGGAGGACGGGCGGATTGTGGAGAAGCCGCTCGGATTGTAGCTCAGCATTATTTCTTCTTCTTTTCTCCCCTTTTCTTTATAAAATCCTTGGGGATTTCCTCGGGGATGCAAGGATCCTTTCTCAACATTGCACATCTACTATCATATGTACCAAGGCCTTCTAATCTTGTCTCTCTTTGATGCTTGGTCATTTAATTCAATCAATTTAGTCTCGTTTTGCCATGAAAATGCAAGATTTGCACTCCTTTCCTACCAAGGGATCAAAATCTCAAAGAATATGCAAAACAAAGAACTAAAGACAATAAATGACCCAAATATGCACTAAAAAGCATGGGAACAAGGCTAATTCGGGGGCTAAATATGCGCTAATTATGGTCACATCAAATATCCCCAAACCGAACCTTTGCTCGTCCCGAATAAAGAGGTGACAAAGACTAGGACCATTATTTAAACTAACCTAATAACATAGCCGATATGAGACAATTAGCGGGTCTCACTCCGCCCCTTCAACTCACAACAAGACAACCATGAGGTAGGATGCCTTCTTGCAAGGTAAGGTGGGTCTTGCCAAAATGGCGACAAATCCAGACATTAAGCACACAAAATCAAATAATGGATGCATCTACAAAAGGAATAGCCACTTCCTCATCAAGTGGCGGAGGCAACCAAGAGAGAACAAATTTAAGAGCATATAATCCTTCACAAATACTAGTTCAACAAATTACTAAGGCTAAGAGGATGGCACTAAATCACCTCCAAATGGTGTTAAACTAGACTACTTTCGTCCTCAATTTCCAAATGCTTTCGTCAAGAGCGATCAGATGGTGGTGGAATGATGATCCCTATGATGCTAGTAGCATATGACATGATAAGTCTCGAATTCTCTACAAAAGTAAAGGTCATGGATCGTCCCAAGCTCGACAAAGTGGCTTGACAAAAGGCTTTTTGGGAATGAAATGCTCAAATCTTTATAAACAAGAGTGGATATGACTAGTATTCAAAATTGTCCTCATTTAACTTTCACATTTCAAAAATTTAAGATGGGGTTTGTCCCTTCCGGGCTAGTGTCCTTTGCTTTCGCCAATCGCTTATTAGGAAACCGGTTAACCTCTAGACAATAGCTTTTCGGGGAGATAGTCACTCTGTCTCTGGGCGGTCGAATTCACAACCGTGTGGGGGCCCAATTTAATGGATCCCTCACCAAAGCACATCGAAGTGGTACGCCTCCATCAAAACAACTAAATTTCTCAACATTTCAACATTTCATAACATTTGAGGTTTCCTTAGCAATAAATTACTTCCACATGATAAAATTTTCGAAATGAGCACTTCAAGCTTATTGATAGAAAAGTATTTTTGGGTTGCCTTACCACAAGATCAATCAAGGTCACCTAGACAAGTTAACCAAGTCCACATCGCATCACGGGGTTGGGTAGGTGACTCACATGCAAACCCTTGACTAGGCTTTGAGTCATGGGTCAAAAGACACTAGTATGACACTATCTAGGGTGTTTTACTACCATTCTAGTAGACAAAGTCTTAAGTTGAAAAAGTATTTGTAATGGCTTAGTTGCTCTTGTCAAAGTTCTCAATTAGGCACTTTTCAAAATGTTTTATCTAAATGCAACTACATGCCATGATGCAACTAGTATATACATCCTAATGCAAGTGATTCTATCAACTAATATGACATATAAACTAAATGTAAGTCCTAAATTCACATTGTTATACCGCATCAATCAAAATAAAGCCACATAGTCATTAACATAAAGAGGAAAAAGGAGATTGGAAAGATCATACCATGCGGTCTTCATGATCCTCATGTCTCGGATGTGGCGTAGTCATTCAATGTGAACAAGGATAGAAAAAACACAATATATACAATAATATATACATGACTACACTACAAAAGAAATAAACATGTTTTTTGGTTTTTCAATTTTCACATTTTTATGGTTTTTCGAAATTTTTCAATTTTTATTTTTTTATTTTTGAATAAAATTTAAGTTAGAATTCCCCATCCCCACACTAATATGGGCATTGTCCTCAATGGCCAAAATGATGGGAAATTATGCAAACATGATGCATGATTTCTACACTAAATGCAATCTACACTAATCGACACTACATGATGCATGGTTTTTGTTTATGACGGAGAGGATAATTTAGATTACCTCCCGTCGTGTATGCATTAACTTCCCCAAACCGATCTAGACATTATTGCTAATGTCCAAGGATGGGTGTAGTTCATGCACACACTATGCAATGCATGAAACTAATTTTGTCATTTTGGATTTTGAAAGGTGGGAACAATAAAATGAGAACACCTCAAAAGTACCGAGGTGTGAGTCCTCTATGGTGATAGGACTACTCCAACAATTATCAAGAAAAATAATTAAAACAAAGAGAGAAATAGACAAACCTTGAGAGGGTAGGAGCCTCCAAAGCTTGCTAATCTCCATCATATCATCACTATCATCATCATCCTCATCCTCATTAGAAGTGGTCTCATTGCCACTTTCTCCTTCACTTTCTTCTTCACCTTGCTCATCATCCTCTTCTCCTTCTTCACTAGCTTCTTCATCAATGTTATCATCAACCTCTTCATTACCAACAACATCATTATCACCCGGAACAACCCTAGATGCACTCGGAAATAGGACTTGCTTATCCGCCCAACTAGGCAAAGGACATGACATCCTTGCCTAGCTAAATGTAGTAGGGGTGGATATTGAGCTAAGTAAGCATTTTTCCGATCCTCGAAAGCTTGCTTGTGCCTCTTTTGCATGAGAAAAGTCAAATAATCATTTCTTGCTTCAACACCTTCCGGCTTGAACTCTTTGTACTCAAAAGGGTAAGTTGGTGTGACAATGGAAGAGGAGGGCACTTCAATTTCACCCTTTTGTTGTTGGATAATATACTCTGCCTCTTTTGAAAGGGGAAGTAGATAGTTGGTCCGGTGGACACTCAATCGACAAATCTTTGAAGGCAAAGTGAAAGAACTAGCCTCACTAGTAAGCCATCCATACTTGGTGTCAAGAGGGTTATGGGCAACCCACTTGTACTTGTGTATCATAGTATGCATATCAACGAGATGACCACCTTCTTTCGCCTCATACTTGTTATCTTTGTTGAAGTTAGGATCAAAGTATTTAGCTAGGATAGTGACTAGGCCGCCATTCACAATAACGGTAGTGCCTTTCTTCCCACAATCAATGTTTAGCCATCTATCCACCAAGAGCCTTAGAAAGTTAAAAGGCTTGGTGAATTCCCTACCAACGTTCAAAGCCGACTCAAGAAGAACAAAATCGAGTTTGGTGAAATGGTTGGTGTCTTTTCTTGCATTGATGGTGTTCCCTACGACCTTGTGCCATACTCTTATGCCCGGATGGTGGACTAATAGAGCACGACTAGCATGAAGTCTTCAAATTTCCTTCCGGAAATCGCCTCCCAAAGAGGGTCGGGGTCATATTTGCCAACATTCTTAAAATAACTCGGTGAATCACTAAGACCCAAAGCATTACCCATTTCCTCAAAGGAGATGCGTCTACTAACATTAGCTAGACGAAACTCGATGGTCTCCATAGTCTCAACCTTGTTAACTTTCAAAGAACTCAAAAATTCTAAGGTAAGGGAGGGGTATGTCAATTCTTTTGATTCAAACAATTTCTCCAACCCCATGGCTTTGAAAAAGGCTCTATTTTGCTCAAGGACACCCAATTTTTCTAAGGTATCTTCACAAATAAACTTGGTGGATTGAAATGATTTTCTAGCAAACTTGGCAAAAGTGTCCCTATGGGATTTGGAAATGAAAATTACCTCCGGATAGTTTGCAAGTTGATTAATTTCCAGAGTAGTAGATGTTGTTGCTCCCATGGGAGGTTGTTGTTGTTGTTGCACTTCCAAGTTTGGGTTTGCTATCACCATAGTCAATGCTTTCTTTGCTTGAAGACTCTTTTGCCTTAATGAAATTGTCTTTGCCTTTGCCTTTGTTGCCTTTGTTGCTTTTGTTGCTCCCTTAGTCCTTGCCATTGATGAATTAACCAATAAAAGAGTGAAAAATCTTCAATTTCTAGTACACCCAAATCGATTTAAAGATGAAAGGCTTTGCCTTTATGAATTCAAAAATCGACTCAAAGGTTGAAGATTTTGTGCTTGGTTTTGATTTTTGTTGGAAGAGGAGTGATTGATTTGTTGTTAAAAGGATGTTTTGATTTGATTTTGGTGAATGTTGTTGTGACACCCCGCGATAAAGCGGAAAATATAACTAATAAAATGCGGAATTTTAAGGAATTTTTAAAAATTTTAAAATTTAAAGCGCGGGTTCACCAAAATCTAAAACAAAAATAAAGAATGCGGAAATAAAGCTTAAATTATACAAACGTGATAGTCAAGGTGAGGGAAAAGATATCCCTCGAATGACAATACAATAAAAGGGGAGTCTAAACCATCCTAATAAACCGACTAAAAGGCCAAAGTACTCGCTAGATCACACATGTCTTCACCCCACGAATGCACCAACTAATACCTGTCATTCATGTAAACATGAACGCCACAGTCAGTGGGGAGTAACTCAAGGTTCTCCCAGCCACAAAATGTCAAAACGAACATAACAAAGAACTAAAACAGGTAAGTCATATGAGATGCATACAAAAGGTAAGAATGTCAAGTTTATATGTAAACATGGCAAATAATTGAGATGGAACAAGATAGGCCAACATTAGCATAATAAAGATTCAACTGATCATGTGGGACAATTAAATAATATGAAAGACAAGAATACGGCCATTTATACAAAAGCACGCATTTCAAGGAAATACAACATAGATATGAGATTGGAATACGAATCATGTGAAACTGATAAGTAAGAGATCAACCAATGCAAATTACAAGAATAGAAACCGCAGCCATTATTTGGAAAACCACTTAGCAAACATTGCACGGGACGTGGCTACTAATGTCACATTCATACTTATGGCTTGCATCTCACCATAAGAACGGATGGGAACATCAATCCCGACGATCATATCGTAATTAGAGGGCTTATAGCTCACCCCTAGTATCCGATAGGACCAAGACAAACAACACAAGGCATAACTCTTACCTTGAAAGACAAATACCAATATCTATAACCAAGCAAGACCTTTACTACTCATATATCAAAATATAATTCCCCTGGTAGGATGACAATGGTACTCCCAAGACTCGGTCCTAGTCTAAATCGGCCGACTCTCGGGGCGAACGGTCCCCGATTCGACATGCGGCGAATGCAGTCCGCATCCAAGACTCGAAGACAGATCGGAAATCGAGAACCCACAATCGCGAAACAGTCCGAAAGAGGCGGAAAATATGAGCTAAACCCACAATCGGCGGGACGTCCGAAAGAGGCGTAAAGATAAGTCAAGCAATCTTTGTATAGTATAAAGGCATTATCAAGAATACGACTCAACGAAGCGATACGAATCAACTTGGAAAGAGACTACTACAAGTAATGAACCGATAATAATCCAAGTGAGACATTATTTCATGCCAAATCATAATCATGAAAATGAATAAGTAACCCATTTCCTCAATATTGTCACTTGAATAAAAAAAATGTAGCTAAATGGAAACGGACCATTTAAGGTAAGCAAAACAAGAATTTGATTATAAATAATTCAAATGTAAGATAAACCATTTACTACTCACAAGGCATGAATAATCAAATGAGGTTCATACTAAAAGGGGGCATGTCATTTCATATACACATGAGATAATAGTGAATGTATTCCACAAGTATAAACCATGTGAGAAGAATATAAAAATGAATGGCATTTAACGAATCACGTTATATAAAACACGAGACGGATATTTAATTATTTCAAAAGACCAAACTCGGCGTCAAAAGCACCATAACCACGACCCTAAGCAGCCATTGGACAACCCCTTACATGATACCCCAACGACCAGGTAGTGACCAAAGGCCACAACAAGTCAACCGAGGTCACTCTGCCAGGCTACAAATTCGCCCGGCCAGTCCCCGCCCGTGCCATAAGTTTCCCGCCGGACCTTAATCAGCCTCCTACCCTCGCCCAAACAACACCGTTACCCACCCAAATTCGGCCTTGCTCAACCCAACTAAAACCCATAATTGAAATGGCCATAGCCTCAAAGACAACTAGGCCACACACGCTGCCCAAGCCGAGGCCAACAACAATTCACAAGACGGGCTTAACACATAGTACAACCACCCCGGCCAACAATACTATCGACACGAAATCTAACAAGGTAAAAGCACGCACTTATATACATGAAACGGAATTCCTTACTCACTCGTCACAACACTCAACACCAAATCACAAAGACACCCAAAATCAGCAACATCGGTCCACAGACCATTATTTTCAACTGCTCAAACAGACCACACAACCCCTCATTCTAACTACCTTGAAACCATGAAGTACCCGCAAAGCTGAGTCAAAAACGATCCCAATTTCCGTCTTAAAACGGTCCCAAAACAAAGATATTTTCGTGCCTAAGAACAACACTACACATACCCTACTCTCATCCCAAAACAAATCCGTATAAACACCATAACTTCATGCCCAAAAGTCCCAAAGACAAAGACCGGTACCTCTTCAAAAACGACACCCATACCGAGTCCATTTAAGACAAGAACAAAACGAAAAGAATTAACACTTTACAAATTCCAGCAAGCTCATTCTTTTCCTTTCCAAACCGTCCTCAGTTTGGCCGATCAAAACAGCCCATTGCAAAACAAATTTAAGACGAATTTCTAAGCATAAGCAAAACAGAATTAATCATATAAATCATCCAATTCATACATATACACTGCCAAGGAACTATAGGTCATGTAATTTCTACAATTGAAGTTGGAAATCTCGTAGTGCTCCGTCACAATCAATCACTCAAAAACAATCCAAGAAAAAGATGCAAAGATTCACACTTTAACACTACTAGTAACAAACTACAGCATATAAACACGAATGCTTGACATAATGTCGAGTAACCTATCACCGTTACCTTTTTGCCCTTCAAATCTCCGAGGAAAACGTCTAAAAAGTACGAGCCTCCCTCTGGGTCATCGGTTTCTTCAACTAGAAGAAGGAAAACGAAATAAAAGAGATAAAAATCGGAGCTTTCATGAGACGGGTCAAACTGAAATCACCACAAAAACAAGACTTTCTTACCTAGAAAGATGAAGGAGGAAGTAAGGAGCAGAATGGAGCAAGAATTAAGGAAAAAGGTTGGAAAACGAAGTCGGGATCTGAGCTTGGAAGGTCGAAAAATGGTGTTGCTTGAGTTTTGTTGTCTACGAGTTATTGTTGTTTTTTGATGAATCGACAAAGAAGGGGAAAATGAAAGGGGGGGAGACAAGGATAATAATAATAATAATAATAATAATAATAATAATAATAATAATAATAATAATAATAATAATAATAATAATAATAATAATAATAATAATAATAATAATAATAATAATAATAATAATAATAATAATAATAATAATAATAATAATAATAATAATAATAATAATAATAATAATAATAATAATAATAATAATAATAATAATAATAATAATAATAATAATAATAATAATAATAATAATAATAATAATAATAATAATAATAATAATAATAATAATAATAATAATAATAATAATAATAATAATAATAATAATAATAATAATAATAATAATAATAATAATAATAATAATAATAATAATAATAATAATAATAATAATAATAATAATAATAATAATAATAATAATAACAAGTTAGAGATAAAGTGAGTGCGATTATGTGTAGTAGGAATCGGATTGGTCCGAAAATTTAGCCTCAAAAAGAAAATGTGACGGTCTTATGCTAGATGGGAATACGTGTCAAACCTATTATAATTTAAGACGAAACTTAATCATTATTAATATTATCATTATTATCCTACTCGACTAACAAAATATACTTTTATATAAACAGGCTTATAAAAATACAGTTTTTATAAAAATCGTGTTTAAAATAAAATTAATTAAGTTAAATAATTTAAAATATAACATAAAGTAATTAAACGGTTAAATAAAGTATAAACGTCAAAATGAGAAATTTGCGGGTGTTACAATCACCCCACCTTTTTAAAAAGTTTCGTCCTCGAAACTTGAAAGTAGAAATGAAAGGTTATAAAAATAAAATTGGACCTTTTGAAATTGGCAACCAAAACGTTAAAAGGTTACTTATCGTAAGTAGTAAAATTCTTTCAAAAGTTTCAAATAAAATTTTTCGATAGAACCATATTCTCATCAAAGGAACGAAAGTGCTCTCGTTGCGCATTCAAGAACATCACATTACAAATCAAAGATAAGGTCAAAAGTAAATCATTTGTATAAATCGAAAATCGAAATACTTTCAAAAACATTAATGAAGAGTTTTCAAAAGTATAAGTCTCATTCATGGAACGAAATTGCTCTTGTCGTGCACACAAGAACGCTAACTTTCCAAGTCAAAGACAAATTTAAAACAAAAATCACTCGCCGACAAGTGTAGAACAAGTTATTAAACGTCTCTAATAACGAGTTCTAACATCCGATCAACGTTAAAATCAAAAGAAAAGGTAATTTATTCAAATTTTCCTTTTACAAAAGTCAATATAAAAATAAAAGTTCCACTTTTAAACTCAAAAGGGGGTCAAGTCTGTGAAAAGATAACATCAAACTTTGACAAAGAAATCATAAATGGATCAAAGTTAACCGGAATTGGATAAAATTTAAAGAAATCTCGGGTTTGACAATTAAAATCATGATAGATAAGTTTATATTCCAAGAACAAGTAGGGAATTAAATCAAATTCTCATTTTCAAAATTTTTATAATAGGTAAGGTTTTACAAAAGTAACATAAACTTTCAACACCGAATCAAAACCGGTAGCTTGAAATGTTTGGAAATTGTATGAAATGAAAAGGACTTAGATACCATAAGAACAAAGTATGCTAAGAGGATCCAATACTTAACTAACAAAAGAGCTATGATGAACTTCCTAGGGTAAGAATTGAAGTAAGGTCAACCAGGATGTCAAAGATAGATCTTTATAGGTTACCAGCATCAAAATTAAAGGAGGAGCACGACGTAGCGAGAAAGAGAGGTATGAACAGTAACGCTTATGGTCGAAGAAGAAAGGGAATTAGGCAAGAAGGAAACGCCAAGTACTCGAATCCCAAATAATATCATCAGCCTAAACGGTTCCGAGAACTTCCCAACAACAAAACATATGACCAAAACACTCCCAAGGATTTCCTCAAATTACTTATGTTACTTCATCCTAATCTATTCCTTGAAACAAGGTACTCCACTATAAGTGTGATTTCACCACTCCAAATCCTCAAACATCTACAGACAACCTTCACAAGATCAAGGTCAAAGCTCCTAACGAAGCTACACTCATATCCAACTAGGGTCAACCATGGGTTTCTCAAAATGGTAAACCATCAATCAAAAATTCAAATTCAAAAGTTCTTTTGCACATTCTATCATCCCAAGGAGATCTTGTTATACTCTCGAAACCTAAAGCATAGATGGTGACATCCTCCAAAACGCGAGACAACCACCCAAAACATCCAACTCATCTCGACTGAACATCTATCGATCCTAACTCATAATTACATCCCAAGAACACTGGCTACTAATCCTCTTTACCGCAAACTAGATACCCAAAAGAGATTCCAAACTAGCAACAGCTCTTGCCTAACATGATTCTTATGTAATCATCACAACACTCACAAAAGTATACCGACTATGCTAACCTCGAGCTCAACTCAAATTTCCAAGTAACACTCTAATCACCAATGGCCAATAACGTCCTAGAGGTGTTTCCTTCCAAGCTCTCATCATAAACTCTACTCCATGTCAAAACCCCAAGCAACAATACTCGAGTTACCAAGTTCTCAAATTCCAAGTATAAACAACAAGGCTAAGTTCCATAATTTTAATATCATAGGCAATTCACACTTAACACACAGAATCCACCAAACAATTAATTATACTCACCTTATCAAGGAACTAGGTATAAGAGTCACTAAACATGTCACATCACACTACCTAGTCTTTCTAACATCACAACCTCTCAAAACCAAGGGTTATGGGTGGACCACAAACAAACTCTACCAAACCAAATTCTTCAACCAAGGTTATCATCCCACAAAATAAAAGAACTATATACAAGGCGTCAAGGGTGTAGAAGCAAGGGATAAAGGGCAAGTTGGGAGAGTACAAGAGTAACTTCCAAGGGGAAAAAAAAAGAGAGTTTGGAAGAAGAATTACACATCACGAAGTAAAGAATAAGGCAAGGTACACAAAGAAGGAGGAATATCTTCGAGGAAGAAGAAGCATTCTTCAAAGGTTGGACAAATCTTCGATTTAGGCACTAGGCACCAAGTCTTGATCTCCACATAGGTAAGCTCACAGTCATTGATCCAAGGGCACAACAATTATTAAATGACAATCAACAAACATGTTAGAACCTAACAAAGAGCAAACACACTACAGACTACCACCTTAGGTCCTTAAGTCTACCCATCTCTCATTCGTTATTCAAGGTCAAGTTCAATTTAGATTTGGGGTACACGTGTGTGCGTCGGGAGCAACATAGGCTCTGATACCAACTGTGACACCCCGCGATAAAGCGGAAAATATAACTAATAAATTGCGGAATTTTAAGGAATTTTTAAAACTTTTAAAATTTAAAGCGCGGGTTCACCAAAATCTAAAACATAAATAAAGAATGCGGAAATAAAGTTTAAATTATACAAACGTGATAGTCAAGGTGAGGGAAAAGATATCCCTCGAATGACAATACAATAAAAGGGGAGTCTAAACCATCCTAATAAACCGACTAAAAGGCCAAAGTACTCGCTAGATCACACATGTCTTCACCCCACGAATGCACCAACTAATACCTGTCATTCATGTAAACATGAACGCCACAGTCAGTGGGGAGTAACTCAAGGTTCTCCCAGCCACAAAATGTCAAAACGAACATAACAAAGAACTAAAACAGGTAAGTCATATGAGATGCATACAAAAGGTAAGAATGTCAAGTTTATATGTAAACATGGCAAATAATTGAGATGGAACAAGATAGGCCAACATTAGCATAATAAAGATTCAACTGATCATGTGGGACAATTAAATAATATGAAAGACAAGAATACGGCCATTTATACAAAAGCACGCATTTCAAGGAAATACAACATAGATATGAGATTGGAATACGAATCATGTGAAACTGATAAGTAAGAGATCAACCAATGCAAATTACAAGAATAGAAACCGCAGCCATTATTTGGAAAACCACTTAGCAAACATTGCACGGGACGTGGCTACTAATGTCACATTCATACTTATGGCTTGCATCTCACCATAAGAACGGATGGGAACATCAATCCCGACGATCATATCGTAACTAGAGGGCTTATAGCTCACCCCTAGTATCCGATAGGACCAAGACAAACAACACAAGGCATAACTCTTACCTTGAAAGACAAATACCAATATCTATAACCAAGCAAGACCTTTACTACTCATATATCAAAATATAATTCCCCTGGTAGGACGACAATGGTACTCCCAAGACTCAGTCCTAGTCTAAATCTGGCCAGACTCTCGGGGCAGAACGGTCCCCGATTCGACATGCGGCAGAACAGTCCGCATCCAAGACTCGAAGACAGATCGGAAATCGAGAACCCACAATCGGCAGAACAGTCAGAAAGAGGCGGAAGATATGAGCTAAACCCACAATCGGCAGGACAGTCCGAAAGAGGCGTAAAGATAAGTCAAGCAATACGGTATAGTATAAAGGCATTATCAAGAATACGACTCAACCAAGCGATACGAATCAACTTGGAAAGATACTACTACAAGTAATGAACCGATAATAATCCAAGTGAGACATTATTTCATGCCAAATCATAATCATGAAAATGAATAAGTAACCCATTTCCTCAATATTGTCACTTGAATAAAAAAAATGTAGCTAAATGGAAACGGACCATTTAAGGTAAGCAAAACAAGAATTTGATTATAAATAATTCAAATGTAAGATAAACCATTTACTACTCACAAGGCATGAATAATCAAATGAGGTTCATACTAAAAGGGGGCATGTCATTTCATATACACATGAGATAATAGTGAATGTATTCCACAAGTATAAACCATGTGAGAAGAATATAAAAATGAATGGCATTTAACGAATCACGTTATATAAAACACGAGACGGATATTTAATTATTTCAAAAGACCAAACTCGGCGTCAAAAGCACCATAACCACGACCCTAAGCAGCCATTGGACAACCCCTTACATGATACCCCAACGACCAGCCGTGACCAAAGGCCACAACAAGTCAACCGAGGTCACTCTGCCAGGCTACAAATTCGCCCGGACCGGTCCACCTGTGCCATAAGAAGTTCCCTGCCCAGACCTTAATCGGCCTCCTCCCTCGCCCAAACAAACCGTTACCCACCCAAATCGGCCTTGCTCAACCCAACTAAAACCCATAATTGAAAAAGGCCATAGCCTCAGCACAACTAGGCCACACACGCTGCCCAAGCCGAGGCCAACAGCAATTCACAAGACGGGCTTAACACATAGTACAACCACCCAGCCAACAATACTATCGACACGAAATCTAACAAGGTAAAAGCACGCACTTATATACATGAAACGGGAATTCCTTACTCACTCGTCACAACACTCAACACCAGTCATAAAGACACCCAAAACTGTGCAACATCAGTACACAGACCATTATTTTCAACTGCTCAAACAGACCACACAACCCCTCATTCTAACTACCCGAAACAGCCATGAAGTACCCGCAGGTCGAGTCAAAAACGGTCCCAATTTCCGTCTTAAAACGGTCCCAAAACAGCATAATTTCGTGCCTAAGAACAACACTACACATACCCTACTCTCATCCCAAAACAGTCCGTATAAACACCATAATTTCATGCCCAAAACAGTCCCAAAGACAAAGACACCGATTACTGCTGAAAACGACACCCATACCGAGTCCATTTAAGACAAGAACAAAACGAAAAGAATTAACACTTTACAAATTCCAGCAAGCTCATTCTTTTCCTTTCCAAACCGTCCTCGGTTTGGCCGATCAAAACACCCATTGCAAAACAAATTTAAGACAATTTCTAAGCATAAGCAAAACAAATTAATCATATAAATCATCCAATTCATACATATACACCGCCAGGAACTATAGGTCATGTAATTTCTACAATTGAAGTTGGAAATCTCGTAGTGCTCCGTCACAATCAATCACTCAAAAACAATCCAAGAAAAAGATGCAAAGATTCACACTTTAACACTACTAGTAACAAACTAAGATATAAACACGAATGCTTGACATAATGTCGAGTAACCTATCACCGTTACCTTTTTGCCCTTCAAATCTCCGAGGAAAACGTCTAAAAAGTACGAGCCTCCCTCCTGGGGTCATCGGTTTCTTCAACTAGAAGAAGGAAAACGAAATAAAAGAGATAAAAATCGGAGCTTTCATGAGACGGGTCAAACTGAAATCACCACAAAAACAAGACTTTCTTACCTAGAAAGATGAAGGAGGAAGTAAGGAGCAGAATGGAGCAAGAATTAAGGAAAAAGGTTGGAAAACGAAGTCGGGATCTGAGCTTGGAAGGTCGAAAAATGGTGTTGCTTGAGTTTTGTTGTCTACGAGTTATTGTTGTTTCTTTGATGAATCGACAAAGAAGGGGAAAATGAAAGGGGGGGGGGGGGGGGGACGACCAAGGATAATAATAATAATAATAATAATAATAATAATAATAATAATAATAATAATAATAATAATAATAATAATAATAATAATAATAATAATAATAATAATAATAATAATAATAATAATAATAATAATAATAATAATAATAATAATAATAATAATAATAATAATAATAATAATAATAATAATAATAATAATAATAATAATAATAATAATAATAATAATAATAATAATAATAATAATAACAAGTTAGAGATAAAGTGAGTGCGATTATGTGTAGTAGGAATCGGATTGGTCCGAAAATTTAGCCTCAAAAAGAAAATGTGACGGTCTTATGCTAGATGGGAATACGTGTCAAACCTATTATAATTTAAGACGAAACTTAACTGTTATTAATATTATCATTATTATCCTACTCGACTAACAAAATATACTTTTATATAAACAGGCTTATAAAAATACAGTTTTTATAAAAATCGTGTTTAAAATAAAATTAATTAAGTTAAATAATTTAAAATATAACATAAAGTAATTAAACGGTTAAATAAAGTATAAACGTCAAAATGAGAAATTTGCGGGTGTTACAGTTGTTGAGGAATCTTGTTTTTGTAATGGAGAGGATGAGGGTTTTGAGGTTTATGAGTAGTGTTATGAATGAAGGAATGAAGAAATGAATGTGGGAAGGGGGTTTATAAAACCCGAAAAATTTGAACTGTAGGGATAAGACGGGCGGATTCTGCTCGGGACGCCCGGATTTGGTCTGTTCTGGGTTGGGAAATCCTCGCCTAAAGACGGGCGTCTTTCAGTAAAGACGGGCGAATTCGTAAACACGGGACGGGCGTCTTCTACAGAAGACGGGCGGATTCCTTCACAGGGAATTTTCTTGTTTTCTTCAGCCAAGAAGACAGGCGTCTTCCTTTCAGGACGGGCGGATTTTTGAAGACGGGCGGATTTGGATGCACGACGCCCGGATTTGTTGACAGTCAAAAATTTCAAAAATTCAGCTCATAATAGGACGGGCGTCTTCTACCCAACACGCCCGGATTGTCTGAAGACGGGCGGATTCTCCTGAATCCGCTCGGATTCGACCCCTTTGTACCCGGATTCAGTTCCATCCGTGTACTTTGCCAATCCCTTGTCATTTTTCCATTCTTCTTCATATCTCGTGTTCTTCATTGTGAGGGCACTACTAAGGCATGGATAGCCTAGGCAATTGCCATCCCCACACTAAGCTAAAGCACTACACATTAATTGAAATTATTAGTCCCTCCCTCACTTCTCTCAAACATGATAATTATCTTGATCAAAGTATAAAAATCCAAAAATAACAAAAATGCAATATAAGAATTGAAATGAAAGTTAGAAAGTTAGAAATATATACAGATGGTGGTTTAGGGAGGACTCCACCAAACTCTCATTCTTGATGAGATGTCAAGGGGGCATGTCCAAGGTGTTGTTGATGTTGCTCAACACCTTGAAAAAGTAATCAAACGCTTGTTCATTATCATGATAGAGGTCTTCAATAGACCTTGGCCCTTGTTGTCGGTCTTGATCGATGGCATTACCAATGTAGGGATTAAAAATCCCTTCAAATTCGTCGTCCCAAAAACCACAAACTTCATTAAGTTGATCATTAAAAATCTCTTGATTTGATGGAGACAACTTTCCCAATTTATTTTCTTGGCCAATGAGGCCATTTTCTTCATTGCTTGTCTTTGATGAGCTTTGCAAGCTCTCTTTGTCACAATTCACTTGCTCTTTGAATGGAGCATCTTCAATTTTCTTCTTCCATTGGAGTTCCGACTTCTTCCTTTCATCATTCCGACTATAATGATCGATCATAAAACACGGTTCATGTAAACGGGGAGCTCTCATAGTTTTGTCAAGATTAAAAGTTATACTCTCATCTCCCACCTCTAGAGTGAGCTCTCCATGTTTTACATCAATCACCGCACCCGCGGTGTGTAAGAAGAGTCTTCCTAGAATGATTGGAATGTTGGAATCTTCCTCCATATCAACAATGACAAAGTCCACCGGGATGAAAAACTTCCCAATTCGTACGGGAACATCTTCCCATATCCCTAATGGTGTCTTCGTCGATCTATCGGCCATTTGGAGTGTGATATTGGTGCATTTAAGCTCTCCCATCCCCAACCTTTTACTCACCGAGTACGGCATAACACTCACACTAGCCCCTAGATCACATAAGGCTTTGTTGATCGTGGTGTCGTCAATGGTACACGGTATTGAGAAGCTTTCCGGATCCTTTAGTTTTGGAGGTGAACTCCCTTGAAGTATTGCACTAGTCAACTTACTGAAGGCGAAAGTCTCAAGTTTCCGGATCGACTTCTTCTTTGTGAGGATGTCTTTCATGTATTTCGCATAGGCCGGCACGTGATTGATTAATTCCGTGAAAGGAATTGAGACTTCCAAATTCTTCACAATTTCCATAAACTTTCCAAGTTGGTCATCAAATTTGGGCTTGGCTTGACGACTTGGAAAAGGAAGTCTAATCACAATGGGCTCCTTCTCCTTGGCCTTGTCTTCATTTTTCTTTGAAATTTCTTCATTTGATGATTTTCCATCTTTGGAGTTTTGCACAATTTCTTCCTTATCACTTGCTTCCACAACTTCATCCTCAACTTGCTTCTTCGGTGCTTCATACCTTGTACCACTTCTAAAGTGAATGGCACTAACCGTTTCATGTCTTGGGGGATTACTTTGAGGTGGTAATTGCCCCTTTTGTCTTTGTGAGCTTGAAGATTCTAGTTGAGTCAATTGGGTTTCCAACATCTTAGTGTGAGCTAGAATGTTGTTGATGGTGGTTTCCTTTGCTTGACTATCTTTTTGCATTTGAGTGAAAAATTCTTGTTGATTATTTTGCATTTGGAGGACCGCTTTTTGAACATCAAAACCTTGGTCATTTTGGTGATTGTATGGATTTTGGTTTTGGTAACCTTGGTTTTGGTTGTTAAAGGGTCTTTGATTTAGGTTTCTCATGGGAGGTGGGGTGTATGTTGTTTGAGGGTTTTGAACATTTTGGCTTTTGTATGAGAGATTTGGATGAAACTTGGTGTTTTCATTGTAATAGTTGGAATAAGGGGTACCACTCTTGTATGCTTGGAAAGCATTCACTTGTTCATTTGTTCCCCTACATTCACTTTGGTCATGTCCCAAAGTTCCACAATTCTCACATATCCCACTTGGGATTGATGAGGATGCCGACATGGCATTAACATGATGATTTGGTGATTTTGAGGATTCTTCAAGTCTAGCCATAGCTTGTTCAAACTTCAAATTGATTGTGTCAATGTGAGCACTAAGTTGAGCACCCAATTGAGTAACGGAGTCCACTTCATGTCTTCCTCCTCTAGTAGCCTTGCGAGGTCTACTATATTGTGAGTTATGGACCGCCATTTCCTCAATATTGTTCCATGTTTGATTGTCATCAACTTCGGTGAACATTCCATTTGATCCCATGTTGAGAATGTTCCTTGAATCTTCATATAGACCGTTCCAAAATTGTTGTACCAAGAACCACTCGCTAAGTCCATGGTGAGGACATGAGCGACAAATTCCTTTAAACCGCTCCCAAGCTTCATACAAAGATTCTTCATCCCTTTGCTTAAAACCCGTAATTTGAGCTCTTAGCATGTTAGTCTTTTCCGGTGGGTAGAATTTTTTGTAGAAAGTTAGAGCCAACTTCTTCCAAGAATCAATTCCGAGAGTGACCTTATTAAGGCCCTTCAACCATTGTTTCGCGGTGCCGATTAGAGAAAAAGGAAATAGGACCCATCGAATTTGGTCTTGAGTCACACCGGTTTGAGAAATCGCATCACAATAGTCACAAAAGGTTTCCATATGAGAATGAGGGTCTTCACTAGGCATCCCCCCAAATTGGCTCCTTTCGACTAATTGGATAAAGGCGGATTTGACAATAAAATTTCCGGTCAAATGTTGTGGTGTGGGAGTACCATTTGGTAGGTTCTCCTCGGTGGGTACGGAATGTGATGAAAATTTAGGCATTGTAGGTTGATTTTGTGGGGTATTTTGTGTTGGGTTCTCCTCACCTTCTCTTGCAAAAGGGTTGATGAATTCAATAGTTGGTTGAATATCCACTACCTCACTAATACCTCTCAAATTCCTCCTAGCAAATCTCCTATTGTTTGTCAAGGTTCTTTCGATTTCACGATCAAATGTAACAAATCACTTTCTGACCTTCTAGACATGCAAAATATCAAACAACTCGAAAACAATTAGAACAAACCTTGAGGAGTTTTACTTCCCCAAGGCAAAGAAAGACACAACTAATATCAATATAAGAAAATCTAAATCAAGTTAACACCGTCCCCGGCAACAGCGCCATTTTTGATCGGTCCGTTTCGTGTTCACAATTTAATAGATGTTGTCGTTGGGTCACGTCTGAATCAAAACACAATTTATAGCTTCACAAACAACTCTACAATTAGTAAAGAGGCAAGTAAAGGTCGGATCCCAAAGGACGGGAATTGAGATGAGATTTCTATTGAAACTAGTAGTGTCTTAGGGGTGTCACAATTTGGGTTGATGTAGAAGGTCACTAAACTAAATACCAATGAAAGTAAATAAGAAAGATGAAATAAAAGGGTTGAAAACAATTGATAAAAAGCACTAGGGTGTCATGGGGTGATAGGGGAATCATGGGAATTGATCATACAAACATGTTCTCAAATTATAAGCAAACAATTATTGTTGTGGTGGATTGAGTTGGGTTATATCTTACAATCCTAGGAATGTTTTGGTTCCGGAGCCGAATCGATTAGATTGTACAACACCTACAAGTCGACTTAGTCTTCCCTACTCAACAACATGCATGGTCTAATGAGACTCGAGTTGGTTTATGTCTTACAAGTATCATTGAAAAGATAGGTGATGGGTAAAAAATGCAAGGATTCATAGGCTCACATTTCATCAAACATAACATGTGCATGAGTTGAGATCAAAACAAGCAAGCAAATAAACCATGAAAGCATATTAATTTAAGCATGAATCATTCCCCATGTTGGTTTCCCGTAATTATCCATTAACCCTAGCTAGGTCACTACTCACACATTATCATGTTGATCATGCTAGACAGGTTGTCAATCATACCAACAAAAGGAAACATGATGAACAAATGAAAGCAATTAACAATAATTAAAAAGGGATTAAGAGGATTATACCTACTAATGATTCCAATAATAAAGCAAATAATAAAAGAAGTACTTGATGCTTGATTGAGAGGTTGTCAATCTCCCAATAATAACCCAAACCATCTTCAATTACCCAAAATAAAGGATGAACAAGAGAGAGATTAAGGAAATAAAACTTGTATTAAAACTTGATTAATTGTTGATTACAATACTAAAGAGAGATTTGATTGATATTAACTACTCTAATAATTGATAAGAAGAACATGCTCTTCTAATTAGACTAATGGGGTATTTATAGTGGAAATTAGGTGGATGCATTAGGGTTAACTAAGGGCTAAACTTGTCATTACACTTTTTAGATTGAGCAGGGAGAAGCCGGTATTTTTCGAAGGAAGGGCTTCTTTTTTTGTATCTTGGAGAAGACGAAATTTCGCTGTACTGGAATCCGTGCGTATTGGAGTCGGGACGGGCGGATTCAGGTGGGGGAAGACGGGCGTCTTCAGGGTAATCCGGGCGGATTCTGGTGGTTGCTAACCCGGGCGTCTTTGAAGGAAGACGCACGGATTGTGCTTGTGGAGGACGGGCGGATTGTGGAGAAGCCGCTCGGATTGTAGCTCAGCATTATTTCTTCTTCTTTTCTCCCCTTTTCTTCATAAAATCCTTGGGGATTTCCTCGGGGATGCAAGGATCCTTTCTCAACATTGCTCATCTACTATCATATGTACAAAGACCTTCTAATCTTGTCTCTCCTTGATGCTTGGTCATTTAATTCAATCAATTTAGTCTCGTTTTGCCATGAAAATGCAAGATTTGCACGCCTTTCCTACCAAGGGATCAAAATCTCAAAGAATATGCAAAACAAAGAACTAAAGACAATAAATGACCCAAATATGCACTAAAAAGCATGGGAAAAAGGCTAATTCGGGGGATAAATATGCGCTAATTATGGTCACATCAGTGGATTTGTTGGAAAATGTGTCCTCAACAATAGTGCAATCACATGATTTAATATCATAATTAAATCTCATATAAAGAATACGTAAGGGATGATTCATTTATATAGTCAACTGACCAACATTAATCGGTAACGATTGGCTTGCTAGAGTTTGACATTAATGTCGTGGGACGGTGGTGGTCAGTTGATCCCTTAAGGTCACACCTAAAGGATGATGCCCTTATCTGTAAAATTGATTAGTTATATGATGATACAAGTTAATCAATTCCTTAAAATTGAACAATTCAATTTGAGAGAGAGTATTGATATCTTATTGTAATGGGATTATATAAAATTTATTTTAGTAATTGAAATACTTTATTACTAAAATTGTTTATTGTTTGTGAAACAATAGAGATGAGAATGAATGATTAATAATAATTACAAGATGTTGTGAATTATAATTATATGATCCATTTTATTTATGTGATCAAGTATCACTAGTCAATTTGTTGTATGTAATTTAATTAATTTATAAAATGATATTTATGTGATAAATATGCATTAAATTAATTAATAACATGTAACATACTACATGTGACATATTGTGTGACAAGTGATAAATTGACAAAATAAAATGGTAGTTCATTTTATAGAAGTGGACCAAAATATAGAGGGTTTAGTGGATGGTGGTGATTTATTTTAATAAGCTAAAACAAACATCATCATAACACTACTTCCCTAGCCTTACATGCCTAAAGTTTTGATAAGAACAAAAGCATAAAGTAAGATGCCATCCTTGGCATTTTTTGCTTGCTCCAACCGTAAGACACTCCTTCTTTTGGAGGCTTTTGTTCTTTAATTATTCCTCTTACATACTCATTCATTTATCACATGCAAAAGTTTATGCATTATTCTCTCTACTCTTTAATCTTCCTCTAAAAATATGAGAAGATTCAATCTAAATTGTTCATAAAGATTATTAATATTATTAGTGTAATATATGAGTATTAGTAATCAATTTTAAGGTAAACTACTAAACAAATATCTAGCACATATTATTTAGTAGAGATAAGGGATAATCTTGGGTGCAATCAAGAGGAGTGGCTTCTATACTTGAAGTTTTTGGAGGATCATCCTAATACTCATCATAGCTCAAGAACAAGTGAAGGTAGGAGACCTTACTTGTGCCCACAAAACAGAAATTAACAATGTAAGGGACATTGTTTTCTTATAAATCTCTTATTTTGTTATGCATGTACTAGATCTAAAGAATTAGAAATTAAAATGTTAATTTGTGCACTATTAGAAGAGTCTAATAATAGGTATATAAACATAACAAGTGGTATCAGAGCATAGGATGTTGCATGCATAATCGGTTATTGTTTTTCCGAGTTAAAATGTTAACATATAAAACTAAAAATTTGTGATTTATATGAGTAAGCCACGAAATAATTATGCATGTTATATAGTCTGATCCTAAAATGTTTTTAGGTCATTTTTATGATTTATGGAAATTTATTGCTCATTTTAAGGATTTTTGGTCATTTTATTACATTTTTATGACTAAAATGGGAATTAAAATGCTAAAAATAGTTAAACTAGGTTTATGACCTTGAAAATATTATATGCCCTCACATGCATATTTTAAAAGTTGTGTGTAAAATCTCGTATTAATTGGATTAATATTGCATGATTTATGATTTTTATGAGATAAAAATTGATTAAAAGAGGTTAAATGGTTAAAAATAGTTAAAATTCGAATTGGGCCATGAAACTTTAATATGTTGCCACATGCATAATTTACATAGTTAAACTTTAATATGCATGGCATGAGAAAATTATTTTAAGTTGCATAAATATCCCACTAATCATATTTAAGGTTATAAAAATTATTGGATTAAGTTTTGGATATTTTAAGTATTTTATGAGATAAAACCGATAAAATGCAACTAGATTTTTCCAAAATTATTTCGAAAATTTTAACCATATTTTTTTGACATTATGAGTGTCATGGAATTATTCCAGAATGTTCAAAAATTTTAAATTCAAATTTTGAAATTTTTATAATTTAATTTGGATTTATTTCATAAATATTATGATTTTAAAGTAAAAAATGAGCATAAAATTAAATCAAGTTGAATTATTGTTAAAAATTATATGATGACTAATGTTTGAGTCCTAAAGTGTTAGGATAATTAACTTGAGCTTAGATGTGATTTAAGTGTTAATTAGTGATTTTAAAAGGTTATTATCACGCATTTCCATAAAACCGGGTTATATATACGACATAAGTTAAATAGGGCGATTTGGCACATCATTTGGCATGATAGGTACATATTATAATGCTGCATATTTCAATTGTTGAATGTTTTTATTTATATAATTTTGAATTATGTAATTTTATCTTAGTATGGCCTTCGTTTTAATTAATATTACCCGTAATGAAAGGGAATATTGATTCGGTTGTAATTTAATGTGATCTCGTATCACTTTTATTTTATTTTATTAGTTTTTTTATTTTCCAAATGTATAATAGGAATAGCTTTGTATTTTTATTATTATTTGTAATTATGGAGCATCTTCAAGACGGTGTTATACGGAAAGTTGATCCGACGAACACGGAGTTCTAGCGAGGCATGCCACTTGAAGATTCAAGGGACCAAAGGACTTGGTTTCCGAATATGTGATAGATTATTTGATTTTCTATTTTTAGGAAGGCCATACTAGGAATTTTATTTATTTCTTTGCATTTCTCTTAATATGTTACATGCATTGCCAAATCGCCATAACAACAACATGCATATCATATCGAGTCATCGACCGTGTCAATTATAATTATCGTAGTTCACTGCTTTAGTTCACTTAAAACGTGTTAGATAATAAATTGACAAGACCTCTCACATATAATAATTGAGATATAGCCTTACCAAATAGTAGAACCCATGAAGTACCAATTTCATAAGGGAGTTGAGTAAAAAACTTTACCGTAATACAAACCTTGTTACATTGGCGAAGTGGGGTAGTAAAATGTTATTACATCGAAATTTGGATTGAGCTCAACGGAAGTATTCGTGACCGTAGTCGCATGTGTTCCAGGCTAAAGATGAAAGTGAGATTAATTTTTATTGACCGAGAGTTCTAAAAGTAGAATCGATTAAGAGGTTAATCCACCGAGTTATATTAATAAAGGATGACTCGGCTTACCGTACCCGTATTAATATGAACTTGGATCTCGGAATCATTTATATTAGTTGGGTGGAGGTCACTATATAAATGCAATACTTGTTTACAAGTATTATTAAAATGATAGATGTTTATTATTCCTTCACTTCCTATTTTTGTAATTAAAATCGGTTTTATAATTGCAATGGCAACCCCAAATTCATCTAATAATCATACACAGATCACCATTAATTCATGGCTCCAATCATTTAATGAAAAATGCTTCTCGTATATCGATGACCCAGTTAGAGTACTACGCTTTAGCATTGGTGAAGATGGGAATCTTTGTCTTTTTACTACTTCTACACCTCCCACTCCCATACTCATGCCCACCTCTTAGGTAAGAGGATCATATGAGGGGAATCTCACAAATTCCAAAATATCCTTGTTTGATGAAAAAAAGGAGAAATATCATATTAAGTGGGAGTTCTAGCAAGAGTGTCCTTGCAAATGAAAGGAGTATTTGTATTATTAAAGAGAAGGCAAAGATGGGCGAGAAACCCAAATCCGATTGTGAATTGGAAGTTTATAGTGAGACTACCACAACCAAGACCAAGAAGGGTGCCCAATCTAATGAAAAATGTCATTATTGTAATGTCATGGGCCATTGGAAGCGAAATTGCCCCAAGTATTTGGAAGATATCAAAGTTGGACTTATCACTCCAAGTGAGACTTGGAATGTGGAAAAGCTAAATAAGAATGATATGAATCTCCGGCAAGGAAATGGAGCTAGGGTAGCCGTCACTTCAAGAAGGAGTTATACTTGTTTTAGCTAATAACATTGAGTTGTAATTTACATAATTGTTATTATGTACCCACTTAGTCTAAAACATTATTTCCATTTCAATGTGAGACATGAAAGGATTTATATTTTGCCATCAAAGACAATTGTTGTATTTTGTTGAAAATAGACATGGTTGTGAGCTATGTCACTTATCTAAATGATATTCATGTTTTAGACACTTCCAACTCAAGCAAAGATATCTACATAATACGATCCAAAAGACTCATAATACAAATGATTTGTACATTTGATTTTTCAATTAGGTTACGTAAATAAGAAACACATTAAAGGCTAGTGTTGACTAGATTTAATGAACCATTTGATTTTCAATCATATGGAATATGCGAATCTCGTCGCCTTTGCAATATGATTTGTATTTCCTTTAGTGGTAAAGGGACATGATCAAGTGATTTGTTGGGACTAATACATGCCGATGTATGTGGTCATACGAACATCACCGCAAGGAGAGGTTATGACTACTTCGTCACTTTTACCAATGATTTAAGTAGATAAGAGTATATTTACTTAATCAAATATAAAGTGAAGCATTTGAGAGATTTGACAAATTTCTAAATGATGTAGAGAACCAATTGAACAAAGTAATAATGCATTACGATCCGATCGTAGTGGCAAAGATCTAAGTAATAAATTTGATTTATTAAAGATGGATTATGACCTTGTGTCACTACCCATAAGATCATTCTAATATGAGTCAGATTGAGTTGTTGAACTCACTTTTGGGGATTTTTATATTAATCTGGAAGGTCAACCTAGAGATACCCAGAATAGAGAGTCTATTTAACAGTTGACATGGATAAGACTCGTATATAATGTCTGCCGTAAAAGAGCTGGTCTTTTATGAGCTATTTCGTCAGTCTAGAGGAACTCTTAGTACTCCACTATATATATGTTTGTGTCTCACAAAGCTATCTCTTTAGAAGATAGAGCTATTTCTAAGAGATAGAGTGGGAGTAGATGAGATAATCACAAACATGTCTTATAGTAAATGTGTTACTTTGTGAAAGTAATGGAACTATAATCTATAAAGATAGAGTGGGAGTATAGCTCGGTGCGATTTTAGCACACATGTCTTATTGTTAAAATATTGCTTTGCGAAATTAATGGTATTGTCCTAAATCGACTTTGTTACATACGAGCCATAGCATTACAATCCGAAAATAGTCACTCAAGAGTAGATTTACAGAAAGGCGAGGGTCTCCTTAAAGTAAATAGAGCTTTTGTTGGGAAATGTGTCCTCAACAATAGTGCGATCACATGATTTAAATATCATTATTAAATCTCATTACAAGAATACGCTTGGGATGATTCTATTATATATAGTCAACTGACCAACATTTATCGGTAATGATTGGCTGACTAGAGTTTGACATTACTGTCGTTTGACGGTGGTGGTCAGTTGATCCCTTGAGGTCACACCTAAAGGACGATTTCCATAATAGAAAAGATTAATTAATTGTATGACAATACGAGTTAATTAATTCCTTAAATTTGACTAAAAGGTAGTCGAACAAATTATTTAGAGAGAGTTCGAGTTTTGAACTCAAGGCGCGGAAATTATTATTTTTATTATGCGATAATTGAATAGTAATTTATTTGAGACAGGAATTAATAATTAAGCGGTTAATTATTAAATTTGTACTAATCGATTAATGTGATTAATATTGGTACGTAAAATATATGCGCAGTTGTACACGTATATTTGCGGAGTGATGTTAGACGAAATTAATTGGGAATTATTTAAAACATGACACGATGTTTAAAATAAAATTACACGTATTTGTGCGACAAATATAAGAATCAAAATAGACCCGTAAATGGGTCATTTTGGACCGTGTAAAATGTGTCTTGAATTGTGTGCACTAGACACAATTAGACACACATGAGACAAGCCATTGTTTTTGATTGGCTTTTGTCTTTTCCATAATTTTTCTCTAATCCATGCCAAAAGCTATTGGGCATAAATAACAACAAAATTGCACTCCCCATGTCCTCTCCTTGAACCGTCCCTCCCTCATCAATTGAGGAGTGTGGTGTTTTCATTTTTACATGTTTTGAATAGAAAATGCTCTAACTTCTCTCTAAATACATAAAATTGTTTTTATGGAAATTTGTTCTCAATATCTAATATATTCTCAAGATTACAATGTAGTAATCATAAAATATTAGAATAATTTTAAGGTTACTTATATTATTATCTAGTTAATAATAGTGTAAGGATTATGGGATTAGTCTTGGGTGCAACTAATTGGAGGCATTCTACTTTGAGTGCTTGGAGGATCATCCTAACATATGGAAAGCTCAAGATCAAGTGCAGGAAGGAGTTCTCCATTTGTGCCCTTTATGATCCGTTTTTATGGTGAGAAAATGTTTTTCTTATCTTCTTTTATTTTAGTTTGCATGCATAAAATCCATATTTAATTTTATGACAAATTAATTTTAACATATATGAGTATGTTAGTATGTATATAGATCTACATTTCCTTCAATCGGTATCAAGAGCCATGGTTGTTTGCATGCAAATCGGTTAAAAGTTTTTCCGAGTTATAAAGAATAACATATAAAACTTGTATATTTTGTGTTATTATGATATATCACGAAAATAATTCATGCATATTAATATTTCTGGTCCTAAAATGTTTTAGGCTATTTTGGTTAATTTTACGGATTTTTATTGTTCATAATTTACAATAATGGCATTTAAATATGATTTTATGAGTAAAAATGTCATTTTCGGTCTAAAATTAGCTATACTTCGAATTTTAAGTTGATTTTTGGATATGTTGTCACATATATTATTTTGAGATAACCTGTAAAGTTTCATAATTTTTGGACTTGTTATGCTCGAAAAATGGATTTTTCATTATTAAATTCGGATTTAGGTGAAAAATAGGTTAATATGGGTTAAATTTCGAATCTGGTCATAGAAAATTAATATGTTGTTACATGCAATTTTACAAGATATGTATAAAATAATTGGCTATAAAGAAGTCTTTTTGCATGATTTATGGATTTTTGAAGAAAAATAGCATAAATAGTGACATTATTAGTGAAAAATTAATAAAACATAATCTATGACTTAGGAAAAACGTCTAATGTTGCATTTTATTATCTTTTTCAGATCTAAAATTGAAAAGTTAATGAATATAATTTTTCCATGTTTTTATGATTATTTTATTAAAAATCGATAAACCGCAACATTGTTTTTCCGGAAAAATTTCGAAATTTTTAACCTAAGATTTTGAACATTATGAGTGTCATGGTATTTTTCCAGAATGTTCATGAGTTTAAATTTCAAATTTTGAATTTATTTGAAATTTTGTGATTTATTTGAAGTTTATAGCTTATTTTTGTAATTTTTGGTCCATTTATGAACAATTTTATAAAATATGGGTTAATTATGGTCAAATTATTAGTGAAGACTAAATTTTGAGTCCTAAGAGGTTAGGGTAATTAACTTATGCATAAATATGAGTTTATGTATTTTTGTGATTATAAAAATGTTGAAATCACGCAAATCCGTAAAAACCGAGTAATATATGATATTGGCTAATTAAAGGCGATTTAGCATAAATTTGAGCATGTTCATACATATTATAATGCTGCATTTTCTTTATGATTGTCATAATTTTTTTTTTATGTAATTTTGAAATATGTAATTTACTTAGTATGGCCTTAGTTTTAATTGGTATTTCCCGAAATGTATGGGAATATCGATTCGGTTGTAATTTATTGTGATCTCGTATCACCGTTTTGTAATTTAATAGATTAATTTTATTTTAGTTACAAATGTATAATAGGAAATTATGTAATTTATTATGTAATTTTATTCATTCCGGAGTTCCCAAAGACGGATTTCTTCAAGAATGGCGATACATAAAAGCGGTGTTACCTCGAGATGCGTGCCACAACCGAAGTCCAAGGGACCAATGGAGCTGGTTTCCGAATATGTAATAGTTAAATAGTTTTTCTATTTTAGGAAAGGCCATACTAGGATTTATTTATCTTTATGCTTGCATTTTATTTTATGTCGCATGCATCGCTAAATCGCCATAACCAAAACATGCATCTTTTATCGAGTTTATCGACCGTGTCAATTAGAATTATCGTAGTTCACCGGTTTAGTTCACTTAAAACGTGATAGATAATAAATTGACATGACCTCTCGCTAAAACAATTAATTGAGACATAGCCTTACCAAATAGTAGAAACCATGAAAACCTATTTCGCGAGGGAGTGCACTCGGCCCTACCGGGGTACAAACCTTGTTACGTAGGGGAAGTGGGTGATGAGTGTTAATCCACCGAGTTCATGTTAATGAGGGTTTCATCGGCCATACCGTGCCCAAATTGATGTGGATTTGGATCATGGACACATTTATTCGAAATTTGGATTGAGCTCAACGGAAGTATTCGCGACCGTAGTTGCATGTGTTCCGGGCTATAGATAAACATTAGAGTAATTTTATCGACCAAGAGTTCTAAAAGTAGAATCGATTAAAGCGTTAATCCACCGAGTTATATTGATAAGGGTTTCATCGGCCATACCGTGCCCAAGTTTATATGAATTTGGGTCTTGGAATCATTTATCATAGTTGGGTATAGGTCACTATGTAAATGCTTTACTTGTTATTTACAAGTATTAATAAAACGATAAATGTCAAAGTTTTCCATTATTCCGTTATCATATTATTCTATTTCTTTACCACAATTCATATACGATATCATTTCGATTTTTGATTCAAATCTCCATTAAAACATCGTAACTAAAGACAAAATTTGATTTTTTTTTCTTCTAAAGACCTCGAATCAACCATTGCTAAGGATCTCTTGTAAAGAGTATAGATTAAAGTTATTCATTATCAAACAGGTTTTTGATTCTTGACTAACACTTCTACTTACAATGGATTATGTTTCATATACTTAATTGAATTAAGTACCTTGAAGCGATAAATTGTTTTGGTAATTAGTTTTGTCGAGTTAAGTAATTGACCAAAATAACGCAACCACTTCAATGAAAGTTTTAAGACTAAAACGAACAAATGAAGAGTGATCTTCGTGAAATCAATTTTGCTTCTCAAAGCAAAGACTCATTGAAATAAGTGGGAGCATTCTCTTAAACTGTTAAGATGAGGACGAAGTTCAAGAAGTAAATGGAATTGATACAAAGTAATGTTAAAAGTAAAGTCATTAAGAAATGACGATAATAAACCTATCAATCCCGACCAATAAAGTTTCATTGTCTTAAATGTTAGACAAGAGAAAGGAAACTACCCCAAATTATTGAAGAATCAACAAGTTAGTTGTGGGACATCTAATGGGACCTTCTTCGTTAAATGTTTATTTGATTAAACATAAATTTTGCTAGTATTACTTCGTCAATATTAGAAACCGGTGGTGGTTTTCATCATTATGTTTGATACATAGGATGATTAGAATATGACGACTAGCAACAAAGAAGTCAAGAGATAGAGTCATTGTGTACTAAATCTAGTTTTCGGGTTTGGAGTTGTACTTAATTGTGACTATTAAGTACATAAACTCTAAATAAGAATACAATTTGTTAAAGATACAAAAGAAGTCTCACTTTTGTGACCCTATACACCATGATTTGATGTATGGCTAGCCCATCATCAAGGTGATTATATTCTAAACCAAACTAGAATAATATATCATGAAGATGATGCAAGACTCAAATTGGTAACCCAAGATTAAACCTTAAAATTTTGGAATGATGAACGCAAAGAGTTAACGACTACTCTTGAAACCATTAGATTGTTAATGGTATATGCGTATCTTGTATTCAAAGCAAGATGTCTCGTGCCTTTTGGTTGAAAAGGAGATCGAGGTTATAAATCATTGATCCATAATAGGTTGATCATTCTCTTTTACCAACGATTTAAGTTGACGCTAATGTGTTAACTTAATAAGGTAAATAGAAAAATCTTTAAAGAAGTTTAAAGAGTTAAAGAAATCACGATTTAGTCGTGATGGGATTATCAAAGTGAAGACTTTGATATAAGCCAATGGAAATGTGATCTAATATCACAAGTTAATCTCTCTTAGCACGCATTATGAAATAATGTGTGATTGGATAAGAAATCAAACGCTATTCGATATGGTTTGGACTTCAATCAAGTTACCTTGAGTTACTTGATCCTTTTGGGGATTTTATCATTTTTGTCTAAATTATTTTTCCACTAAATCGAATCATATGAGATATGAAATGGTAAGGGTACTATGTTTGTGAGTTTTCACAAGAAACAAATGCTCATTTTTCCCTTTTCAATTATCACGAGTACGACGGGTTTGTGGCTCGTGAAGCTGTCTTTCTAAAATACAAGTTTATTTCTAGAAGACAGAGTGGGAGAAATTTTTCAAAAGCCACAAAGAATGTTATGTCGCAAGAAAATGGTCTTTCTTGGCTACATGAGACGTTTTGTGTAAGACATTGTTTCTTCAAAACCTAGGAGGTTAAATTCGTCACTTGTTAAAGATGATGAATTCATGCTACTTTTAAGAAAGTAAAGAGCTTATAACTTACAAAAGAAATTGTTTGATTCAAGTTGATTACTTCTAGAAAGTAATGAACATATAACTTACATAAGAATGTTTAAGTCACAACTCAATACAAGGCTTAGAGCCATGAAAATCCGAAATAAAAGGCTTGATTAGTTACAAAGGGTTTTGCACTAATAAAGAGATATTTCAAAACAAGATTGGTTGCAAAGGGTTTTGCACCAGTTGAAATGCTTAAGTCTATTTGGATCTTCTTAGGGATTGTGTTTCATTATTATGAAATACATAGCGAGTGAATCTAAAACTCACTTCTTCAATTAGAAGGAATGTATTCAATACATGTCTCGAGTTTAGTAGATTCTTGCAATCCTAAGATAATGTGAAACTTAAGAGAGAATCTTAAGTAGGACATCAATGAGTTGAAATAAATGTTTTGATCATGTTATAAAACTTTTCTCGATAAGTGGAGAAGTTGTGTTTATACATGGAGTTTAGTGGGAGTTACGGAATTTTTAATTAGTCCGATATGTGGATGACATATTGATCATTGAGAATGATTTAAGACTTTTGGAGTATTATAATACATCTTGAATATCCGGATTTATGAAGATAAATCCACATGATATTAGCGTCAGTGCGAAGTCTTATGTTGATAAGATTCATGACTAGTTCAATTAAATTGAACATATTTGACTGATTTCATTTGCTTCCGCTGCCGAATCAATTAAAAAGAAATGATGTATAACACTTCATATACTTTGAGTATGATGAATTGTTTTCAAAATCGAATTTAAGTAATCTTTACCAAGTAAGCTATAAAGATTACCCTTAAGTGCTTGCAGAAGCATTAAGGCTATGATGCAAAGTGTTTATGATGCAATATTGTGTAAGGGTGTTACACAAGTGACAATTGACAATTGAGATTGCGCATGGTTTCCGACAAAACCATAATCAAAACACATTAGGATGGTTAAGATACCATTGTGGCAATGTTAATTAAGAAGTAGATTTTCTAGAATCGTTCTAGGCAATAAAGAACAATGAGAGATATTTATAACGGAAATTGAGTACACTTGCGATCATGAGATGTCCAAGAAGGATGAATCCCGCACACTGTGAAAACAGTGGGAGCTATTCTTAGGCTAGAGGGCCTATGTCTTGATTGGATCTCGACACGTACTCAGAAAGTTTTGTAATGCAAATGTATACATTACAAAGGAAAACGAGTATGTAGTGAGGTTGAGTAAGGTACAAGAAATTGATAAAACCTACTAACCAAAGCCTTCTCAAAGGCTAAACATGATGAGTCATGTCATTTCAATTGAATTGAAATGAACAACTACAAGATCAAATTAGATTATAGAACATGAAATAGTAATCGGCATTGACTATTCATATGTGATAATCGCATTTGTCGTTCGAGTTTTACTTTAAAACTCTTTTATTATACTTTGTTACATCCAAACGGGTTGTAGAGACAATTGAACCCCGTTAAAGTGAACACGGATTAGCATTGTATTCGCCCATAGTCACTTATATGAGGTGACGTCTCGAAGTGACTAGAGTGTGAAGCGATTGATGGCAAGTTCAAGTGCCATACGGTCATGTGAGATGACTAGTCGATCACATAGGCGGATCGTTAGGAACACTTTGTCGGGCAGTGACCGCTTATAGAGTTCTGGCAAATTTATAAAGCCTGGTCGTGGCGAGAGCTACTATAGTATCCTAATGAGTCGATTCTTTGACTAAAGACGGTTCACCTAAGATGGCACAGTTTTAGATTAACTTTGATTTGTGTTACTACGACCTTCGTAAATGGGGTCAAATGGGCATATTTTGGGTTATGATGGCTGTGGCTAGTCGAAGGGAATAAGTGCGATAGGAATTGTCCACCCCCTTGTCAGGGTTAAAACAATATCTCAGGGCCACTCGAGGAGTAATGAACTGGAAATGCGTGGCCACGCTCGGAAGGTATCCATGGTGGATAAATTCCGGTCAATCAGTTATTCTCCAGATCGAGGAAACCACTCTCGATATGATCACTTGCAAGTACGACCTGAAAGACACCTTGCATTGAGTGGGAGATAGTAATAGGACAAGAGAATTGGTGACGCACACTTATCTAGGACAAGCGGGAGATTGTTGGGAAATGTGTCCTCAACAATAGTGCGATCACATGATTTAAATATCATTATTAAATCTCATTACAAGAATACGCTTGGGATGATTCTATTATATATAGTCAACTGACCAACATTTATCGGTAATGACTGGTGACTAGAGTTTGACATTCTGTCGTTTGACGGTGGTTGTCGATTGATCCTTGAGGTCACACCTAAAGGACGATTTCCATAATAGAAAAGATTAATTAATTGTATGACAATACGAGTTAATTAATTCCTTAAAATTGACTAAAAGGTAGTCGAACAAATTATTTAGAGAGAGTTCGAGTTTTGAACTCAAGGCGCGGAAATTATTATTTTTATTATGCGATAATTGAATAGTAATTTATTTGAGACAGGAATTAATAATTAAGCGGTTAATTATTAAATTTGTACTAATCGATTAATGTGATTAATATTGGTACGTAAAATATATGTGCAGTTGTACACGTATATTTGCGGAGTGATGTTAGACGAAATTAATTGGGAATTATTTAAAACATGACACGATGTTTAAAATAAAATTACACGTATTTGTGCGACAAATATAAGAATCAAAATGGACCCGTAAATGGGTCATTTTGGACCGTGTAAAATGTGCCTTGAATTGTGTGCACTAGACACAATTAGACACACATGAGACAAGCCATTGTTTTTGATTGGCTTTTGTCTTTTCCATAATTTTTCTCTAATCCATGCCAAAAGCTATTGGGCATAAATAACAACAAAATTGCACTCCCCATGTCCTCTCCTTGAACCGTCCCTCCCTCATCAATTGAGGAGTGTGGTGTTTTCATTTTTACATGTTTTGAATAGAAAATGCTCTAACTTCTCTCTAAATACATAAAATTGTTTTTATGGAAATTTGTTCTCAATATCTAATATATTCTCAAGATTACAATGTAGTAATCATAAAATATTAGAATAATTTTAAGGTTACTTATATTATTATCTAGTTAATAATAGTGTAAGGATTATGGGATTAGTCTTGGGTGCAACTAATTGGAGGCATTCTACTTTGAGTGCTTGGAGGATCATCCTAACATATGGAAAGCTCAAGATCAAGTGGAGGAAGGAGTTCTCCATTTGTGCCCTTTATGATCCGTTTTTATGGTTAGAAAATGTTTTTCTTATCTTCTTTTATTTTAGTTTGCATGCATAAAATCCATATTTAATTTTATGACAAATTAATTTTAACATATATGAGTATGTTAGTATGTATATAGATCTACATTTCCTTCAGCTTTAGAGTGCTTAAAAGCATAGATTAACATGAAGAGGTTGATCAAGATTAATTATGTTAGGAATTGCCGCATTTCATTTGATGAAGAATGGCAAATAAAAATTCAAATGAAGTGTTTGAAACACAAAACCTTAGATGAAGATCTAAGAATCCTAACATATTATGAGTAGCTATCTTAAGTGATCACAAGATGGACTTAAGCTAGCATTAAAGGATTATACTTCTCATTCATGTGATAATAGTGAATGGTTTCATTCACATGATTGAAGAATCATGATTATACATGAAGTTAAGTGGGAGCTAGAATTGTTTTTCCATATCTTATATGTTGATAACATATTAATTATTGAGAATAATGTACCAATGCTCTCTTTTGTCAAGAGTGATTAGGAGACTTGGAAATGGATGCAAAATATTCTAGATTTTTGAATCTATGAGAGAGAATATTGGCATGGGGTTAAGAGTCTTATGATGATAAGATCTTTCGTATCTGTTCTACATCCACAAGGTTGAATGGGTTATTCATGATGATGAAAGTGGAATTACTATGATGGAGTCATAGTCGTTCACTGAACCTATTAAGTTGTTGACTACATGAAATCGTTTGCTAATGTTTCCGCCATTAGAATGATCATGTATGCCAACAGACACACATGTCATGATGTGATATATGCCTAGGGTATAATGAGTCAATAACAAGATAATTCCCATAATGTGGCTTGAGAAACCCTTAAAGATCAATTGAAGACTTGTTCATATGTTTGGATGATAAACTAAGTTAGGTGTTGAAGGGTTGCACAAACATTAGTTTCCAAACTTAAAGGGATTTGTTGAAATCCTATGATATCTTATTGACTTAGGAGTAAGAGACTAAGAAAAGTGTTTTAGTTTCGCACATTGCAAATACTACAAAAGGAATCTAAGTAAATTGTGATAAAATGGTCAACGTAGGGATTAAGGGTGAATCCCTCAATAAATGACTTTATCACAAGTTATGCGATAACAGTGGGAGCATCTTTGAAGTTAAAGAGCCCAAGTCTAACAGTGGGAGCTTTTATTGCATTTTAACTAGTGTTAATAATACACTAAAGATTATAAGATATGAAGTAGTAATAGCGTATTGACTATTCATATGTGATAATCACATTTATCGTTTGAGTTTCATTAAACTCACCTGTTACCTTGTCGTATCCAAATGGGGTGTAGAGAAAAATTGAACCCCATTAAAGTGAACTGGATTGACATGGTATTCGCCCCTAGTTACTTATATGAGGTGACGTCTCGAAGTGACTAGAGTGTGATGCGACTGATGGCAAGTTCAAGTGCCATAGAGTCATATGGGATGACTAGTCGATCACATAGGCAGACTGTATGGGACACGCTGTCGGGCAGTGACCGTTTATAGAATTCTGGTAATTCATAAAGCCTGGTCGTGGCAAGAGCTACTATAGTATTCTTATGAGTCAATTCTTTTGACTAAAGACTATTCGCCCAAGTTGGCACAAATTTCTGATTAGCTTTGATTTATACTCTACGATCTCGTAAATGAGGTCAAACTGGGTATATTTTGGGTTATGATGAACTGTGGCTGAACAAAGGGAATAGTGCGATAGGAATTGTCCACCCCTTGTCAGGATTGTTTGAAATCTCAAGGCCACTCGAGGAGTAGTTAACTGGAAATGCGTGGCCACGCTCGGAAGGTATCTATGGTAGATAATTCCGGTCAGACAGTTTACTCTCCAGATCGAGAAAACCACTCAAGATATGATCAAGTGTAAGTACGACCTGTAAGACACCTTGCATTGAGTGGGAGATTGTAATAGGACAAGAGAATTGGTGACGCACACTTGTCTCGGACAAGTGGGAGATTGTTGAAAAATGTGTCCTCAATAATAGTGCAATCACATGATTTAATATCATAATTAAATTTCATATAAAGAATACGTAAGGGATGATTCATTTATATAGTTAACTGACCAACATTAATCGGTAACGATTGGCTTGCTAGAGTTCGGCGTTACTGTCGTGGGACGGTGGTGGTCAGTTGATCCCTTAAGGTCACACCTAAAGGATGATGCCCTTATCTGTAAAATTGATTAGTTGTATGACGACACAAGTTAATCAATTCCTTAAAATTGAACAATTCAATTTGAGAGAGAGTATTGATATCTTATTGTAATGGGATTAAATAAGATTTATTTTAGTAATTGAAATACTTTATTACTAAAATTGTTTATTGTTTGTGAAACAATAGAGATGAGAATGAATGGTTAATAATAATTACAAGATGTTGTGAATTATATTTATATGACCCATTTTATTTATGTGATCAAGTATCACTAGTCAATTTGTTGTATATAATTTAATTAATTTATAAAATGATATTTATGTGATAAATATGCATTAAATTAATTAATAACATGTAACATACTACATGTGACATATTGTGTGACAAGTGACAAATTGACAAAATAAAATGGTAGTCCATTTTATAGAAGTTGACCAAAATATAGAGGGTTTAGTGGATGGTGGTGATTTATTTTAATAAGCTAAAACAAACATCATCATAACACTACTTACCTAGCCTTACATGCCTAAGGATTTGATAAGAACAAAAGCATAAAGTAAGATGCCATCCTTGGCATTTTTTGCTTGCTCCAACCGTGAGACACTCCTTCTTTTGGAGGCTTTTGTTCTTTAATTATTCCTCTTACATACTCATTCATTTATCACATGCAAAAGTTTATGCATTATTCTCTCTACTCTTTAATCTTCCTCTAAAAATATGAGAAGATTCAATCTAAATTGTTCATAAAGATTACTAATATTATTAGTGTAATATATGAGTATTAGTAATCAATTTTAAGGTAAACTACTAAACAAATATCTAGCACATATTATTTTGTAGAGATAAGGGATAATCTTGGGTGCAATCAAGAGGAGTGGCTTCTATACTTGAAGTCTTTGGAGGATCATCCTAATACTCATCATAGCTCTAGAACAAGTGAAGGTAGGAGACCTTACTTGTGCCCACAAAACGGAAATTAACAATGTAAGGGACATTGTTTTCTTATAAATCTCTTATTTTGTTATGCATGCAATAGATCTAAAGAATTAGAAATTAAAATGTTAATTTGTTCACTATTAGAAGAGTCTAATAATAGGTATATAAACATAACAGGGTTGCATGCCAGAATGGTCGCGGGAGCAATCCTTCCAGGTGAGGGTAGTTTTGGGCGTTTGGAGGACCCTCCCTCAGACGCGGTGTTGGTGTTGGTGTGTTAAAAATCAACCGGTGGTAATCGTCCTCAAGTCAGGTAATCCTTTATGAGAGACTGGCTATGGCTTCCTCAACCTGTTGGAACATGGTGAGCATGGTTGCGGCGCTGAATACGAATATCGCGTCCGGGGTATCCTTCTCCACGGCAATCACCTCGTCATCAATTGGGAAGATGAGGTGCGATCAGTCCAAGGTTGGCTCATCGTCAGACATGGCATGGATTCCCAAGGCGTTTGTTTTGTTGGTGGAGCTAGAGGTAGCTCTCCTTTCTCGATCATATCTTGAATGATGTGTTTGAGTTTAAAGCAGGTTTGCGTATCATGACCCTTTCCTTGGTGATACTGGCAATAGGCATTGGGATTCCAGAAACGGGTTTTCTTAACTTCGGACGGGTCCGGAGTGGGCCCAATCGGTTGTAGTTTCCCTTAGTCCATGAGTCTTCTTAGGGCACTGACATAGGTTGATCCCAAGTTTGTGAATACCCTTTGAGGACGCTCAGTTTTCTTTGTGGTTGGTTCGAGGAGATTGACCTCGTCAATTTTGTTTGTTTGGCCATAGGGGCGAGATCCGGTTGATGTGGATCCTTGATAGCCTCTACCAGTGGTTTTGGCTAGGACGCCCTTGCGGAGGTCGTCTTCAATACGGGTCCCAAGGATTTGTAGGTCCTTGAACGTTTTGATGTTTTGATATCTCAGCAGGTTGGCATAAACCGGGCGGAGGTTGTTGACAAATTTCTCCACCCGAGTTGATTCACTCGGCTTACTGACCAGTTGAGTGCTTACCCTCCTCCAACGGGTAGGAATTCTTTGAACCCTTCCTTATCATTATGGGTCAGGACCTCAAGAGTGCGGGTGTTAGCTTGGATTTCGACATTGTCGTCATACTGTTTGGCAAATTCAATGGCGACTTCATCCCAAGTAGAAAGGTTCTTGGGGTCGAGGGAATAGTAAAAATGGCGGGGAATCGGTTCAAGAGATGATGGAAAGATCCGAGTGAAGAGTTCTTGTTTGACCCTCTTTATGGCCATGTAATATTTAAAGGCCCGAATGTGATTGAGTGGGTCTTCCACTCCCTTGAACTTGGGTACATCAGTCAAGGTAAATTTGTCGGGTAGTTGATCCCCAACGGGTTCTAATCTTCAACTGTTCTCAAAGTGGATGTTGTTACCACGGGCTAGGAGTTGTTCTTTGAAAATTTTATGCCTTTTCTCGTTTTCAGTCAAAGACGGAGTGTTGTGTTCTCCGCTTTCCTTATTTTCCAATGTGACGATACGGGTCTCGACACGATCCAGGGTGACCTTAAAAGCGGCGAGCAGGCTGGCTAGCTGAGCAGTTGTGACATCTCTGTTGTCATTATTGTTGTTGGTTGAAGCAGAAGACGGGGTCATGGCTCTGAGGCAGAAAATACATTACATCTCAATCCGACAAGGTTTAATGACTAAACACAAACAACAAAAAGGACGGAAAACTAGATCAGACTCAACAAGACGAGGGCGACCGTGTGTGGTGCCTTGGTGCTGACTCGATTTATAATGTGACGGTGTTGACCAGACTTTGACTCGGGTCCAACGTAATGGAGTGATGCCATTGAACGAGTCTCGAGGTGAGACGACTCATAAGTAAAGACCCATAAGTACGCTTGCTTCGACTCGATAAACACGAGGCAAAATTAGAATGGTGGACTGAAGTTTTAGAAAATAGAGATTTTCAAAAGATTCATTTGTCGCTTTATGGACGGCTCCCGAAGAATAGGGATCTTCAGAAGTCGGTCAGTTGAAAAATTGTCTTAACTTTGTTTTCAAAAGATGGTTCGAGTTTGAGTTGAGGCGGCTCTGAAAACAATGTGCTGTTCCCGAAGACGGTTTTTGAAATTCAAAATTGTGTGTTTTGAAAAGTTCGAAAAGGTCTCGGGGACGATGTGTGGTCCTCGGGATTTAAAAATGTTTTGAAAAAGGGGTGTGTGCCTTTCTCGGGTTTTGAAAGAGCCATTGCGTCGGCGCAAGACGAGTTAAAATCTGTGTCTTGACGCGGCGATTATAATGGCGTAAAAAGGTGTTTTTGAAATGGTTGTAAAAACCGGGTTTGAAAAATCGTCATTATGACGGCCTAGAAAGGCGTGTTGTTGAAATGGTTGTAGTAAACCGAGTTTGAAAATCGTCATTACGACGGCCTAGAAAGGAGTGTTGAAATGGTTGTTGAAAACCGAGTTTTAAAATTGTCATTACGATGGCCTAAAAAGGCGTGTTAAAATGGTTATAGATAACCGAGTTTGAAAATTGTCATTACGCCGGCCTAAAAAGGCGTGTTGAAATGGTTGTAGAAAACTAGGTTTGAAAATCGTCATTACGACGGCCTAAAAGGCGTGTTGAAATGGTTGTAAAAAACCGGGTTTGAAAATCGTCATCACGACGGCCTAGAAAGGCGTGTTGAAATGGTTGTAGAAAACCGGGTTTGAAAATCGTCATTACGACGGCCTAGAGAGGCGTGTTGTTTGAATTGCAACGGTCGGCGAAAGACCGAGGTTTGAAATGGCCATAATAACGGCGCAAAAAAGGGTTTTTGAAATGACACGGAAGGACTTATGATCACATAACACATAAGCACTCGCAGTTTCCTTATATTATGCATAATGCTGACACGGGTTTTGGCTTAAAAGGGTGGGTTACACACCAAGAAATCAAACCCCGATTTTCAAGAGGGATACCAATCCAAACAAAATGTGTAAGGAAGGTGCCCTAGCCTCGTGCTCAAACGTCATGAAAGCTCTTTGACGAAACATAAGGATTCGAAACGCGGGGATGAGAAAACTCACGCCGATGAGACGAGCCAATTGGTAAAAAAGAGTTAGGCTGTGGGCGCGAACAAGGACCCGACTATGACCGTAATATCAATTAATGCATTTCAACCAAGACCTCGTTCGAGTCTCACCATCTAGGGATCACAAAGACACAAGTGTCCTGGTCTGCCCCAGTGGAGTCGCCAATTTGTGGACATGGCCACTTGTGACGCCCAGCCGATCTGTGGGAGATAGTAGCGGTCGTTTTGAACGTCACGCTCGGCGGCGTAAAAATGCTTTCGACCAGACCGTTTTAGATCGGTCGGTTTCGCCTCGGCAAGGGTCTTAAAACGATGCAAGAGATGTTCGAAGTCGCCACCAAGCATTTGTGGGGCGCTTGGAACCCGTTCGAATCCACATTATACCTAGGTCAACCAAGGCAAAAAGCGGTGTTTGACATAGGTACTAAAGAGAAGGAATCGTCCCTCTTTAGCATCCTATCTCTAGAATGACTCTCGTATACCCTAGATAAGGTCGTCCACTATCCAAAGTTTCTGAGTAAGAGGTGAAGGTACGTATTGGGAAGCCCTTTAATCAGACACCCAATCCCGCCCACGATAGCGGCCTCTACTGATCGATCTTGGTTGGTTAAATGCAACAGTTGATACAACAGGTGAATTCTATGTCGGTTGTTTAATCCAAGTATCAAGTATTTGATGTCGAGTTGGATTTAATGTTGATTTGCATGCAAGACAGAAATTAAACATCCATTTACCGAGTTAGGTTTATGGTGCATAACGTGATCCATTTGTCTTAGTAAGACGTTTTGCAAATATAATGTAAAACGGGCAGATTCGTCATCTGATCCATCCTGTATTCGGGTTAACTGAAGTCGGGATCATCCTAGACAAGTGCTGGAAGGAAACAGGGTCTCCATCAGGCAGCTTATATAGGCGCGACCCATCAGGCGATGTAAACAGGCTTGTCCTAGTTTGAAAATTAGAAAATGAGTAGCCTGATTAGGCGCGGGTCGACAGACAATTGAAGGGACGTCTTCTGACCATTAAAAGGGTTTGTAAAATGGATTGAAAAGAGGGTGTTTGAACCCGTCTTGATTTGAAATGGTCATTTAGACCGCTTTTGTGTTGATTTGAAGAACGGGACTTGAATAATCGTCATTGTATTGACAATATTCGATGTCGGGTTCAGTTTTGCAAGATTGACATGAATAGTTTTGAAAATGTTTATGAACTAATTGTTTTTAGTTCATTTGTTTGTAATTAGTCAATGTTTATCATCGTACTCGGGTTAAAATCGGACAGGGTATGTAGAAGCAATGATGATTTTGTGTTTATGACTAATGCATTTCTTTTGAAAATGTAAAGAAATGAAATAAAAGGTTTTAAATGCCTTTCAAAATGTAATTAACCAAATATTATCACCGAAGCACGGATTAAACCGTCGTGGTATTAGGAACCAAGGGTGAAAAATGTTTCATGGTTAAAAATTTGTCATAAAAATGATTTGAGATATTTGAAATGGTAAAAACCGATTACAAATAAGAAATGAAAATAAAGGGGAAGAAGAGACCAAACACGGCTGGATTAAGGTCTGAGAGGGGCTTTAGGCGCGAGCCTGTCTGCTATACAAGCAACCCCTATCTCGGCCAAAAATCCGGTTTTGGCTCATTTATCCCATTTTGGACTATGTTATGCATGTTTTAGCATGTTATAGTCATAAAAGAAATGAAAAACATGATAGAAGAGGATTTTTACACCCTTATACTTACATGCTAGGCTTGAGAAGAGAAATCGACGAAAGTGTATCAACTTGTTTGGTCGGAAAACTCGGTTTGAAAATCGTTTTAGCAATGTAGAAAGAGTGCTTTAAGATTGGTGATGGTGTAGTTGGTCGAGATGGTTGGTCAAGTGATTTAATGCACGATGACGGTACCAAACAATGTAAAGGCTTGTGTTTTCATTCGGTAGGTCGAAAACACGTGTCGATTTTTGACTTGAGAAGTCGAGTCTAGAATTTTAAGGGATAAATGAGAGGGCGGACACTCGCGTAAGGTGTTATGGTCTGTGAAGGTTGGTATTTATAGAGAAATGGGTGGTTGTGTATGGTTTGAGTGACGTGGCCGCATGGGCTGCTCGAAGAGGCGCAAGCCAATTCGCGGGTATTCGAGGTGTCTTGTCACTATCACGCAATTGAAATCAAGATTTGTTCCATCCTATGTTTTGGATGATATGACTTGTACTTGACCATGAAGCATTCCGTGAATATTTAACATGGAAGTGTTGAAAAGCTTTGTTTTTTGTGTTTGACTCGATTTGACTTCATTGTTGGAGTCGGGATTTGAATTTTGAGTCGGTTTTTGGTCCGGTGTCGGTTTTGACTCTAGTTAGTGTCATTGCGACCTCGTCGTCATGCATTAAACACTTCAGGTACTTTTGAAAAGTTTTGAAATGTTTCATTTTCGAAAGCGTTTTAAGTTTTCCGACGTATAGTTGTACAAAAACTATCGATTAAACGCTGCAATTGCTAAGCATGTTGTAGTCTGATAATCATCGGGTGTTTGTTGGAGACTCGACAGATACTGGGCATTTACAGGAGCAAGCTGCAGTTGGCTAATAGTTATCGAAAGAATGTGGTAATATTGCATGGGTTATCGAAAGACATAGTGTCAGATAAAGATACGAGGTTCATATCACGATTCTGGCAAGAGTTGCAGGAGTTGATGGGAGCTACATTGAAAATGAGTACAACATTCCATCCTGCGACGGAAGGACAAATTGAGCGTACTATAAAGACCTTGGAGGACATGTTGAGAGCTTGTCTGATGGAATTTGGTGGTAGCTGGGAAGAGACGTTGGATTTAATCGAGTTTTCATATAGTAACAGCCATCATACTAGTATTGGGATGACACTTTTTGAGGCTGTGTATGAACGGAGGTGTCGGAGTCCCATTTGTTAGGATGACAGTGTAGCGGCCGTGGTTCTAGTACCAGAAATGGTACAAGAGATGGTTAAGCAAGTAAAGTTGATTCGCCAAAAGATGAAGGCGGCCCAGGATCGACAAAAGAGTTAAGCAGATTTACATCTCGCCGAGCTGTGAAGTTTAAGGTGGGTGACAAAGTCCTTTTAAAGTGTCAGCTATGAAGGGTGTCATGCGATCTGGCAAGAAAGGGAAGTTGAGTCAGAAGTACATTGGACCGTATGAGATTCTGGATTGAGTAGGCGAGGTGGCTTATCGATTGGCCTTGCCACCGGCGCTTGTTCGGGTGTATAATGTTTTTCATGTGTCTCAACTTCAGAAGTATGTGACTGACCCTTCTCACGTGCTTGAGGTTGAACATATTGAGTTGGATGAAGCACTTACATATGTCGAAATGCCGAAAGAGATATCGGATCAAAAGGTGCGCAAGACAAGGAACGGCGAAACTCTGTTACTTAAGGTGTTGTGGTCTAATCATAATGTTGAAGAGGCTACATGGGAAGCGACGGAGGCTATAAGAGAGCGTTATCCTCACCTTTTTGATCAGGTATGGTTGGTTACGGGGTCGTAACCTTTTTCTTTTAAGGGGGTAGGAGATAATGGCATGAGTTTTGGGACATTTTTGGTCGTTTATAATTTTTTCAAGTCAGTTGTGGGTTGTTTTTGAGTCGTTTTAAGTTGTTTTATCTTGTCTTGTGTTTGGAAAGTTGGTGTAGACATAGGCCACCAACCAGTCTGTAGACACGGGCCACCTACACGGAAAGCCAATCTGTTGACATGCAACAGTCAGAAAGCCACAATTAGAGGCCTAGAAATGCTTTCCACCGGATCGTTTTAGATCGGTCGGTTTCGTCTCGGTGAAGGTCTCGAAATGATGCAGAAATGTTTGGAGTCGCCACCAAGCAATTATGGGATGCTTGGAAACCGTTCGAATCCACTTTATACCTCAGTCAATCAAGGCAAAAAGCGGTGCTTGACTTAGGTACTAAAGATAAGGACTCATCCCCCTTTAGCATCCTATCGCTAGAATGACTCTCGTTGCCAAGGATAAGGTCGTCCACTATCCAAAGGTTCTGAGTAAGGGGTGACGGTACGTATTGGGAAGCCCTTTAATCCTACACCTAATCCTGCCCGCATTAGCGGCCTCTACTGATCAACCGTGATTGTTTAAATGCATTAGTTGATAAAACGGTTTAAATGCAAGAATGCGCCTCCAAGAGTTTAACCTAACGTGTGAAAGTTTGCTAAGTCGGTTTGTTTATCCAAATATCAAGTAATTGATGTTGAGTTGGATTTTTTTTTTATTTGTATGTGAAAACGGAAATTAAACATCCATTTACTAAGTTCGGATTATGGTGCTTAACACGATCCATTTATTTGGAAAAGAAGTGTGTTTAAATGATAAAGTGTAAAATGTAAATTTGTCAATCTGATCCGTCATGTATTCGGGTTAACCGTATACGGGATCGTCTTAGACAGGTGCTAAAAATGAGGCAGAACAGCATCAAGCGGCCTTATAGGGGTGTGAGCCATAGGGCGATGCCCAAGTTTTGAAATATGAAAACAGACGGCCTGTTGGGGCGCGAGCCATGAGCCGACCCAAGGGGCTTCTCCTGGTTGTTAAAAAGGTTGTTTAATACCTTATTTGTGATGAATGATTTGCAAGCTTTAAAGTATGGTTTACAAATAAAAATGTAAAACGTGTATGCTTAACCGTTTTATCACCGTACTTGAATTAAATCGACATGATATTTATTATAACCAAGGGTGATATCCATTATGGTCAAGACAAGGATGAAAATAATACAAAATAAAGAGAAAGGAAAATGTTTGATTTGAACTAATTATGTTAAGTTTATTTATTTGTAATTAGTCGATATTCATCACCGCACTCGGATTAAACTGACATGGTATACAGAACCAATGATGATTATGAATATGACTAAAATGCTTGCAAATGTGAATAAGTAGGGAAAAATGTTAAGTAAAAGAAAAGGGTGTTAAAATACCCATTAATTTGTAATTAACCAATAATATCATCGAGTCACGAAATAAACCGTTATGGTATATAAGGAACCAAGGAGGATTTTTGTAATGGTCAAAGTATTTGTCATAAAAATGAATTAAAATGGTAAAAACTGTAAAAGAAAAGAAATAAAATAAAAGAAAGTGTTGAAGGAAGATGAACTCAAACACGTTTGAGTCTGACCCGAGAAGCCCCAAGAGGCGCGAGTCTCTTTGCATAGCAAAGAGCTTCTGTCTTAGGCCAAAACTCGATTTTGGCTCATCAAACCTATATTTGAATCGTGTTATGCATTGTTCAAGCTTATAAACTCATAAAAATAGTAAAGACATAAAATAAGTGAGTTGTTTACATCCTCGAACTTACATGTTACGATGTTTGCAAGGTAGACGACTTTAGAGACGGTTTTCTCGTTATGCGACTAGTCGGTATCAAAAGAAGTTTAAAAGAGTGCCTTAAAAACGATTTTGTTTTGAAATTGTGTTGAAAATATGTTGTTGAAAAACATGTTGATTAATGTGTTGAGTTGGTCGAATGGGTGGGTCCAATGCACGGCGACGGTACCAAACAAATGTGTAAGGCTTGTGTTTTCAATTGGTTGGTCGAAAACACGTGTCGATTGGTGACTTAGGAAATCAAGTCTAGAATTTTAAGGGAGAAAGAGAGGGCGGACGTTCGCGTACCTTCAAATGGTGGCATTTGAGGGGTATTTATAGTAGATTGTGTGGTTGTGTGCGTTTTGAGCGACGTGGCCACCTGGGCTACTCGAAGAGGCGCGAGCATGTTCGCGGGTCTTCAAGCTATCTTGTCACTATCACGCATTTGGAATCATGATTTGTTCTATCCTAGGTTTTGGATGTCATGATTGTTGTACTTGACCATCAAGTATACCGTTTATACTTAGGCTCTGTTTGGCAAAACTAGCTGAAAAGGTACCTAAAACCTGAAAAGTTACCTGAAACCTGATAAGGTAGCTGAAAATTAGGAGCTGATAAGATAGCTGACTTTTATTTAAAGTATTTGGAAACTAGCTGAAAAGGTAGCTGATATTTGACAAAAGACGTAAAAGGGCATTGTTATTATTGTTATCGTTTATGTTTTTGCTATTATTCTTGTGTTATTATCATTGGCGTAGTTCGTAATGAAGTCCTAATCTAGGTTTTTCAATGTATTTGCGCAAGTCTCCAATATGTTTCATAGAGAATGAGTACAATAATTAATATATCACGATTAGATAAAAGAAAAAAAAAAATTCAAACAATATATCATCGAAATGTATTCTATGAATAAAAAATTAGTTCTCTATTAAAATCATACCAAAAAAAAAACCGATTTTTCTGGTGAAGTATATTGAAGAATTTTATTTAACGGTTGTTTGTGTTATTTGGGAGAAGGTATTGAATGAGATTTTAGTTGACAACATTAAAAAAACAAGGGTAAAATCAGTAGACAAAAAAGAATCAGGTACCTGATTTCTCAAATGCTATATGAGGTAGCATTTTATTTCAGGTACCTTTTTTTGGTCAAAAAAGGTAGTTGCCAAACACTCTAAAAAAAATAAGGTACCTGCTATTTTTGACAAAAAAGCTACTTGAGGCAAATCAGGTACCTGAAATGTACTGCCAAGCGGAGCCTTAGCATGGAAGGCTTGTGATGTTTGTTTTTTGTGTTTGACTCGGTTCGACTCGTTGTTGGAGAAGATATTTGAATTTCGAGTTGTTTTTTGGTCCGGTGTCGGTTTTGATTCTAGTTAGTGTCATTGCGACCCCGTCGTCGTGCATAAAACGGTCCAGGTTCTTTTGAAAAGTTTTGAATATGTTTTGTTTTCGAAATCGTTTTGAGTTTTCCGACGTATAGTTATACAAACTGTCTACTAAACGTAGCGATTCCTAAGCATGTTGTAGTCCGATAATCATAGGGTGTTGGTTGGGTATTCAACAGATATTCGGTATTTATAGAGCCCCACTTTCACTGAGGCTTGGACAGGGCAAAAGTCAAAGTATAGCCCTCAGGTCAATCAAAGATTACAACCCGGAGACCGGAGCGACGCGGAGGTGGCTCAAAAGAATTCGGGCCAAGGACCTGCCGTCGGGAAGGACGACGCCAAGGCGACTCGGGAACTCGCGTCAAGGACCTGCCGTCGGGAACAATTTAGAGTTTGTCGACTGTCAGTGCGGGTCATTTAAAGGCCGTTATACTATGTATAAAGGCTCTCGAACCATAGGAAATAGTCGTACCTGAGTCATCTTCGGGATATGTCCTTGAATTATTTCTTGTTTGCTCGCAAAGGCACGGCAGCAATTGGGGGTCAAGTGATCGACCGCTGGAATTAACCGGTTTCTAGCGGGCTTATTTCAAGAAGTTGGTGTGTAGAGGCTTGCCAGCCATTAAAGGTGCGTTTGTGGCTCGCCGGCCGTGTTGCGGATATGATGAGGCTCGCCAGTCGTGTTGCGGATATGATGAGGCTTGTCAGCCGTGTTGGAGGTCTAATGATCAACAGTGGGAAATAGCCGCCTTTTTCGGGCTTATTTCAAGAGGTTGTTGATTTAGTGGGCTCCGTGGAAAGGTCTATGATATCCTGCTGGGGAATTTCGGTGCTTATATTGGATGTTTGTGGTGCCGAAAAGAGATAGGCATTTTGTAGTTTGAGCCTAGCTCCTGTGGATGGCGGTCCTCATTAACGTCATTCGTAATTTCGAATTTCGAAGAGAGGCAACAGTTTTTAATGCGGTTGCTCGAAGTTTGTAGAAATAGCTAATTTAAATTTCGCCATTTGATGTTTATTTGGAAGATAACGGTTTTTAATGCCGTCGTCTTGTGATTTGAAATTTGTGAGAAATAGTGAATTTGAACTTCACTACTTAGTTTTTGTTTAAAAAGTGACGGTTTTTAATTCTGTCGTATGAGTCTTTGTGAAAATAATGAATTTGAATTTCGCTATTTTGTTTTTTTGTGAGGAAAAAGACGGTTTATAATCCCGTCGTTTGAGCTTTGTGAAAATAACGAATTTGAGTTTCGGTATTTTTTTTGTTTGGAAAAGGACGGTTTTTAATTCCGTCGTTTGAAATTTGTGAAGAATAGTGAATTGGAATTTCACCATTTTTTGTTTGGGACATGACGGTTTTAATTTCGTCGTTTGAAATTGTGAAAATAATGAACTTGCGTTTCGCTATTTTGTTGTTTTTTTTAAAAACATGACTGTTTTTAATTCCGTCGTTTTGTGAAATTGTTAAAATAATGAATTTGAATTTCGCTATTTTTTTTTTTGAGGAAAATGACGGTTTTTAATTCCGTCGTTTGAATTTTGTGAAAATAACGAATTTGAATTTGCTATTTTTTTTTTTTGAAGAGGGACAGTTTTTAATTCTGTTGTTGAAATTAGTGAGGAATAGTGAATTGGAATTTCACAATTTTGTTTCTTGTTTGAAAAGGATGGTTTTTAATTCCGTCGTTGAGAAAAATAACGAGTTTTATTTGGAAATTGGGCCAAAGCCCAAAGTTTCGTTGAAAATGTTGGGAACATCTCAAAGAGGTGCGAGCCATCATGTGATGTAAAGGGCCTCCCTTTTTTTCTTCAAAAAGACGCGTGGACTGGTTGCTCCTCATTCACTTCGTCTTCCTCAGACAAACACGCGACAAACACCAAAAATCGCCATTTTTGGTCCCGTCTCCTTGCTTGCTTTTGTGCTACAAACATCATGTCATCCCAAGGTCTGTAAATCCTCTTGAATCAATTTGAATTTGTTTGCCTTTTTGTTAATTGAATTAGGGCAAAACCCTAACCACTTTAAAATCGATTTGGGCGTTTTTGTTTGGCCTATTTTCGAGTGAAATTGATGCTTGCATTATGTTAGAAACCTGTTTAGGAGTATAGGGGTGCTTTTAGTTTGCATTTTGGTCTCCATTCCCGCTCCTTAGGTGCGAAAAACGTGAATGAGACAAAAAGCCATCTCATTTCACTAGGTTGTATTGTAGTCGGGGAAGGCCGTCTTTGTCATGTTGGACCTTCGTTGGGTGTTAGGGGCAAAATTTTGCATTTTAGCCTTTATCAGACGGTCTTATGCTGACAAAATAAGCGTCTGTTTGGGCTCAAACTGAGCCATTTTTCTTTGAAATAGACCTTAAGGGTAGTTTAGGCTGTTTTGAGGCGTGATCAAGTCACGCTGCTTTGTTGGGGTCATATTTTAAATTTTTTGACCTGTTTGTGCTGAAATTGGCGTAAAATTGCCTTTTTCGAGCTGTGTAAAATGCTCAGTTGTGTCAGGAATTTTTGTTGCTTATTTTTGTGGACCTTGTGTGGGCCCGAGGGTGCTAGGTTGGTTTTGTAGTTTTTTGTTGCTTTTGACTCGTCTTTTGCTTGAAAAGAAGGGCGAGTCGTTTTTGTGAGTTTTTTTGTGAAATGTTTTGCTGGATGAGATTGGGCGGGTTTGCCCTTGCTTTTGTTTTGTATTTGCAGGTGATTTTTGTTTTTTGGATTTTGTCTTTTTTGTGCCGTAATGCCGAAATTTCGGCTGACGTTGCTTTTGTTTTGATTTCAGGTGAGTGTTTTGGGGCTTCTAGGCCCACTGGGTTCGTGGCCGAGGCTTTGGAGGAGGAGGAAAATCCAGGAGGAGGATGGATGGCTGTCGTTCCGTCTTTGTCCAGTTGTGCTTTTCCCTAGTGGCCTTTGTCCAGCCCTTGATCACGTGTTGATCATTAGCTGTTGACTGCAGAGATTTGGACGTCTGATGATTGGGGGTGAACACCAGGTCGTTCTACGTTGCCGTTTTCAATCATCACTGAATTCTGATGATTGGGGGTCAACATCGGGGTGGCACCCTATGTCGCGACTGTTACTCATCACTGAATTCCAATGATTGGGGGTTAACGTCTGGGCGATGCTCTACGTCACAATTCCCGATAGTCATGTCGTCCAAAGTCTGCCAGGCACTTTTTCCTTTTTTGCTACAGAGTAGGAAAGAAGGATTACCGTCATGGTAACCATCTCTGCTTCCGCTGTTACTCCTTTCTTTTCCATGTTGTTCCCTTTCTTTCTGGTTAGAAGGATAGGGAGTGCTTAGTTCGGTAGGTGGAGGATAGCCCCCATTTTATTGTCTTAGGCCAGTGTCTGTATGATAAATACTTGTACCGGATCCTGTTCGTATGATCAGTCGTTTGTATCAAACGTGTGTTGATATATTTTGCGTGAGGCGGTTTGTATATATGTGTTTTTGGTTTGTAGTTTGTTAATGTTTGGCTTTTTTGTGTGTTGTGTTTCGGAGAAGCACGGTCAACGACTGATTCCCCATTTGCTTCGCCATTTGTTCTTGTATCGTTAATGTAGAAAAAAGGCAACAGGTAGCAGATACGCATACACGTAAACACGCAAAAGTATTTGATGAAAACAAAAATAACCACGATGATCGAAGTTAAAATTGAAATTGTTTGTTGAAAAAAAGAAATTTTGAAAATTCCGCGACAAGGTTTCACGTTTGGATTTTTGAAATAGAAATGTTTTGAAATTTCGAGAAATTAATTTGTGTTTGAATTAAATTGCATCGAATTTTGCCAAAATTTATTTGCAACTCGAAGATTAAAACTCAAACCGTCATGGATGAATTTCAAAAGAGAGTTTGTGAGTCTGTTAATTTTGATTTTTGCGAGATCAAGACTCGGATTTGCAAGAGTATTTTGAGAAAAAATGATGTTATGTTATCAATTTTGATTTTTGTGGAAAAACGAAAAATTCAAAAAAAATTCGAAATTTTCTACTGACATGGAAATGATCCGTCGCGTACCGGGGCGACTAGCCCTTCCCCCTAAAAAAAGAAGAGAAAAACCGTATGTTTAAAGCTGCGTTATGGAAACCGTGTCGTATTTCATAAAACGCGAATCCAAGGAAATGTGAGTGTGAGAAAACACAAAAATTTTCAGGTAGGCCTGAAGAGGCACGAGCATTAATGCGAGAAAAACAATGTGTCGGAAAGAAGCACAACTTGACAGGGACAAGTCAAGGTGCAAATTCTTAGAATCAGCCCAAAGAGGCGCGAGCCCCTAGGCTATACAAGGTGGCTTCCCCTTTTTTTCGGATAAAAGGCGCTGGTTGTTTTGTATAAATAGGGACGTTAATGCTTCATTGTTTCATCATCCGAAACACGAAAAACATCTCCACGAAAACCTTTCTTATCTTCCACAAAATAATTCATGGATACTTTCGAAAATAGATTACAACATTGGTGTGGGGATTTATCGCCTCCCGAGAATTATCAACTCATTGTAATGGGAGTTGGTCAATTGTTGGTGCTGTTGGAGTAGTGTCCTCCACAGAGAGTGCGTTTACATATTAAATCTCGTAAAAGGAATATCAGGGATTTATTTATTTATTTGTCAGCTGGTCATCGTTAATCGGTAATGATTGGCTGACTAGAGTTCGACATTACTGTCGTGTGACGGCGGTGATCAGCTGATCTCATTAGGTCACACCTATAGGATGACGCCCAAATAGAATAAATTAATTGTTTGTATGAGATACGAGATAATTAATTCCTTGTATTATTTGACTCTTAGTTAGTCACATAAATGTATTATTTGATGACGGGTTACGAACTAGGGACAAAGAGATTTATTATTTAATTATGAGATATTTAAATAATAAATGATTAGAATTTATTAATTAATTGTTAATTAATTAATTTTATACGATATGTGTATATGTTTTGAGGTAGAATCAATTAGCTATTATATTTTACAAGAGGTTGTAAAATTAGCTAAATGGGTTAATATTGACACATTGTATGTTCATAATATGGTCTTATGATTACTTAATATTTAAGTAGTCATTGGTAGTTAATTTATATTATTTAAGGGTTAAATAATTAAATTAATATTTAATTATGTAAGGTAATTAAATATAAGACTTATAAGCATTTGTGGGGCAAATGTCGAAAACTGAAATGGACCATAAGTAGTCCACATGTTTCGGTTTTTATAAGGGCATACATGTGTCTATTTAGATGGTTTTTCCACTATGATTTGTCTCCCACATTTACCTATAAATACACCAATATTCACCTCATTCATTAGTTGAAAAAATTAGAAGAAAAACTTGGTCTTTGTTAGTTGCCAAAACCGGTTTCATCATCCCATTTGAAGACCAACTTTTCTTCTTATTTTGTTCATCATTTTCATCTAAAACACATATAAAAACTAACTAATAATATTATCAAAGTAATAATATTAATTAGTACATCAAATATACAATTACAAGGTTACTACTACTATTAACTAGTTATTAATTTTAGTAGTATTTTGGGTTAATCTTAGGTGCCACCAAAGGAGATTACCTATATTGGTAATTGGTGTTCTTGGAGGATCATCCATAGTTGAATAGCTCAAGAACTATAAAGGTAGGAGATCTTTGTAGTGCCCATATTTGCCTTATAGCAATGTAAGGAATTTTTGTCTTAAGATGGTTTAAAACCATTTTTTATACTTTTTATTTGCATGCATGTATATTTAGACCACTTTAAATTAATTTGTAATTTTAATATCATAAGATGAGTACTAATTTGGTCTAAATAACAAACAAGTGGTATCAGAGCATTGTTAAATACATGCATGTTGTCTTAAGACGATTTTAGTAATTTATGAGATAAATTAAAAAAATTGATATTATGATACTAAAATTAGTTTTATCATATAATATAGTCTTGAATTTAAATAATATGGTCTTAGGATGATATGGGACGAAAATTTGATTTTTGTTAAATTTTTCCACTTTTTATAACTTAAATTGGCATAAAATTGAGTAAAAATGCATTAAATTTAATTAAGAGTTAATTAAAATTGATTGCATGTTACTTTTATGTATATTTATTTATAAATAACCACATGCATGTTCTATTTATGAGATAAGTAGATACTTTAGGTTAATGTGATTAATTTAGGTAGTTTATTGATTTTTATTTGATAAAAATGGGTAAATAATGGTTATTTTGTAAATAAATATTGATTTAACTTTAGGGCTCGAAATTTCTGAATTTTTAGCTCCTGGAAATTGTTCCAAAATATAAAAAATTTTATTTTAAGTCATTTCAATTTTTATGGTTTGATTTAGAATTAAATCGTAAAAATTGTCGCTTTATCGATTAAATTGTGAAATCGTTTTAAATAAATTTTAAAAACAAAAATTTTCACTTGCATGGCATTTTTGGTGTAATACCAGAATGTTCATGGTTTTAAAATTTATTTTTTCATAAATTTTTATATTAAATGGAATTTTTTGTATGATAATTGTGAATTATTATATCTTTTTTTTGTCACAATTGTGTTTTAAGTCCCATATAAATTCAAGATAATTGTTGAGAATAATTATTTTGATATTAGACCAGATTAGTATGATAAGTAAGTCTTAAAAGTGTTTTAAGAATTGATTATGAATTTTTATTGGTAAAAATTCCGTCAAGGCAAGCTCAAATGATCGTTGTTGGTAAGTTAGACGATTTGGCATGTCATTTTCCATAATGCATTTTATTATTCATTTAGATGAATATTTTTTTTTTAGAATTATAATTATGTAATTTTTCCTAATATGGCCATAGGTAGAAGTTGGTATTTCCCGAAATGTAAGGGAATATCGACTTGTTTTGTAATTAATTGCGATTTCGCATCGCCTAATTTGTAATTAATTAATAGTTTTATTTTAATTTTATTACAAATTATATAATAGGGTATTGTTATGTAATTTAATTATTAGTAATTAGATGAAGCTACTAAAGACGGAGTTTTCATGAAGACGGTATTTTCGGAAAGGCGTTCCGAAATCCTAAAGAAGGAGGCCAATTTATGAAGACTCAAGGGACCAAGGAGTTGGTTTCCGAAGTGTAATAATTTTAGTTAATTAGATTAACTAGGTGGCCATATTAGGACTTGTTTGTTTTAATTCTTCTATGCATTCATGCCAAATCGTCACTACATGTTTTATTTTTGTTGTTATCGATTTAATCGTCTAGCATTCACTAATTTTGTTCACTTAAAAGTGATAGACAATTAAATTGATAAGATCTCTCACATTTGTTTAAAATTGAGATTAAGCCTTACCAAATAATAGCACCTATGAATCCCTTCTTCATTAGAGGTAGGTTCGGATCACCGAGGTACACACTTTTTACGTTGGGTAAGTAGGGTAATAAAAGTTATTACACGTGAAATTGGTTGGACTCAACGGGATAAATATGGGTTGAATCGGTCCACCGTGCTCATATTTATTCTGGGGCTAAAAGATAGATTTTAAGAAAATCCGTCAACCAAGAGTTCTAGTAGTAGAATCAGTCAAAATGTTGACTCACCAAATTTATATAAATATGGGTTGAATCGGTTCACCGTGCCCGTGTTTATATAAAATTGGATCTTGGAATCATTTATATAATTCAGTGGGAGATCATTATATAAATGGGAACTTGTTAAATAGTTTCACAAGTTAAATATTTCTAGACGATAAATGTTAATCTTTCCTTTATTTCCTTTGTAGTTATCACGATGGCTTCTACTAGTGAAACCGCCACCATAGCTAGAGATTCTTGGCTACGTTCTTTTATGGACAAATATGTATTAAAGGACGACGGTAGTAATTTTACAGATTGGGAGGAACAACTTCGATTAGCTGCCGCAGGTGATGGCAAATTACTCTACCTTGTCGATCCCTCTCCCCCTTCGCCTAGTACTAGGGCCACTGCCGATGTAAGGGAGGCTTTTTCAAATTATCAAAAGGAATCCGCTGCAATAAAAAATGTTTTGATTTTTTCAATGGATCCTGCTTTACAAAGGCAATGTGTCAAGTTTCGTGATGCACATGAAGTATTCTCGAGGCTTTCCACTATGTTTTCTCAAGCCCCGAGAATAATTCGATATGACACATTGCTTGTTCGTTTCTTTGAGGCTAACCTCAAAGATGGTCAACCTGTAAGTTCACACGTACTTAAAATGATTGAGTACGTGGAAACTTTAGAGGGGTTGGGATACAAGATCCCCGACGAACTTATGGTGGACCGAGTGCTCCACTCTCTCTCGCACGTCAAAGGATTTACCCAATTTAGGGTAAATTACAATATGACAAACATGAGAAAGTGTTTACATGAGCTCCATTCTCTGCTTATGCAAGCAGAGAAGGACATGGGATTGAGTGGGAGTACGAGGAAAGATGTGCTTGCGATTAATGTGAAGGGGAAGAAGCAGTTTAAGAGGAACGCAGGTAAGAAGCCCGTTCAAGTGGAGGGCAAAGGTAAAGCAATTGTGATTGCTCTACCAAGCCAAAACCTATAAAGGGTAATCCTCTTAATGATACTTGTAATTATTGTAATAACAAGGGACATTGGAGACGTAATTGTACAAAGTACCTGGATGACATAAAAGCTGGCATTGTGAAGCCGACATGTAATTTCTCAACTGAATCTTTTATGATAGACGTAAATTATGCTTCAAATACAACTTGGGTATTAGATACTGGTTGTGGTTCTCACTTGTGTAATCATTTGCAGGGCCTAAAAAGCATAAGAAAGCTAAACAAGGGTGATGTCGATCTCCGAATGGGAAACGGGTCTAAAGTAGCTTCCGTCTCTGTAGGAACTTATGTACTTAGTTTAGCTTCGGGGTTGGAGTTACATCTTAATAATTGTTATTCTGTACCAACGCTATCTAGAAATATAATATCCGTATCTGTGTTAGACACATAAGAGTTTTCCTTTGTAATTAAAGACAAGTGTTGTACTTTTTCCCTTAATGGGATTGTATATAGTCAAGCTATTTCAATCAATGGTATTTATATTCTAGATACTTGCAACGATATTTATCATTTAGATAGTAAAAGACTCAAAACAGGTGATCCTGATCTATCTTATTGATGGCATTGTCGATTAGGACACATCAACGAGAACCGCATTAAAAGACTAGTGTCGACTGGTGTAATTAAACCTTTTGATTTCGAATCATTTGGTACATGCAAATCTTGTCTTCTTGGCAAGATGACTCGTTCACCTTTTCTAGGAAAAGGATCTCGAGCTAGTGATTTATTGGGTTTAATACATACCGATGTTTGTGGCCCAATGACAGTCACTGCTAGAGGTAATTATGACTATTTCATTACTTTTACTGATGACATGAGTAGATATAGGTATAACTACTTAATGAGGTATAAAAGTGAAGCTTTTGATACGTTCAAAGAGTTTTAGAATGAAGTAGAAAACCAATTAAATAAGAAGATTAAAGCATTACGATCAGATCGTGGTGGGGAATATTTAAGCAATGACTTTAAAGATCACCTTATAAATTGCGGTATTGTATCTCAGTTAACTCCTCCTGGCACACCACAATTAAATGGTGTGGCTGAAAGGAGGAATCGAACTTTATTAGATATTGTTCGATCGATGATGAGTCAAACAGAGTTACCTAAGTCATTCTGGGGTTTTGCCATTTTATCTGCTGTACAATCACTTAATAAAAGTCCCACTAAAGCAACTGACAAAACTCCATATGAGATATGGAAAGGGAAAGTCCCGAATCTGCGATACATAAAAGTATGGGGTTGTGATGCTTATGTCAAGAGCAAGTCTGACGATAAGCTTGCACCTCGTTCTGAAAAGTGTATTTTTGTAGGCTACCCTAAGGAAACATGTGGATATTACTTCAACAATAGTAACGAGAACAATGTGTTTGTGGCTCGTGAAGCTGTCTTTCTAGAAAAAGAGTTTATTTCTAGAAGACAGAGTGGGAGAAAATTTTGTTCAAGAGCCACAAACTGATGTGACACTGCAGGAAGATGTTCCTTCTACGTTTGAATCAGTTATTGTTCCTTCTGAACCTAGGAGGTCAGAAAGGGTTAGTCGCCAACCTGATAGATACCTTGGTATTACCGAGGAAGATGGTGACTATGAGGTTTTACTTTAGAAAGTGATGAACCTAAGACCTATAAAGCAGCTATTATGAGTTCTGACTCTAAGCTATGGCTCGAGGCCATGCAATCCGAAATGGATTCCATGTACGATAATCAGGTATAGGACCTGGTTGACTTACCTAAAGATATTCGACCTCTTCAGTGTAAGTGGATATTCAAGATTAAAATCGGCATGGATGGACATAAAGATGTCTACAAAGCTAGATTGGTTGCAAAAGGTTTTACTCAGGTTCATGGTTTACACTATGATGAAACTTTTGCACCAGTTACTATGCTTAGATCTGTTCGGATAATGTTAGCGATTGCTGCATTTCATGATTATGAGATATGGCAAATGGATGTCAAAACCGCTTTCCTGAACGGGTTTTTGGAAGAGGAAGTGTTCATGACACAACCTGAGGGTTTTGTGGATCCTAAAAATCCTAACAAAGTATGCAAACTTAAGAGATCCATTTATGGTCTTAAGCAAGCGTCAAGGAGTTGGAATCATCGTTTTGATCATGTTATTAAACAGAATGGTTTTTCTCGAAGTGTTGAGGAACCATCTTTATACATGAAGTTTAGTGGGAGTAAAGTTGTTTTCTTACTTCTTTATGTGGACGACATATTACTCATTGGGAATGATGTAGATATGCTTGCTTCTGTTAAGAAGTGGTTGGGAAATCACTTCGAAATGAAAGATTTGGGAGAAGCCGAGTGCATCTTGGGTATCCAGATCTATAGGGATAGATCCAAAAGGATATTAGGATTGAGTCAAGAAGCCTATGTCGATAAGATTTTAGACCGATTCAATATGAAAAACTTCAAGAGAGGTTCTCTACCTATGGGCAGTGGGATCACTTTGAGTAAGTCACAGTGTCCTATTGAGCCTAAGGATATTGAACGCATGAAATCGATCCCCTATGCTTCCGATGTTGGATCGATCATGTATGCTATGATGTGTTATTGTCCTGATGTCTCGTATGCTTTGAGTATGACGAGTCGTTTTCATAAAATTCCAGGTGAGAGTCACTGGATAGCCGTCAAGAATATTCTGAAGTACTTGAGAAGGACTAAAGATTCATTCTTAGTGTTTGGAGGAGAATCTGAATTACGTATAAGAGGTTATACGGATGCCAGTTTCCAAACCGATAGGGATGATTTGAAATCCCAGGCTGGTTTTGTCTTTTTGTTGAACGGAGGGGCGGTTTGCTGGAGAAGTTTCAAAGAGTCTGTGACTGCTGATTCTACAATGGAAGCTGAGTACATTGCAGCCTCTGAAGCTGCAAAAGAAGCTGTTTGGATTAGGCAATTTTTAGAGGGACTGAAAGTAGTTCCGACCGCCGAGGATCCTATCACTTTGTATTGTGATAACAGTGGGGCTATTTTTCAAGCAAAAGAGCCCAAGTCTAGTAACAAGTCTAGACATGTACTTAGGAAATTTCATGTAATTAGAGATTTAATCGAAAGGAAAGAAATTACAGTTTGTAAGGTTGGGACAGCTGACAACATCGCTGATCCTTTAACCAAACCTTTGTCTCAAGCTAAACATGATAGTCATGTAGTTTTGATGGGGTTGAGACGAATGCCAGAACTGTTGTAAATTATATGATATGTAATAATAAAAATATTGTATTTATTATTTCATATATGATAAGTTGCATTTATCGTTTTATTCAGTTTTTTTGTCAAAATTTATATACTTTGTTTTCTCTAAATAGGTTGTAAAGACAGTGTCGAACCCTATTAAGTGAACTGGGTTAACATTGTATTTTGTCCCTAGTTACTTAATGAGGTGACGTCTCGGAGTGACTAGTTTCTACGGCGATAGATGACAGGTTCGACTGTCATATGGTCATAGTGATGACTGGTCGATTACATAGGCATATTGTGAGACAATTTGTCGGACAGTGACCGTTTATAGAGTCCTTTTGTTGCTAGGTCGTGGCGAGGACTTCTATTTATTCCTTCGAGTCAATTCTTTAGACTGGTGACTATTTGTCTGAGTTGGTACGGTTTTCAGGTGGCTTTGGTTTTTGTTCTAGGTCGCACCGTAAAAGGAGGCCGATGAAAATTTACTGGGTCATTGTGATCTGTATCGAATGAAGAAAATAGGTCAACAGGATTGTCCTTTTACGTCATATTTTATCTCAAGGCCACTAGACGAGAGATGACTGTGAATGCGTTGCCACGCTCGGATGCGATCTATAGTAGATTATCCGGTCAGACAGTCATTCTCCTGATCGAGGAAACCACTTTATGATATGATCACGTGCAAGGACGACCTAAAAGACATCTTGCATTGAGTGGGAGATATTATTGGACAAGAGAATTGGTAACGCACACTTGTGTCAGACAAGTGGGAGATTGTTGGAGTAGTGTCCTCCACAATGAGTGCGTTTACATATTAAATCTCGTAAAAGGAATATCAGGGATTTATTTATTTATTTGTCAGCTGGTCATCGTTAATCGGTAATGATTGGCTGACTAGAGTTTGACATTATTACTTGTCGTGTGACGGCGGTGATCACCTGATCCCTTTAGGTCACACCTATAGGATGACGCCCAAATAGAATAAATTAATTGTTTGTATGAGATACGAGATAATTAATTCCTTGTATTATTTGACTCTTAGTTAGTCACATAAATGTATTATTTGATGACGGGTTACGAACTCGGGACAAAGAGATTTATTTTTTAATTATGAGATATTTAAATAATAAATGATTAGAATTTATTAATTAATTGTTAATTAATTAATTTTATACGATATGTGTATATGTTTTGAGGTAGAATCAATTAGCTATTATATTTTACAAGAGGTTGTAAAATTAGCTAAATGGGTTAATATTGACACATTGTATGTTGATAATATGGTCTTATGATCATCCATAGTTGAATAGCTCAAGAACTATAAAGGTAGGAGACCTTTGTAGTGCCCATATTTTCCTTATAGCAATGTAAGGAATTTTTGTCTTAAGATGGTTTAAAACCATCTTTTATACTTTTTATTTGCATGCATGTAGATTTAGACCACTTTAAATTAATTTGTAATTTTAATATCATAGGATGAGTATTAATTTGGTCTAAATAAGTAACAGGTGCTTCGTCAAGTTAAGGTGCAATCCTCGTTCCTTGAATCATGCTCTCGGTTTTGGGATTCGAAACATCATATTTTCGTTTTCCCGAAAGGTGAAATTTGCCCTCTTGCCTAAGAAGTGGGTGCCATTAGAGGGTGGCTTCCTCCGACTCGGTTGTGTTACAAGGAGAAGTTTCGTTCTATGTTGGGCTTGTCGACGAGCCAAGTGAGTTGCCTCCTTGCTCCCTATGGTGTGGATATGTTTGCTTTTATCAATTTCTTCTTAAACCGCTTAGATGTTAATATCTCAGAGGTGGCTAAGAGAAGGGCTCTTGCCTTTTGTCTTAGTGCATGCTTACCTCCTTGTTGATGCTTTGAAGTAGGAGGGGTAAAGATGGTATGGTAGCATGACCCTTGTTCATGTTGTTGACCAAATGGAGCACATGTGGGATCCATCGTGGTTGGTGCTTGGCGAAATCGTCCAAGCTTTGGACAAGAAGGGTTCTTGTGGAGAAGCTCCTTCGTTTGGATCTCCAAGGATCCTCCAAGTATGGCTCTGGGAGAGGCTAAGGTATGTTGAGCCTCCGGTTGATGCTTCTTCTTATTCTTTCGTCACCTTACTATGAGAAATAAGTTGTATTCAGATCGTTTTGCATCCACCAAGGCCTATTGGACCTCGAAATTGGTGGAAGAGGGTGGTCCTCATATCTGTTGGGTGGTGCCGTGGTGGCACTTGAGGTCCTTCACGGGGTTGCCCGCTCTGGCCGCTTGTTCTTACTCCTTTATGGTCGTGGGCTTGAAGGTTGCTTCCTTCATTTATCCCGAAAGGCTTATGAGGCAAATGGGCCGTCAATAAAAGGTGCCCGCTCAAGATACTCTCGTCCAAGAGAGTATTTTTCGAAACTCCGAGCTTGTGGAGATTTTCGAAAGGTGGTTGGCCACTCGACCGACTTGGGAGGTATCAAACTCCTCTTTAATGACATGGGTGAATCCCGCTTATGTCAAGTGGTCAAGAGCTCAAACCTTGGAAGAAAGGTAAAATTTCTGCAAAGACGAAGTAATCGACTTGAAGTATAGGGAGGTTGGCAAAGAAAACCGCGCCTTCTTTGACGAATTTGCCGATGACATTAGCCCGGATGTAGTGAAGCCACCTAAGAGGAGGAGCTTGGGTCCCAAAGAGATGGTGGGCCATGTGTGGGCTCGTTTTGGAGCGAGAATGGGGTCTTGTAGGAGACCAGATGCCGTTGCCGTTGTGGATCCGTTCCGAAGTGGAAGCCCATGCTAGGCGGGCTAACACAAAGAACTAGGGGAAGATGTACCCCGCGGAAAAAGGCAAGGGTAGAATGGAAGAATGAAGACCTCCGTTACCCGTTATATTATTATGTTGTATTAGCTATGTATTGTGTGTTTGTGCTAGCATTACTATGTAAGATGTCTTAGTCGATGTTCTAGCTTGGGAACTGGTGGACTTGCTTAGCTTTTTGTTGTCAAGTTTATAATCCTTCTCATTATTAATTAAATAAGAGGATTGCTTGTGCTAAGAAAAGTTGTGAACGCTTGTTGTTTCTTTCATCAATTTCTTAAAGGCAATTCGGTTTGAATTATCCTAAACATTGCAGATGTGAAGGGGATTTTTGTGGAAAAGGAGAAAGGCTTTTTCTTTTGTTTTTTTCTTGTAGAAAAGAGAGTGTTTTTTTTTTTTTTTTTGGAATTTGTATAGGTGATTGTGTTTTTTGTGGGGATGGTTGTATCCTCGTTGTGTAAGGAAGGATTGCCTACGTATCTAGCTGAAGAGGTTAAATCAAACCATGCTCGTAGTTCAAAGGTCTTGTTAATTGTTTGGGGTTTGTGGTTGTATCCTTCTTGTGTAAGAAAGGACTGCCTACGTATCCACCTGAAGAGGTGAAATCAAACCATGCTCGTAATTCTGGAGTTTGTTTGAGTGCAAATGGATGTTGCCTTTGACAGATCAAAGGCTATTTGAAACATGGAAAGTTGTCGTAACTTAGACTCGATTAAACATGCAATTTCATATCAGAACGTTTTGAGGAATTGACTTGAAAGGGAGATTATGGTCACTAGTGGTGAAACTTGGGAAAGGTAGGTGGTTGCTAAGGTTCAAGGGTAGTATTTCTTTAGTTAGTCTAGGTGGGTCGGGTTTGTGAAATCCTCCCCGTCTAGGTCACTCACCCTCACTGCGCCCCCCGAAAGGATTTTCTTGACCAGGTATAGCCCGGCCATATAGGGTTTGAATTTCCCCCTCGAATCGTTGGGTAACGGTGCTCGAACAGAGTTGAGAACAAAATCGCCGTCTTTGATGTTTCTGGGTTTGACTTTTTTGTTGAATGCCCGTTGTATACGTCGATGGTATAGCTGGACGTTGTGCAAGGCGTTGAGTCACCACTCGTCTAGGAGTGTGAGTTGCTCGAACCTTTGACGGTTCCATTCCACCTCAGGAACTTGACTTTCTAGTAGGATGCATAGAGATGGAACCTCCAACTCCACTGGTTGTATTGCCTCCATACCGTATGCCATGTAGAAGGGTGTTGCTTCTGTTGGTGTCCGAATGAAGGTTCGGTAACCCTAGAGTGCGAAGGAGTTTGCTCGGCCAATCGCGGTAATTGTCTTGCATTTTCTTGATGATGGTGACGAGATTTTTGTTTGCTGCCTCTACCGCTCCGTTGGTTTGGGGACGATAGGGGGATGATCGGTGTCGTTTGATTTTGTATTTCTCCAGCAAAGCTTCTGTTTCAGCCCGGAGGTGGGAGCCTTGTTCGCTGAGGATTTCAGTGGGTACCCCATATCTTCAGATGATGTTGTCCTGGATGATCTCGACCACTTGTTTGGCGGTCACGACTGCATAGGATTGTGCTTCTACCCATTTGGTGAAGTAGTCGATTGCGACGAGGACAAAACAATGCCCTTTGGTGCCTATCGGGTTAAGTTTTCCGATGATGTCGATGCCCCAGGTCGAAAAAGGCCAGAGTGATGTCATGGTATATAAAAGACATGGTGGTATGTGCTGTATGTTGGCGAAGATTTGCCAATTGTGGCAATGTTTGACGTTGTAACACCCGCCATTTTTCTAATTTGATTTCGTAATCGTATTTCATTTTCGATTACAATTTAACTGGTTTGACTCGAAATTTTTTCCCAAGTAATTCTTTTTTTTCCTCCCCTCGAAATCCTTTATATCTCGAATATTCCTTATTTCTCGAGATTTAGTACTAATTCTATTTGTTACCGCCTTGTTTTATTTGTTCATTTGATTCGTATTCTCTCTATTCCGAGTTAATTCGTTGGACTTTGGAATTTACTTTTATCAAACTCCTTTTTCATTCTTGTTAATTTTAAATCTCATATATTTTATTTTTATGAGATTTAATTTTAATTCATTAATTTGCGGTTTTGATTAAATTATTTAATTAAATCCGTTCTTAGTCGATTTTTAGTCCGATTTCTATAACGGGCCGACTATTATTTTTATTGATCATTTGATAACATATCGAAATGAGATGCTTGGCGCCTAAGCCATTAACGTGTGAATATGTGAATTACATCACATCTTTTATTTATTCCACCCACCTTTATTATTTTTTTGGCAAACATTTTTGTTACTTCTTTTATTATTGGAGTTTTCCTAACATGTGCCCTTAGAGCACATGATAATAAGTTAAATATGGAAGTATTTTCAACATTATATCACTAATTATGGTAAATATGAGTTTTATCTCTAATTTGTCATGATATATTCTCAACAAACCTTCCATAATTAGCTTATTATGTGAACATTTTAATTGGGGAAAAGATCGATCTACTTTTTGTGCTCAATTGAGCCGTGATATTTGTGATAATGTGACCTTGCCATATTCATTTCTATTTCTTACACAATCACCAAATCACAACTTTTATTTCATGTATCATTTTCATAATTGCCATACTTTTCACTCAGAGAAAAATAAGTGCACATTCATTTTGTTTTCTCTCTTGGGTCGTGACCTTGCAAGGTTCCAAGCCCCATTATTGGTCATAATTTTTCATCCTCTAATTCATCATCCTTTCATCATTAGTTCAAGGGTTACAAAGAAGATCTATACAAGGGCGAATAACTTATTGACTCGGATTGAAATTAGAGGTAACGCGTGATGGCTGACTCGATATTTCATTAAGTGAATTTAGTAGTTGCATGTAATATACTTGTTTTAATGTTTCTATATGATTTTAATGACTTTGTATATTTCGAAATTATGGATAAATGATATGTTATCTTATGGTTTTTATTTATAATTCATAACATGTGATTTTACTATATTAATCATGTTAAGTTTATTAAAAATGAAATTGTTATGTTGGTGTCTTATTCATTATTGTTTCGACCTATTAGATTTGTTTTTTTTATAAATCAATTATGAAAATGTTTAAAAGTTGTAATTTATGATGTTATTAGTTTATTATGATAATCGTATTTTCATAAAAATTATTATTGGCCGAGACTATTAATAGTACTTGTGTCGAAATTTTAGTTGTTGCTCATGTTAATATCTTAAACAAAGTTTCAGAACCTTTTTAAATCTGTCATTTGATTTGTCGAATTTATTTCTCCTTTATAAATTGTCCGTCTTCGAAAGTATTGAGAAGAGACTCAAGTTTATTTCAAGTCTATATTCTACCTGTAAAAGTTCGTGATTTTTTTACGTGTCGTTTGTCCACAATAAAATATTTATGAATAGCGCGCTGAAATATTCGCGAAACAGACAGTAGCTCAAAGATTATTTCGAAAACCTATTTTATCCTTTGAAACAATTATGGGTATTTTTGGTACATAAACTTTGAAGAGTATAGATGATGTTAGAATTTTACTTTGCTCAAAAATGATTTGTTAAACCTGTTTTATAAACCGATACATTTTGTGCGACGATTTCTGTCAGACTTTAGAGATCAGTTTATAAACCCCTGTTAAAGTCCTCATTTGGAAAATGTTTATTTCATAAAAGCCGTAGCTAAGTATCTTAGGAATCTAACCCAATTGGCTTTGCATCATTTCAATTTTTGTATAATTAGTTATGATTTTTATATCAGGACTATTCTATTTTAGAAAATATGTAAACTTGGTTTGTTAAAGTTTTTGACCATTTCGGTCCTATGTCCTTTCCAGTTGATTTGATTTCCATTTTAAGCATCTCTTTATAAGTGATTAGGACTTTTATATAATGATTATATATGTCTCAAGGCCTATTAATAGCTATTTTGATATAATACTTAGTTTAACGGTTTACTATTTCAAATAATTACTATTTTCATGAGGTTTCTATTTTAAGAAGTTTCCATTTTTACGAAAGTTACCATTTTTGAAAGTTACCATGTTTAGAAAGTTGCCTTTTTAGGAAAGTTTCCTTTTAAAGAATTTGGATAATGGATACCATTTGATTTGAATTTGAATAACTTATGGAATAAGTAGGTGTAAGGTTTAGAATAATAAGCTTAGGTATCTTGGACATGCTTTAAAGGTAGCCTCTGAGCCGGATACTTATGTGTTGTGTCTTGGACAAGCTTGGAAGGTAGCTTCTGAGCCGGATACTTATGTGTTGTGTCTTGGACATGCTTTAAAGGTAGCCTCTGAGCCAGATACTTGTTTGTTGTGTCTTGGACATGCTTTAAAGGTAGTCCCTGAGCCAGATACTTGTTTGTTGTGTCTTGGACATGCTTTAAAGGTAGCCTCTGAGCCGGATACTTGGTTGTCGTGTCTTGGACATGCTTTAAAGGTAGCGTCTGAGCCGGATACATGATTGTCGTGTCTTGGACGTGCTTTAAAGGTAGCCTCTGAGCCGGACAGATTGGTGTCGAATGTTGGACATGCTTTAAATGTAGCCTCTGAGCCAAGTACTTGGATTTATTTGCAAACTCTGATCTTAGTTTTCGAAGCTAACTTCCACATGAAGAATTGAGATGTTGGTTTAGTCTGTTTACTGTATCATTTGATTAATGAGTTAGCTTTATAATTTATCATGTTTTTATGTATGTTGATATATTAATCTTTTAAGTTTTCAATTACTTTGATAAATTAGCATTACTTGTTCTTCTTGATGAAATATGGCTGGGAGAACGCCTGAGTTACTCCCCATTGATTGTGACTGTTATGTTTATAACATGACAGGTATTGGTTTGCTGGGATTCAAGTGTGAGCTAGCCGAGTGGTCATTTGGGACCTACTCTTTGTTTAGATAGCTATGTTAGAACCTTTTATTATGTTGGTTTTTATTTAGACCTTTTATTATACACGTGTCGAGTTGTAGTTACTACTTTTAGTACTGCTATTTCGAGACTTATCGTTTCGGGAAACTTTTCTCCCGAGGATTATGTTGGAGTGTCCCCGACAATAATTCGATCACAATTGTCGATCATGATGATCACATGTTTAAATCTCATTTTTAGGAAAACGTAAGGGATGATTCATTATATAGTCAACTGATCAACATTAATCGGTAACGATTGGCTTGCTAGAGTTTGACGTTACTGTCGTGGGACGGTGGTCAGTTGATCCCTTAAGGTCACACCTAAAGGATGATGCCATAATCTATAAAATTGATTAATTGTATGACGATACAAGTTAATCAATTCCTTAAAATTGAACAATTCAATTTGTGAGAGAGAATATTGATATCTTATTGTAATGGGATTAAATAAGATTTATTTTAGTAATTGAAATACTTTATTACTAAAATTGTTTATTGTTTGAGAAACAATAGAGATGATAATGAATGGTTAATTATAATTACAAGATGTTGCGAATTATAATTAAATGACCAATTTTATTTATGTGATCAAGTATCACTAGTCAATTTGTTGAATGTAATTTAATTAATTTATAAAATGATATTTATGTGATAAATGTGGATTAAAATTAATTAATAACATGTAGCATTCTACATGTGACATATTGTGTGACAAATGACAAATTGACAAAGTAAAATGGTAGTCCATTTTACATGAATGGACCGAAATGTAGGAGGTATTAGTGGGTTGTGCATATATTATTTTATGTGATAAGATTTAAATAATAAGCCTAACCTACTCATAGCCTTACACTACCTACATTTTGATAAGAGAAAAAGCATAAAGGAGATTCCTTTTTGGCCTCTTCTTGTGGCCTCACACGGTTGCATGCTTTAATTAGGAGAACTTTTTTTCTCATTATTGTTCATTCATTCATACATTTATCACATGCAAAAGTTTATGCATTATTCTCTCTTCTCTCTTTAATCTTCATCTAAAATATGAGAAGATTCAATCAAATTGTTCATATCAAATTACTAATATTATTAGTGTAATATATGAGTATTAATAATCAATTTTAAGGTAAACTACTAAACAAATATCTAGCAAATATTATTTAGTGGGGATAAGGGATAATCTTGGTGCAATCAAGAGGAGAATCTCTACTTTGGGATTTTTGGAGGATCATCCTAATATTCATTATAGCTCAAGAACTAACAAGTAGGAGATTTTGTTGGTGCCCAAAATGGCCAAAAATTTGATGGTGAGAAAACGATTTTCTCATCTTTTGTTATTTAGTTTGCATGCATAAGATCCTTAAGTTTTTATGACTAAAACTTTAAACTAAAATATGTGATATTAAAAATATGATTTCTATCAAGTGGTATCAGAGCATTATGGTTGTTGCATGCAAGATCGGGTTAGTTTTTCCGAGTTAATTTAATTAACATATAAAACTTGTTATTTAGGATTTATGAAGATAAATCATGAAATAGTTTTGCATGTTAAAAGTTTCTGGTCCTAAGTGATTTTTAGGACATTTTGGTTTATTTATGGATTTTTATTGTTCATTTTATATATTGTTGGCATTAAAATGGGATTTTTATGATAAAAATGTCATTTTTGGACGAAAAATAGCTAAATTCGAATTCTTCAGTGGTTTTTGGATATGTTTTCACATATATTATCTACTGATGGCCTGTAAATGTTCATAATAAAATGAGTTGTTATGCTCGAAATATGGTTTTTTCAAGTTAAAATCGTATTTAAATGGGAAAATAGGTTAATATAAGTTATATTTCGAATCTGGTCATGGAAATTTAGTATGTTGTCACATGCAATTTTACAAGATGTGTGTAAAATATTTGGCTATAATGAAGTCTTTATGCATGATTTATGAATTTTTGATGAAAAATCACATAAATAGTGACTTTAATTAGTAAAAATGCTAAAACATACTTCATGACTAAGGAAAAACGTCACATGTTGCATTTTATCATATATTTCAGATCTAAAAGTGAAAAGTTGAAAAATATAATTTTTCTCATTTTTTTTAGGATCATAATTGTTAAAATCGATAAACCGCAACATTGTTTTTCTCGATAAATTTTCGAAATTTTGAACCTAAGTTTTTGAACATTATGAGTGTCGTGGTATTTTTCCAGATTGTTCATGAGTTTAAATTTCAAATTTTGAAATTATTTAAAATTTTTATGATTTAATTTGAAGTTTATGACATAATTTTGTATTTTAGGTCCATTTATGAACAATACTAAGAAATCTACGTTAATTATTGTCAAATGTTAGTGGAGACTAATTTTGAGTCCTAAGATGTTTAGGGTAATTAACTTGTACATAAATATGATTTTATGTAATTATTGTGATTTTAAAAGGTTAAATCACGCAAATCCGTAAAAACCGATTAATATACGATATTGGCTCCTTAAAGGCGATTTAGCATAAAATTGGGCATGTTCATACATATTATAATGCTGCATTTTATTTATGATTGTCATATTTTAATTTTATGTAATTTTGAATTATGTAATTTTACTTAGTATGCCCTTAGTTTTAATTGGTATTACCCGAAATGTATGGGAATATCGATTCGGTTGTAATTTATTGTGATCTCGTATCACCGTTTTGTAATTTAATAGATTTCTTTTATTTTAATTACAAAAGTATAATAGGAAATTATGTAATTTATTTATTTTGGAGTTCCTCAAATACGGTGCCATTCGTGAAGGCGATCCATCAAAGAAAGTGTTGCCTTGAAATGCGTGCCAAGACTGAAGCTCAAGGGACCAAAGGAGTTGGTTTCCGAATTTGTAATAGTTTATTAGATTTACGATTTTAGGAAGGCCATACTAGGATTTTATTTTTATGCTTTGCATTTTATTTATATGTTGCATGCATCGCTAAATCGCCATAACTAAAACATGCATTATCATTTAAATCGAGTTTATCGACTGTGTCAATTACAATTATCGTAGTTCACCGCTTTAGTTCACTTAAAACGTGATAGATAATAAATTGACATGACCTCTCGCTAAAATAAACAATTGAGACTTAGCCTTACCAAAAAGTAGAAACCATGAAAACCTATATCATGAGGAAGTGCACTCGGCCCTACCGGGGTACAAACCTTGTTACGTAGCGGAAGTGGGTGATAAATGTCTACCCACCGAATTTATAAAGATAAGGGTAATATTCGGCTTTACCGATGCCCAAGTTGATGAAAATTTGGATCATGGACACATTTATTCGAAATTTGAGTTGAACTTAACGAAAGAATTCTCGACGGTTGCCGGATGTATTTCGGGCTAAAGATAAATATTAATGTAATTTTATCGACCAAGAGTTCTAAAAGTAGAATCGATTAAAGAGTTAATCCACCGAGTTATATTGATGAGGGTCGTATTCGGCTTTACCGATGCCCAAGTTAATATGAATTTGGATCTTGCAATCATTTATCATAGTTGGGTAGAGGTCACTATGTTAATGCTTTACTTGTTAAATTATTTACAAGTATTAATAAAACGATAAATGTTAAGTTTTCCACTATTCCATTATCATGTTGTTCTATTTCTTTACCTCAATTTATACGATATCATTTTGATTTTAGTTCAAATCTCCATTAAAACATCGTAACTAAAGACAAATATGAATTTGTTTTTAAAACCTCATATGAACCATTGCTAAATATCTTTTGTGAAAAGTATAGATAGAAGTTATTCATTATCAAAAAGGGCTTTTTGATTATTGACTAACATGTCTAATTACAATGGATAGTTATTCATATACTTAATTGAATTAAGTACTTTGAAACGTTAAATTGTTTTGGTAATTAGATCGTAATTGACCAAAATAACGCAACCACTTCAATGAAAGTTTTAAGATTAAACGAATAAAACGAAGAGTAGTCTTCATGAAATTAAATTTTTGCTTCTCTAAGCAAAGATTCATTGAAATGAGTGGGAGCATTCTCTTAAACCGTTAAGAAAAGCATAAGGTTCAAAGAAGTAAAATTAGAATGGAATTGATACAAGGTAATGTTAAAAGTAAAGTTATTGAGAATAACGATACTAAACCTATCAATCCCGACCGATAAAGTTTCCATTGTCTTAATTGTTGGACGCTAGAAAGGAAACTACCCCAAATTATTAAAGAATCAACATGTTAATTGTGGGACATCTAATGAGACCTTCTTTTTTAAATGTTTATTCGATTGACATTAAATTTTTCTAATACTACTTCGTCAATATTAGAAACCGATGGTGGTTTTCATCATTGTATTTGATACATAGGATGATTAGAATATGATGACTAACAACAATGATGTTGAGAGAGAAAATCATTGTGTACTCAATCTAGTTTTGGGTTTAAAGTTGTACTTAATTGCGACTATTAAGTGCACAAACTCTAAATAAGAATATAAACTTGTTAAGATACAAAAGAAGTTTCACTTTTTGTGACCCTATACACCATGATTTGATGTATGGCTAGCCCATTATCAAGGTGATTATATTCTAAACCAAACTAGAATGACATATCATGTAGATGATGCAAGACTCAAATTGGTAACCCAAGATTGAACCTTAGATTCTGGAATAATGAACGCAAAGAGTTATCAAGTACTCTTGAAACCATTAGATCTTATGGTATATGCGTATCTTGTATTCAAGGCAATATGTCTCGTGCCTTTTGGTTGAATAGGAGATCGAGGTTGTAAATCATTGATCCAAAATAGGTTGATCATTTTCTTTTACCAACGATTTAAGTTAACACTAATGTGTTCACTTAATAAGGTAAATAAAGAAATCTTTGTAGAAGTTCAAAGAGTTCCAGGAATCACGATTTAGTCGTGATGGGATTATCAAAGTAAAGACTTTGATATAAGCAAAATGAAATGTGATATAGTATCACAAGTTAATCTCTCTTAACACACATTATGGAATAATGTGTGGTTGGATAAGAAATCAAACGCTATTCGATATGGTTTGGACTTCAATCAAGTTACTTTGAGTTACTTGATCCTTTTGGCGATTTTCTCACTTTGTCTAAATTATTTTTCCACTAAATCTAAAACGAATCATATGAGATATGAAATGGTAGGGTACCATGTTTGTAAATTTTTCAAAAGAAACAAATGCTCATTTTTCCTTACTACAATCACGAGTACAACGGGTTCGTGGCTCGTGAAGCTGTCTTTCTAGAATACAAGTTTATTTCTAGAAAACAGAGTGGGAGAAATTATTAATTTTCCTCACACATAAAATTTTATTATTATTAAAGAGCCACAAAGAATGTTATGTAGCAAGAAACTGGTCTTTCTTGGCTACATGAGACGTTTTGTGTAAGACGTTGTTTCTTCAAAACCTAGGAGGTCAAAGTCATCACTTGTTGAAGATGATGAATTAGTGTTACTTTTAGAAAGTAAATAGCTTGTAACTTACAAAGAAATTGTTTGATTCAAGTTGATTACTTCTGGAAAGTAATGAACATATGACGTACATGAGAGTGTTTAAGTCAGAACTCAATACAAGGCTTAGAGCCATGAAAATCCGAAATAAATTCCAAGTGAATTGTTAGATATCAAAGCTTGATTGGTGGCAAAGGGTTTTGCACCATTTGAAATGCTTAAGTCAATTTGGATCTTCTTAGGGATCGTGTTTCATTATGATAATATACATATAGCAAGTGAATCTAAAACCCACTTCTTCAATTAGAAGGAATGTATTCAATACATGTGTTGTGTTTTATAAATTCTTGCAATCCTAAGATAATGTGAAACTTAAGAGAGGGTCTTAAGTAAGACATCAATGAGTTGGAATCAATGTTTTGATCATATTATAAAACTTTTCACAATAGGTTGAGAAGTTGTGTTTATACATGGAGTTTAGTGGGAGTTACGGAAATTTTAATTAGTCTTAGATGTGGATGACATATTGATCATTGGGAATGATTTAAGACTTGGAGAAATATAATACATCTTTAATATCTAGATTTATGGAGATAAATCCACATGATATTAGCGTCAAATAAGAAGTCTTATGTTGATAAGATTCATGACTAGTTCAATCAAGTTGAACATATTTGATTGATTCCATTTGCTTCCGCTGCCGAATCAATTAAATAGGAAATGATGTATAACACTTCATATACTTTGAGTATGATGAATTGTTTCAAATCGAATTTAAGTAATATTTACCAAGTAAGCCATAAAGATTACCCTTAAGTGCTTGCAGAAGCATTAAGGATATAATGCAAAGTATTTTTGATGCAATTTTGTGTAAGGGTGTTACACAAATGACAATTGACAATTGAGATTGCGCATGGTTCCCGACAAAACCATAATAAAAACACATTAGGATGGTTAAGTAACCATTGTGGCTATGTTATTTAAGAAATAGATTTTCTAGAATCTTTCTAGGCAATAAAGAACAATGAGAAATATTTACAACGGAAATTGAGTACACTTGCAATCATGGGATGTGCAAGAGGGATGAGTTCCACACACTGTGAAATTAGTGGGAGCTATTTTAAGGCAAGAAAGCCTATGACTAGATTGGATCTAGACATGTACTCAGAAAGTTTTGTAATGCAAATGTATACATTACGAAAGGAAAACAAGTATGTAGCAGGGTTGAGCCGGGAGTTGCTAAGACCTACTTACAATGCCTATTCATTGGCTTAACATGATGAGTCATGTCATTTCAATTGGATTGAGATGAACAACTACATACAAGATCAAATTAGATTATAGAATATGAAATAATAATCAGGCATTGACTATTGATATGTGATAATCGCATTTGTCGTTCGAGTTTTACTTTAAAACTCTTTTATTATACTTTGTTACATCCAAACTGGTCGTATGACGATATTGAACCCCGTTAAAGTGAACCCGGATTAACATAGTATTCGCCCATAGTCGCTTGTATGAGGTGACATCTCGAAGTGACTAGAGTGTGATGCGATTGATGGCAAGTTCAGTGCCATACAGTCATGTGAGATGACTAGTCGATCACATAGGCAGACTGTTAGGAACACTTTGTCGGGCAGTGACCGCTTATAGAGTTCTGGCAAATTTATATAGCCTGGTCGTGGCGAGAGCTACTATAGTATTCTAATGAGTCGATTCTTTTGACTAAAGACTGTTCGCCTAAGATAGCACAGTTTCAGATTAGCTTTGATTTATGTTACTACGACCTTCGTAAATGAGGTCAAATGGGCATATTTTGGGTTATGATGGCTTTGGCTAGTCGAAGGGAATAGTGCGATAGGAATTGTCCACCCCCTTGTCAGGTTAAAACCATATCTCAGGGCCACTCGAGGAGCAATATACTGGAAATGCGTGGCCACGCTCGGAAGGTATCTATGGTAGATCATTCCGGTCAAATCAGTTATTCTCCAGATCGAGGAAACCACTCTCGATATGATCACTTGCAAGTACGACCTGAAAGGAACCTTGCATTGAGTGGGAGATAGTAATAGGACAAGAGAATTGGTGACGCACACTTGTCGAGGACAAGTGGGAGATTGTTGGAGTGTCCCCGACAATAATGCGATCACAATTGTCGATCATGATGATCACATGTTTAAATCTCATTTTTAAGAATACGTAAGGGATGATTCATTTTATAGTCAACTGATCAACATTAATTGGTAACGATTGGCTTGCTAGAGTTTGACGTTACTGTCGTGGGACGGTGGTGGTCAGTTGATCCCTTAAGGTCGCACCTAAAGGATGATGCCCTAATCTGTAAAATTGATTAATTGTATGACGATACAAGTTAATCAATTCCTTAAAATTGAACAATTCAATTTGTGAGAGAGAATATCGATATCTTATTGTAATGGGATTAAATAAGATTTATTTTAGTAATTGAAATATTTTATTACTAAAATTGTTTATTGTTTGAGAAACAATAGAGATGATAATGAATGGTTAATTATAATTACAAGATCTTGTGAATTATAATTAAATGATCCACTTTATTTATGTGATCAAGTATCACTAGTCAATTTGTTAAATATAATTTAATTAATTTATAAAATGATATTTATGTGATAAATGTGCATTAAAATTAATTAATAACATGTAGCATTCTACATGTGACATATTGTGTGACAAATGACAAATTGACAAAATAAAATGGTAGTCCATTTTACATGAATGGACCGAAATGTAGGAGGTATTAGTGGGTTGTGCATATATTATTTTATGTGATAAGATTTAAATAATAAGCCTAACCTACTCATAGCCTTACACTACCTACATTTTGATAAGAGAAAAAGCATAAAGGAGATTCCTTTTTGGCTCCTTCTTGTGGCCTCACACGGTTGCATGCTTCAATTAGGAGAGCTTTTGTTCTCATTTTTGTTCCTTCATTCAAACATTTGTCACATGAAAAAGTTTATGCATTATTCTCTCTTCTCTCTTTAATCTTCATCTAAAATATGAGAAGATACAATCAAATTGTGCATATAAAATTACTAATATTTTTAGTGTAATATATGAGTATTAATAATCAATTTTAAGGTAAACTACTAAACAAATATCTAGCAAATATTATTTAGTGGGGATAAGGGATAATCTTGGCTGCAATCAAGAGGAGAATCTCTACTTTGGGATTTTTGGAGGATCATCCTAATATTCATTATAGCTCAAGAACTAATAAGTAGGAGATCTTGTTGGTGCCCAAAATGGCCGAAAATTTGATGGTGAGAAAACGATTTTCTCATCTTTTGTTATTTAGTTTGTATGCATAAGGTCCTTAAGTTTTTATGACTAAAACTTTAAACTAAAATATGTGATATTTAAAATATGATTTCTATCAGATTAATTATATTAATCCGTGTTTTTATTTTTCACATAGCTTTTCATTGTATTTAATCCTATTCGATAGTGTTTCCGCCACTGTTTTGCACTAGATTTTATAGAGGATTACAGACGTAGTTTCTGCAATCGGCTTCCAAAGTGGCCCAGTAGTAGCCTAACCGCATGATTTTTCGGGCTAGCATCATTGCGCTCATGTGAGGGCCGCATTCTCTGTCGTGGACCTCTTCCATGACTTTCTTGGCTTTGTGGTGATCAATGCAAAGGAGAAGGATCCCATGGGGTGTTCTTTTGTATAGTTGTTCTTGATTTATCACGAATTATGATGCAAGTAAATGGATGGCTATTTGACCTCTTGCATCAGAGTTAGGAGGGAATTCGTTTTTGGTTTTGTAATTGACAATGGCTTGGTACCAAGGTTCGACATGGGTTTCCTCGTCGTTGTTAATGGCGCAGATGTGAGCTGGCTCGCTCCTTCTCTCGACACATAACGGCATGGATGTGATATCGTCGGGTATGTTGACGAGTGCGACAAGTTTTGCTAGGGCATCAGGAAATTGGTTTTCCTCCCGTGGCAAGTGGAAGTAGTCGATTTGGTCGAAGAATTCAGCCTCTTGATTGATTTTTGCTTGGTAGGGTGTTAAGCCGTCGCTTCGGATTTTCCATGATCCGGACACCTGATTGATGATAAGTGTGGAATCGCCGTGGTCTCTCAACCTTTTGATGCCAAGTGTTATGGCTGCTTGTAGGCCGATGAGGCATGCCTCAAATTCGGTGGCATTGTTGGTGACGACGAAGTTTAGCTTGATTGAGATCGGAACATGTTCCCCTTCTAATGATATTATAAGGACTCCTACCCCGAAGCCTCTCATGTTTGATGCACCGTCGAAGTATCGATCCCATGCGTCAGTATCGGCACAAAGGATGTCCTCTCAAGGAGTGACCACGTGTCGGTCATTAGATCCTCGTTGACGGGATTTTCTGCTAGGAAATCGGTGACTGCCCTTCCCTTGATAACCTTGAGGGGTACGAATTTGAGGTCAAATTCGGATAGCATGAGTGTCCACCTGGACAGCTTTCCGTTTAGCACGGGCTTTTCGAAGAAGTATTTGACATGGTCCATTTTGGATTAGATGTGAACGTGTAGCTGAGCATATAATGTCGTTGCTTCTTTGTTGACCACACCAGGGCAAGGCATGTCTTTTCCATTTGGGTGTATCTTTTTTTGCATTCGATGACCTTTTTGCTGATGTAGTAGATGGCTCGTTCTTCGCCGTCGACTGTTTGCACTACCATTGCTCCCATGGCCGTGTCGGTGACAGTCAAGTATAAGGATAAGGGAATTCCCTGCTGAGGTGGCATAAGGACTGGAGGCTTGGATAGAATTTCCTTTACCCTGTCGAAGGCCTTTTGACAATCGTCGTCCCAATTGGTGTGATCGGAGGCACGGAGCTTCTTGAAGATAGGTTCACAAATCATAGTGAGCTTGGCTATGAAGTGGCAGATGTATTGGACTTGACCGAGAAATCCCCGAATATCCTTCTTGTTCTTAGGCCGAGGCATTTATTGGAGAGCTTTGATTTTGGTAGGATCAATTTCGATGATCTTTTGCTGACGACGTGTCCCAAGAGTTTTCCGGAGGAAACCCCGAATGCACACTTCTGAGGATTTAGTTTCATGTTGTACTTTCGAAGGCGAGCGAAGAATTTGCGAAGGGCGGTGATGTAGCCGTCCTGCTCCTTTGATTTGACAATCATGTCATCGAGATATACCTCCACTTCCTTGTGCATTATGTCGTGCAGGAGAGTGGTGGAAGTTCTTTGGTAGGTTGCTTCAGCGTTGATTAGGCTGAAGGGCATAACAGTGTAGCAATATGTACCCCATTTTGTAGTAAATGCGGTTTTGTGCATGTCTTCCTCAGCCATCTTTATTTGGTTGTACCTAGCATACCTGTCCATGAATGATAATAGGGAGTGCTCGGCGGTGTTATCTACTAGGATGTCAACATGTGGTAGAGGGAAGTCGTCTTTTTTACTTGCTTTATTTAGGTGTCTAAAGTAGATACAAACCCGAATTCTCCCGTTTTTCTTGGGAACAGGGACTATGTTAGCCACCCAGTATGAATATTTGGAAACTTTGATGAATCCGGCTTTCAATTGTTTGTCTACCTTTTCCTTGATTTTCAGGGCCCATTCAGGGCGCATACGACGGAACATTTGCTTCACAGGTTTAGCTTCGGGTTTAATGGGTATCCTGTGCTCTGCAATCTCTCTATCGATCCCAGGCATGTCTTTGTAGGACTATTCGAATACATTCTTGTTATCGTGTAAGAGGTCGATGAATTGCTGTCTTACCGAGGAGTCAAGGGTGGTCTCTATCCTAAGTTCTTAAGGTGCTTTGTCGGTCCCTATGTTTCTGGGTTCGGTCTCCTCAATGATGGGTGTCCTATCATCTCGTTTGTCGCGTTCTTTGGATAAGTGAGATGGGTAATCACTCAGGTCAAATTCCTCATATTCGTTCAAAATTCCATCGCAGTTAAATTGAGATGAGTTGTAATCAAACTTAGCATTCATTAAGTCGACCTGAGCAAAAAGATTGGATAGGACAGACATCTCATGGGCAGTCAGAGGCGACACAGTAGAGGAGGTGGCCCCTAGAATAAGCTCCAGGTTGTTACTTTCTACGGGAGTGGGGGTGACCCTAGTTGACTCAGCCTCTAAGGCAGCCACAAGTTTGTGATAAAACAGTGGAAAAGGGACCTTAACCTGAACATTAAGAGCATTAAGACCTAAGACAGACTCTGACTCAAGCTTGTCATCAGACTTAGGCCCAGTCTCGTCTTCACTTTCTCTTTGAACATGGGGCGTTCTCCAGTTATGATCTTGAGAATGCGGCCTTGACGATCGGTCCACTTGACAGTCTTCCTCCAGCCTTGGACAACTTTCTCTGGGTCAGTATCAGAGACCAAGGCAGTGGAATCGAACTGGTTGTCTTTAAGGGCGATGTTGATGATGTCATCATAGTTGAGGTGCTTGATGTTGTCTGATGCGTGTCTTTTATATAAGGTTTATACCTCATTTTTACACGCATTTCTGTACTATTTATGTAGCAACTGGCTACAAATACCCCCGAATATCCTACTTTGGTTCGTTTTATGTAATTTGCAGGAATTAACCGAAGGGGAGCTAAATCGAGCCTAATTTGTCCAAATTGCATGCATTCTCGGAGAATAAGGAGTCGGAGTTTGCAGATCTAAAACTTAGGCGAAGACGTGAGCTGAAATGAAGCCAACGCACTCGATCGAGCTGTTTTACTAGTCAATCGAGTGGTTTCTATATCCAAGAAGTGGTCGATCGAGTACTTGTACTCGATCCTTAAGCTGCAGAAAGAGCTGTTGCTCGATCGAGCAACTTCCCAGTCGATCGAGCTGTTTTTGCTGAAGAATTGGTCGATCGAGTAGCCTAATTCTACTCGATCGAGTGGTTTTTCCTTCCTCAGTTAATTTCCGCCTAATTACTTTATGGGCTTTTGTAATTAGTCCATAGATTAGGTTATGGGATGGATTTTTAGTATAAGACTGAAGGAGTGAACTACGTTACTCCTCTCTTCTCTCTCTCACGTTCGTTCACTGTAGTTCTTTTGACTGTTCTTTGGATTTATTCTTCCTTTACACTTTACTACTCGGATTTGGAATTTGCGATTGGTATTATCATTCTACTCTTATTCTTAATCTTATTTATTATTTTAATTCTTCCCCTCTTCCAGTTACTATTATAATTGCTTTAATTGAATCCATACTAGTTTCATCGTTATGTCTAGTTCAAATTATCTAATTATTACTATTGTTAATTCGATGGTCATGAGTAGCTAATTTCCCTTGGCTAAGACTATAGGGGATCCATAATCATGGGGGAATAGTAATCGATTTATTTGGTTAATGCTAGTATAGTCTTTGTTGGTTAAATGCTACATTTAATTGTATCTTTCTAATTGAGTCGACGCAATTAGACCTATAATTCCTAGCGATCCTTGACCTGGACCGAAAGGTTGGAAAAGGCGAGACTAGTAGCGAACAATAGGGTATTGCAGTGAGGGCGAAAGTTAAGCTGTTTACACTTTAGGGTGAATTAAGGACCGAAAGGTGACGTTCGCTACCCCTTAGACCGTATTTGCATTGACCTGAGACCTAGATTACTTGACTGGATGATTATGGTGAACCGTTTGTCTTAGCTGTTTCTCCTGTATCTGTTTATTTCCACCCTTTTATTCTCTTCTCCTTATTCTCCTTAGTTTAGAAAATCGCATTTATAAACCCCCAATTTGGTTACCTTGACGAACTTAGATTTAGCTGACAAATTCCTACCTCTCTGTGGATTCGACCCGACTTCCCTAGCTATATTAGTTAGAGCCAGTTGGTTATTTTTGATAGGGTTGCGATAGCCGTGTCAAATTTTGGCGCCGTTGCCGGGGAGATTTGATACGTGCATTTTATATAGTCTTTTTAGCCTATTTTATGCACGTATTTCTATGCTTTTATCGTGGTTTTATGCTACGAAATGCCCCGAATATGCTACTTTGGTTTGTTTTGTCCTAATTGCAGGAATGAACCGGAAAGTAGTGAAATCAAGCCTTTTACCATCCTTTTAGCATGCATTTGGAGGAAGAGTGAATTTGGAGCGGGAATGTAGCTATTTTGAGATGCGCAAAGAAGAAAGATAGCTAGGCGAGCAATGGAAGAACTTCAAATTGCTAGTGCCTACTTCGGAGAGCCATATTTCGGGTTCTACAACAGATATTCAGGTGATTCCAATTGGAGATGAAAGTTTGTCCTTTTATCTTTCCAATGCCACCGGAATCACCCTGTTTTCCCAAGTAACGAAGAAATGGCAGCCGTTTGAAGTTCAGTGCGCAAAGCAGGAAACTGTTTCTGGAAAGTACTCGATCGAGTAGAAATTTGCTCGATCGAGTCCTTTTTCTACTCGATCGAGTAGATTCAATTTATGGTTTACTCGATCGAGTAGTTTTTCTTCTCGATCGAGTGGTTTAAGCTTTAGTTACTCGATCGAGTGGTTCTAAATCACTCGATCGAGTGGTTTCGCTGATGGGTTGGGCTTTTTAGCTTATTTCCGTCAATTAGGTTTAATAAATCCTATTTTTCTTATAAATAGGAGTAGGAAATCATTGTAAACTCTCTCTCATTTTTCTCTTTTTCCTCTCCTCTTTATCTGACACTTCTATTAGGTTACTTTGGCTACTGTTACTTTTGTTCTTCATTTCCGGATCTTTTAAATTAGTAATTCTTTCTTTCCTTCTCTCTTTAATTTAATGTTTATTGTTCTTATTTCTTTATTTCAAGATTTCCGTATTTCCATGTCTAGCTAAATCCCTTTAGTATGTTAGGATGAGGGAAGCCGTGGTAGCAACATGTTATAATTGACTTGAATAGATTAGCCTTGCGATAAGAATTGTATTAGGCAATATAATTGTTATTAGGTTGAATGTATGCATGCAGGAGACCAATTTATAAAAGTAGTTAACCCCGACCTGGATCGAAAGATTGGAAGGGAAGGCTTGCTTAATTACAATAGGGTATTGTAGTGAGGGCGAAAGCTAAGCTATTTACGCTCTAGGGCGGTTTAAGGACCGAAAGGTGACGACCATAGCTCTTCTTATCAATAGTTTAATCGTCTCAGTATACCCGATAGTATAGTTGCCACGACAGACTGATTCCTAGCATATTCCTTTCCTCTTATTGTTAATTTCCTTTACCCCTTTTCTCTTGCCTTTAGCTTCAGTAGTTTAGTTAGTCCAAATCAATCAAACCACCAGCATTGTGACATTAGACAGATAAATAGACAAATAGATAGTAAACCGCCTCCCTGTGGATATCGACCCTACTTACCGCTGACTTCTGTTAGTAGTACTTAGGTATTTATTTTTGGTACGAAACGACAGTATTAAATTTTGGCGCCGTTGCCGGGGAGGTGGCGCAATTTTGTTGCTTTAATTAAGTTTGTCTCTCGTCTCAAGGAATTTATTCCTTGAGGCTGATCTCATTATTTGCAAAGTTTTGAATAATTTTGCAGGTTGTTTATTGCTTTGTAAGTCTATCTGCCAGAATGTCTAAATTACAAGGTTGTTCGATCACTGAGCATATAAAGCCATGTGGTAGATGCGGCGAGGAAGGGCATGACCCTATTGAATGCATGGCAAGTGTAGAGCGTGCCCTTGCTTATAAGAAATTTAAGCAAGGAGTCCCTTTTTCTCAGTTGTATGAGGAAATAAAGAATGTCTCTACCCCTTCTATGCCAATGCCGCAACCGGTCTCTCCTTCTGCAAATGAAGAAGTTGCTGAATTGAAATCCTTGATGATGAGCATACGTGATGGTAAGGATACGGTCATAGCGGAATTGAGAGAACAAGTCGCGCAGTTAACACTCGCGAAAGACCAAGCCGAACCTCTACCGACACGCAATTCAGTTAGTGCAACGAATTTCCAAGTCGGCTTTTCTTATGAAAAGCCAAAGGCACCCGAAGATGAGGTTTTGATAGCTGACGATACCCCGGAGGATGATTTAGACGAGTTTTTGGAAGAAATACTTGCTGCGTGTGCTGTAAACACTCGATCGACTGATTTTTCTACTCGATCGAGCAAATTAATTCCTCCTCTCACTCGATCGAGTGAAAATACAGGTCGACGGAGGAGTGCACAAGCTGATGTTGGTCGATCGAGAGATCTCATTACTCGATTGAGTAAGGTTGCTGAGGAAATCACTCGATCGAGTGACAACAATGGTCGATCGAGTGAAACAGAAGAAGAATATGGTCGATCGACTGACAAAAGTACTCGATCGACCATTTTAAGTGGCGGGGATTCTAATTTACTATCTAATACCGCCACCGTGTCATCTTCCCCTGCTGTGGAGACGTCACGCATTGATAAAGGTAAAGGAAAAGTTGCGGGTCCACTTGTTGCTACTAGGGTACCCTTTCCAGGCCGTCTGAAGGACGCAAAGATCGAGCGACAGTACAGTAAGTTTGTGGACGTTGTGAAGAACCTCCAGGTAACTGTCCCTTTTTCCGAACTTGTTACTCAGGTACCCACTTACGCTAAGTTTATGAAAGATATTGTGACGCGTAAGAGAAATTTGAGTGAATTTGAGACGATTTCATTCATGGAAGAGTCTAATAATTTGCTTTTGAATAAGAGTCCGCCTAAAATGAAAGACCCGGGCAGCTTTTCTATTACTTGTGTTATAGGCAACACGGTTATTGATAAGGCCCTTTGCGACCTAGGTGCCAGTGTCAGTGTCATGCCCCTTCCTGTTTGCAAGAAATTGAAGATGAGTCATTATAAAGTGACTAACATTACCCTACAGATGGCTGATAGATCTGTTAGGAAGCCCTTAGGTGTCTTAGAGGACGTGCTTGTGAAAATAGGCAAGCTTTATATCCCAGTAGATTTCATTTTTTTGGATATAGATGAGGACACCCGGACCCAAATTATCTTAGGAAGACCGTTCCTTTGTACAGCTGGGGCCGTTATTGATGTCAGACAAAGGCCTTTGACTCTTGCAGTTGGGGATGACGCTATCACTTTCAGTCTGCCTAGTACTTTGGCTCACCCAATGATAGAGGATACTTGCTACTCAGTCGATATGATTGATGAATCTATTTATGATTTCTGGTCGGGTTCTTTTATGAAGGACCCACTAGAAGCCCTTATGCTTTTTGATGAGTGTGCAGATAGCCCAGACGACGATGACGCTGCATTGGAGTTGCTTGTTGATGATTTGGATGAGCATGAGGGAGAACAATTGAAACAAATGATTAGCACTCTTTGCTCCATTGAGGTAAAAGTACCGGAACGTAAGCCTCTCCCTTCTCACCTTAAATATGTTTTCTTAGACAATACAGAGCAATATCCAGTCATTGTTAGTGCTAAGCTTAATGATGATCAGCTGACTTCTTTGTTAGCTGTACTTAATAAAAACAGGAAAGCACTGGGTTATTCACTGGACGATATTAAGGGGATTAGTCCTGATATTTGCATGCACAGGATAGAGCTGGAGGAAGATCACAAACCTTGCAGACAGAGTCAGCGTCGGCTGAACCAGAAAATGCAGGATGTTGTGATGGCTGAGGTAAGGAAGCTACTAGATGCAGGTATTATTTATTCTGTCGGTAACTCTAAATGGGTGAGCCCAGTACAGGTGGTCCCTAAGAAAGGAGGGACAACTGTTGTTAAGAATGAAAAGAATGAATTAATACCTACTCGAGTAGTGACTGGTTGGCGGATGTGCATAGATTACGAGGCACAGTGAATGCCGCCACCAAGAAAGATCACTTTCCCCTTCCTTTTATTGATCAAATGGTAGAAAGGTTAGCTTCTCATAAATTTTTCTGCTATTTAGACGGGTATTCAGGGTTCTTTCAGATCCCTATCCACCCAGACGATCAGGCTAAGACTACATTTACTTGTCCTCAAGGCGTTTTTGCTTATCGCAGGATGCCTTTTGGTTTGTGTAATGCCCCTGCCACCTTTCAAAGGTGTATGATGGGGATATTTTCAGAGTATATTGAGTCTATCATGGAAGTTTTTATGGACGATTTCAGTGTATATGGAAGTGATTTTAATAACTGTCTGTCTAATCTTGAGAAAGTGTTGCAGCGCTGTATTGAGGTTAACCTTGTGCTGAACTGGGAAAAGTGCCACTTTATGGTCAACGAGGGAGTTGTCTTAGGGCACTTAGTTTCTGATAGGGGAATAGAAGTTGATAAAGCAAAGGTGGAAGTGATTCAACAATTACCACCTCCTGTTAATGTTAAGGGGGTGAGGAGTTTCCTTGGTCACGCCGGCTTTTATCGCCGGTTCATCAAGGATTTCTCAAAGATTGCTAAACCACTTACACAGTTGCTGCTTAAGGATGCCCCTTTTGAGTTTATCGATGATTGTCTTTACGCTTTTAACGGGTTAAAGCGGGCTTTAGTCTCTGCGCCGATCATACAGCCTCCCGACTGGGACTTGCCGTTCGAGATTATGTGTGATGCGAGTGACTACGCACTAGGAGCGGTGCTAGGCCAAAGGAAAGACAAAGCTTTGAGTGCTATCTACTATGCGAGCCGAACTCTGGATGAAGCTCAAGTGAAGTACACTACCACTTTGAGAAAGAACTGTTAGTGTAGTTTATGCCTTAGAAGTTTCGTACTTATTTAGTTGGGTCGAAGTCACTTTTTTCTTGACCATGCATCCTTGAGGCATCTCCTTGCTAAGAAGGAGGCTAAACCACGGCTATCGAGATGGATACTCCTTCTTCGGAGTTTGATTTGCGATTAAGGATAAGAAAGGAGCCGAGAACGTTGTAGGCGATCACTTGTCGCGATTGATGCGACAAGAAGGGGAAGATTCTCTACCCATTGATGATTCTTTTCTTGACGATACTTTAATTGCTGTTATATCGTCTATTGTTAACCAAGAACCTTGGTATGCAGATATAGCTAACCGTTGTCGGTGGCAAGTCATGCTGACCTTTCTCATCAGCCAAAGAAGCGTTTTACGTATAACGCTAAGCGGACTTTTGGATGATCCTTACTTGTTTAAGGAATGTGCAGACGGTCTCTACAGACGGTATATACCGCAGTGGGAGACCAAAATAGTCCTGGAAGGCTGTCACTCCTCTTCATATGGTGGTCGCCACGGTCCATTGCGCACCGTGGCTAAGGTACTTCAGTCTGGTTTTTACTGGCCTTCTTTGTTTGCTGACGCTAAGTCTTTTGTTTCAGCTTGTGATGCTTGCCAACGATCAGGGAACATTTCAAAGAGACATGAGATGCCACAAAACGGCATCCTAGAGGTCGAGGTCTTCGATGTCTGGGGCATTGATTTCCAAGGACCGTTCCCCTCCAGTAAAGGTAACAGGTATATCTTAGTGGTTGTAGACTATGTGTCAAAATGGGTTGAGGCAATTGCCTCACCTCATTGTGATGCTAAGACCGTGATAAAGATGTTTAAAAAGATCATATTCCCCCGATTTGGTGTCCCTAGGGTCGTCATTAGTGATGGGGGAATGCATTTTAAAGAAAAGAAACTCACTTCTATTCTGTCTAAAGTTGGTGTCCAACACCGGCGAGGTTTGGGGTATCATCCTCAAACTAGTGGTCAGGTTGAAGTCTCTAATCGCGAGTTGAAAGAGATCTTGTCTAAGGTAGTTTCTAAATCACGGAAGGAATGGAGTCTTAAGCTAGATGACACATTATGGGCTTATAGAACTGCCTTTAAGACACCAATTGGTGCATCAACTTATAGGCTAGTTTATGGGAAATCATGTCACTTACCTGTTGAACTGGAATGTAAGGCCTGGTGGGCAATTCGTGAGCTTAATTATGATCCTAAGTTGTGTGGTCAGAATCGTCTTTTGCAGCTAGATGAATTGGAAGAGTTTAGGCTTAATGCCTATGACAGCTCGCGCATTTACAAAGAAAAGACGAAGAGATGGCATGACAAGAGAATCTTACCTCGTGAGTTTCATGTTGGGCAAAAGATGCTGCTGTTTAATGCCCGGTTGATATTATTCCCTGGCAAGCTGAAGTCCAGATGGAGTGGTCCTTATACGGTGACAGCTGTTACCAAGTTTGGATCCGTGGAGATTGAAGATTCTGAAGGTCATAGATTCAAGGTGAATGGCCAATACGTGAAGCACTACCACGAGGCGACTGAAGCAGACAATCGTGTTGAAGTATTGCGCTTCGACGAGCTTGACGCGCCAGTTAATTGACGCCAGAAAGGTCGTGCGGGACCTCTTAAACCAGCGCTCTCCGGGAGGCAGCCCGGACTGTTTTATTTTACTTTTGTTGAACCATTTATTTTCTTTAGCTTTACGTTGAACTTTAGACGCTGTTTTACAAACTCTTTATGCTTTTCTAGCTTTGGAATACGTGTTTTGCAGGACACAGTACTCGATCGAGTGGTTCTAGGCTCGATCGAGCACTTTTTGGGGAAGCTTTCACTCGATCGAGTGATAATAGTCCTCGATCGACCAAAACCAGTATCACGCTTACTCGATCGAGTGGTTTTCTACTCGATCGAGCCCTTCCATGCACCAGTTCACTCGATCGAGCTGTTCTAACCGCTCGATCGAGTAGTTTTGATCCCCAGCTGCTGTTTCCCGTCTATGGAGCTACTGATTGACTTTCTTTGACCTCCCATGTTCATGGTCGGTTTGGGGAGGTCCCTCCTTATGACGTTTTGTAAGTTTTCCGACTCCACTTATCCTTTTCTCTTTAAGTTTGCATTTCTTTCCCTATTTTTGGTATAATGAGGGCATTGTACGGGTTGGTTTGGGGAGGTATCCATCCATATATATCTGTGTCTGCATGTTTCTTGCATTCCTGCTCGCACGTTTATTTATTTCCGCATGCATTGTTGTTTTAATTAATACAAAAAATCATATAAAAATCATAAAATTCAAAAATTTTCAAAAATTTCATGTTTGAATTGAGTTGGAACGTTTGAACATTGACGCTACTCTGAATCCTTACTTGAGCCTTGCATATTATTGACATTTAGTTGGCATGATTATGTGCATAATCTACGAGTTTTTGTTTCTTTCTTATCTGAACGAATATACTTGATTCATTATGTCGGCAAGCTACATTACATTCTGAGGTTAGAGCTTTATAAACTGGTGACATTCATGACCGGTTTTATTTAGGATGTGAGTAGTACTCTCTTTAAGGCATGTAACATCAATTTGCATAAGCATGAGTCTAGTCTTCTTAATACCTGTATGCGTTCGGTCTGTGGATGGTGACACATGTTAGGAGGCGCAGTCCCCTTTATTTCATTCTACCCATGAGCCTCACATAGCCAAATTGCCTTTTTGTCCTATCAACTACTTTCTATAATACCTCCCACCCTAGCTGAGCTAGTAACGAGTAGTTCTTGGAATGTTTTATTGCAATATGGTTATTTCAGCTGACTTCAGAAGATGGTGGGAGAATTGAAGGGAAAGAAAGAAAAAAAAATGAAACGGAAAATGAAAAAAAAAGAGAACAAAAAAAAAACCGAAACAAGAAAAGAAGAAAACGAAAAGAAAAAAATCATGTGGAAAAGAAATGAGAATTGTACAAAGATTTTCACTCCCAAGTCTAATTTATATCTTTTGGGGAGTTGACATTTCTTGGTGTTTTGTGAGCTTAGTGCATAGTTTTGCACCGTTTCATCTTGCTATATTGAGTATGAAGTTGGGATGCAGTTATTTTGGATTCGTTGTTGCTAGCCTGGCTATTAACCCCACATATCCAAATTCATTTTAGCCCCTTCTTATCCATCACCTCACTTACCCAAATGTAAGTCCTCGGCATGTGTCTTGGTCATTAGTATGGTTGGAATGCATATGTACGGTTGTAGAGACTTTATTCATGTTAACTGCATGCATGTTCTTATAGGTCGAGTTAGGTGAGTGTCTTACTTCCTCCAATCTTTCACATATATACTCACCTTGTGCCTGATTTTGAGTGACGAGCGACCCGTGAGAGTCCGATATCTTTTGAGTCTTGCAAGGTCGACGGTTCAGTAAGTTTGAAACATTAATGTAACTCGTTTGCACTTCTCATTTGCCACTTTGTCATGCTATTGCATTAAATTGGTTTTAGTGGGTGATTTATAGCTGATGTGTTGGTCCTGTTCCACTGTTATTTCTTAGTTGCATTCATATTTGCTTGGGGACAAGCAAAGGTTTGGTTTGGGGAGATTTGATGCGTGTCTTTTATATAAGGTTTATACCTCATTTTTACACGCATTTACGTACTATTTATGTAGCAACGGCTACAAATACCCCCGAATATCCTACTTTGGTTCGTTTTATGTAATTTGCAGGAATTAACCGAAGGGGAGCTAAATCGAGCCTAATTTGTCCCAATTGCATGCATTCTCGGAGAATAAGGAGTCGGAGTTTGCAGATCTAACACTTAGGCGAAGACGTGAGCTGAAATGAAGCCAAAGCACTCGATCGAGCTGTTTTACCAGTCGATCGAGTGGTTTCTATATCCAAGAAGTGGTCGATCAAGTACTTGTACTCGATCCTTAAGCTGCAGAAAGAGCTGTTGCTCGATCGAGCAGCTTCCCAGTCGATCGGGCTGTTTTTGCTGAAGAATTGGTCGATCGAGTAGCCTAATTCTACTCGATCGAGTGGTTTTTCCTTCCTCAGTTAATTTCCGCCTAATTACTTTATGGGCTTTTGTAATTAGTCCATAGATTAGGTTATGGGATGGATTTTTAGTATAAGACTGAAGGAGTGAACTACGTTACTCCTCTCTTCTCTCTCTCGTTCGTTCACTGTAGTTCTTGTGACTGTTCTTTGGATTTATTCTTCCTTTACACTTTACTACTCGGATTTGGAATTTGCGATTGGTATTATCATTCTACTCTTATTCTTAATCTTATTTATTGTTTTAATTCTTCCCCTCTTCCAGTTACTATTATAATTGCTTTAATTGAATCCGTACTAGTTTCATCGTTATGTCTAGTTCAAATTATCTAATTATTACTATTGTTAATTCGATGGTCATGAGTAGCTAATTTCCCTTGGCTAAGACTATAGGGGATCCATAATCATGGGGGAATAGTAATCGATTTATTTGGTTAATGCTAGTATAGTCTTTGTTGGTTAAATGCTACATTTAATTGTATCTTTCTAATTGAGTCGACGCAATTAGACCTATAATTCCTAGTGATCCTTGACCTGGACCGAAAGGTTGGAAAAGGCGAGACTAGTAGCGAACAATAGGGTATTGCAGTGAGGGCGAAAGTTAAGCTGTTTACACTTTAGGGTGAATTAAGGACCGAAAGGTGACGTTCGCTACCCCTTAGACCGTATTTGCATTGACCTGAGACCTAGATTACTTGACCGGATGGTTATGGTGAACCGTTTGTCTTAGCTGTTTCTCCTCTATCTGTTTTTTTCCTCCCTTTTATTCTCTTCTCCTTATTCTCTTTAGTTTAGAAAATCGCATTTATAAACCACCAATTTGGTTACCTTGACGAACTTAGATTTAGCTGACAAATTCCTACCTCTCTGTGGATTCGACCCGACTTCCCTAGCTATATTAGTTAGAGCCAGTTGGTTATTTTTGATAGGGTTGCGATAGCCGTGTCATTGTCTTCTCCGAATAGGAGACTCACGGCTTGCCCATCTAGGCAAGGGGTCGATTCAGTCTTGGTCGACGCAGTGTTGGTGTTGTCTAGGATGAAGTAGCAGTCTTGAAAGACTTCTGTGCCCGGGTGCTTGACCTTTTCTACGGGGTCGTAGATTGGCTCAGGAAAGCCGTTGTAAAAATCGGATTCTCCCTCGGGGACGAAGTAGCCATTGAGAGTCAAGTGGTAGGGGCGGAGGATGACTCCTTGCTTTTTGCGCTTCCGTACTAGGAGACCCAATTCCTGGATGTCTTCATCGGTTGGCTCGTAGCCTAGTCCGAAGGGGATGTTAGGGACCTTGGTCTGCTTCATAGGAGGCAAGGTGATTTTCGGTGGTTTGAGAGGTAGGCCCGGGAAATAACCCTGGGGCATCAAGATGCGGTTGACTGTGAAGTTCGAGAACAGGTCACAATCAAAAGGTGGTGGTTCGTCGGTTAGGGCATTCACAGATTGGAACCCCCACAATTCTTTGTTGTCCTCCGTAGTGACTTGAGAAGCTATTATCTTCTTCATGGTAGCCTTGATCGGGGATGCATGAATTGTGATTGTTTTCCCATTGAAGGGGACCCTGATTTTTAGATGAAGGGCTGAGGTGACGGCCTTGGCGGCATGAATCAAGAGGCGCCCTAGAAGCATGTTGAATGAGGTGTCGATATCGACCACTTGAAAACCGGCTTGTCTTTCCAGGGTCCTGTTGCAATGGTCAGGGTGATGAGGCCCGCGAGCTTACGGCGAGTGCCGTAGTAGGCGCGCACTCCTTGATTATTCGGGATCAAGTCATCTTCCTTGATACCCAGTCTATGAGCCGTTTTGAGGGGAATGACGTTGACTGCAGATCCGTCATTCACTAGGACCATAGGTACGTTCTTCTTCAGGCACTGCACAATGATGTACAGAGCCAAGTTATGGCCGGCTCCGAACGAGGGAATATCTTCGTCGGAGACAATGATCGGGTTATTCTGGTCAGGGACGTCCACTTCTTTAGGAGAGGAGGTGAAGGGCACTGTCAACTTCCCCAAGGCTTGAACTAAAGCCTGCCGATGTTCGGAAGACGTGACGATCAGTTGCCAAATGGATATTTCGGCCATTGTAATTTGTAGTTGCTTAAGGATCGAGTTCTCGGGAACCCTGGGTTGAACGCCCACGTCTGGGACGATTTGGTCATTTATTGTTGGATTAGTTGTTATGTTGTTCGGATTGTGGTAGGGGCGTCCAGATCGAGTAAGGTGATCGATCTCTTTGGCTCGTTTGCCCTTTCCCGAAACAATGTAGATATCCTCTACGTCGTCTCTCTAGATAATGTTGATTTTAGGGTCGCGAGGTTACCTTGGAAAGGTATTCCTCCGCGGATAGTTTTTGTAGGGGTAGTTTTTGTGGGGTTGATTATTGTGGGGTGCATGACAGAATGGTCGCGGGAGCAATCCCTTCTGGAATTGAGAGTTCCTGGTGCTTGGAGGACCCTCCCTTGGGCGCAGTGCTGTTGTTGGCGGGTTGAATATCAGCCGGTCGTAAGAATTCTCAAGTTGGGTGTTCCTTTCCGAGAGACTGACTATGGCTTCTTCAACTTGCTGAAACATAGGGAGCATGGTTGCGGCGCTGAATACGAACATCCCATCCGCGGTGTCCTTTTCTAAGGCCTTCATCTCCTCCTCAATAGGCAGAACGAGGTTTGAGCAATCTAGAGTTGGATCGTCATCGGAGATGGCGTGGTTTCCCAAGGGGTTTGTCTTGTTATTTGGTTTTGCTATCATAGGTAAGGGTAATTCTCCTTTCTCAATCATATCTTGAATGGCGTGCTTTAGCTTGAAGCAAACTTCTGTGTCATGGCCTTTGCCTTGGTGATACTGGAAATAGGCGTTAGGATTCCAGAAGCGGGGTGTCTTTGCTTCAGACGAGTCCGGAGTGGGCTCGATTGGCTGTAGCTTCCCTTAGTCCATGAGCCCTTTTGGGGCGCTGGCATAGCTTGTTCCCAAGTTGGTGAATGCCCTTTGAGGATGCTCATTTTTCTTCACAGTTGGTTCGAGGAGGTTGACCTCGTCGATTTTGTTCGTTTGACCGTAGGGACGAGATCCAGTTAATGTAGACCCCTGGTAGCCTCTACCTGTTGTTTTGGCTAGAACGCCCTTGCGTAGGTTATCTTTGATGCGAGTCCCGAGGATCTGCAGATCCTGGTGGAAGGTTTTGATGTTCAGATACCTCAGCAGGTTGGCATAAACTGGACGAAGGTTGTTGACAAATGTCTCCACCAAGGTGGATTCACTTGGCTTACTGACCAACTGGGTGCTCACCCTCCTATAACGGGTTAGAAATTCGGCGAATCCCTCTTTGGCATTTTGAGTTAGGACCTGGAGGGTACGGGTGTTGGCTTGGATTTCGACGTTGTCAGCGTATTGTTTAGCAAATTCAACTGCGACTTCGTCCCAAGTGGTAATGCTCTTTGGGTCGAGAGAATAGTACCATTGGCGGGGAATCGGTTCCAAGGATGATGGAAAGATCCGGGTGAAGAGTTCTTGTTTGACCCCTTTGATGGACATGTAATCCTTGAAGTCCCGGATTTGATTGAGTGGGTCCTCCACTCCTTTGAACTTAGGCACATCAGTTAAGATAAAGTCGTAGGGCAGTTGATCCCTAACAGGTTCGAACCTTCAATTGTTTTTAAGGTGGATGCTGTTTCCATGGGCCAAGAGTTTCTCTTCCAAGAGCTTGAGCCTTTTCTCAGTTTCGGTTACAGACGGAGTATTATGTTCTCCGGTTTCCTTTGTTTCCAGGGTGTCGATATGGGTCTCGACACGGTCCAGAGTGACCATAAAGACTGTGCGCAAGCTGGTTAGCTGAGCAGTTGTGAGATCACTGTTGTCATCGTTGTTGTTGTTGGACGAAGCTGAAGATGAGGCCATAGCTCTAAGGCAGAAAATGGCTCACGTTACATCCCAATCCGACACGGTTTAACGACTAAACGCAGACTACACAAAAGACGGAAAGACACTTTAGACCCAACGAGACGAGGGCATTGCGTGTGGTGCCTCGGTTCTAACTCGATTTATGGTGTGATGGTGTTGACCGGACCTTGACTCGCGTTCAATGTAAGGGCATGACGCCGTTGAACGCGTCTCAATGTGAGACGAATCATAAGTAAAGACACATAATTACATTTTCTTTGATTCAATAGACACGAGGCGGGACTGGAGTGGTGGACTGAAATTTTCGAAAATACAAATTTTAACAAAGATTCATTTGTTGTTTTATGGACGGCCTTCGAAGAGTAGGGATCTTCAAAGAGCCGGCCAGTTGATAAGGTTTGTCTTAGGTTTGTTTTCAAAAGATGGTTTGAGTTAGAGTTGCGGCGGTTTTGAAAACAATGTGTAGTTTCCGAAGACTGCTTTTTGAAATCCAACATCGTGCATTTTGAAAATCAAGATTTGAAAAGGTTTGAAATTGTTGTGGTCTTGAGGACGGTGTGTTGTTCTCGGGATTTGAAAAGCCGCGAAAAAGGTGATTTATTTTCGGGTTTTGAAAGGGCCATTATGTCGACGCAAAAGTCCGTTATGTTGGCGTGAAACGGTTAAAATCCGTGTCTTGAAGCGGCTATTATAACGGTGTGAAAAGGTGTCTTTTGAAATGGTTATAAAAACCGGTTTGAAAATCGTCATTACGACGGCCTAAAAAGCTGCTTTTGAAACGGTTGTAAAAACCGGTTTGAAAATCATCATTACGACGGCATAAAAGGTGCTTTTGAAACGGTTGTGAAAAACCGGTTTGAAAATCGTCATTACGACTGCATGAAAAGGTGGTTTTTGAAACGATTGAGAAAAACAGGTTTGAAAATAGTCATGACGACGGCCTAAAAAGTTATTTTTTTAAATGGTTGTGAAAAACCGGTTTGAAAATCGTCATTACGACGGCATGAAAAGGTGCTTTTTGAAACGGCTGTGAAAAACCGGTATGAAAATCGTCATTACGAAGGCATGAAAATGTGCTTTTTGAATCGGTTGTGAAAAACCGGTTTGAAAATCGTCATTACGACGGCATGAAAAGGTGCTTTTTGAATCGGTTAGGAAAAAACGGTTTGAAAATCGTCAATACGACGGCATAAAAGGTGTGCAACGGTCCGCGAAAGACCGAGGTTTGAAATGAACATTATAAAAGCGCAGAAAGTTCTCTTTTGAAATGGTTGTTGAAGAGTCTATCACACCCGAAATACTCGAGAGAGGGGGGGGGGGGGGTGAATTGAGTATTTAAAAATTATGCCTACTTTTTATTTTATATCAAGGTAATTAATTACTTAAAGTTTATTGATTAAACTTTAACTAATTAACTAATTGATTATGAATGTAGTGAAATGACTGAAAAAAAAGATGCAAGGACACACGATATTTGAAGTGGTTCAGCTTCACACGTCGAAGCCTACGTCCACTATTCTCGATTAATAATTTTAGTACCTTACTCCGGATTACAAAATTATCAACCCAACTCATATAGTTAACTCTAACTATAACTCGATTTGAATATCACTAGATATTCGTTTTGACTATCTTAAGTTACTAAGAAAGCACTTGATTGTTCTTCTAAGTGTTCACACAATTGAACGAGTAAGAAACAATATGAAGTACTATTATCTTATGACGTAATCTTAAAGAAAGATAAGCAATTTGAAGAGCACGACTTTTCGCAAATATTTTCCAAAACAAAACAACAAGACAATTAAGAATTAAACTCAAATATGTTTTGCAAAGATTGTTATATTTCGAAAAGCTTAGATAAATGAAGAATGATCAATTGTATTTATAGTAGAAGTGGGAACTAGGGTTAGCACGAAACCCTAGGATGCCGTGAGATAGGCGGCTAAGGCTATAAGAGATAAATCTTTATCTCTTTCCTAATTTAATCCAAGATAATATAGTTTAGGTAAACAAGATAAAAGTAAATCTTATTTAACAATTAAAACTATATCTTTAAGATGTTAGGATAAGTAAACAAATCAAATCATATATTATAAAGATAGGAAAATATCTTATATAAATATAAGCTAGATTTGATTAGATAGGTTACTTAAACACAACCACCTCACACGCCCCAACGGTTTTGCGAAACTTACGGTACAAACCCTAGGCCCGTGTCCAATCTTGGATAAAACCTATCTCCTTGGATTAGGGTTAGATTAGATAGACTAACAAACCCTAGGTAGCATGACGACCCATAAGTCGTTTTACTAACCAATAGGAATATGCAAGTCACCAATTATAATAACCCATAATTCAACTCTACTATATATACAACAGATTTCGAAATATGTTTAAACGAATTTTATCTTTTGAAAAATGATTTTAAAACTATTAAAATCGTGCCTTTAAAATGCTACCTAAAGTTATAGTAGAAACAGCTATAACTTTAAGTTTGGTTAGTAAAGTTATAGGTGAAATAGCTATAACTTTACTTCCCCATTACTCTTATTTTAAGATACCGTCATTAGATGAAGACCTATACTAACTAATCTTCCTGGAGATCTTCAGTAAAGGATCTTCTCTTTATCTTGACCAAAAAGCTCTTCATCTTGAGCTTTGTTAAAGACTTGATCTAGCCTTTTGCTTGAATGATCATCATACTTGAAACTTGTTACAGTTGCTTATGATGCTTTAAGAACTTCCAATGTTATAGCTCAAGCTGCTATAACATGACTTGAATGATGCTTCACAAATCTTCAATGTTATAGCTAAGAGAGCTATAACATTACTTGCTAAACTTGTAATATTACGTTATTCTAACAAAGACTAGACAAACGATTACAAGCAAGAGTATATATGAAATGAAGCATACACTAGTCATTATCAAAACTTAATCATATATCTATATGGTCCAACAGTTGTAAATGACACACAAGGAATTATGATCATATAGCACATAAGCACTCGCAGTTCATTATATTATGCATAAAGCTGACCCGGGTTTTGGCTTCATATGGGTGGTTACACACCAAGCGATCAATCCCCGATTTTTGAGAGGGGTATCAATCTAAACAAAATGTGTAAGGAGGGTGCCCTAGCCTCGTGTATGAAGGAAATTAAAGCCCTTTGACGAAACAGAAAGAAGTAACGCCAATGGTATGCTTGACGCAATCGGGATTCAAAACGCGGGGATGAAGAAATTCACGCCAACGGGACGAGCCAATTGGTCGATAAAGGTTAGGTTATGGGCCCGGACAAGGAACCCGACTTATGACCGTAATATCAATAAATGCATTTCAACCAAGACCTCGTTCGAGTCTCACCATCTAGGGATCGCAAAGACATAAGTGTCCTAGTTTTCCACAACGGAGTCGCCAATCTGTGGACATGGCCACCTACCGATCGTGGGCATTGGCCGCCTACCAATCTATAGACACGCACCACCTGCACGCCAAGCAAATATGTGGACATGCAACGGTCGGAAAGCCATGTTTAGAGGCGTAGAAATGCTTTCGACCGGATCGCTTTAGATCGGTCGGTTTCATCTCGGTGAAGGTATCGAAACGATGCAGAGATGTTCAGAGTCGCCACCAAGCAATTATGGGATGCTTGGAAACCGTTCGAATCCACTTTATACCTCGGTCAATCAAGGCAAAAAGTGGTGCTTGACATAGGTACTAAAGATAAGGACTCGTCCCCCTTTAGCATACTATCGCTAGAATGACTCTCATTGCCATGGATAAGGTCGTCCACTTTCCAAAGGTTCTGAGTAAGGGGTGAGGGTACGTATTGGGAAGCCCTTTAGTCGGACATCCAATCTCGCCCGCGTTAGCGGTCTCCACTGATCGATTGTGATTGTTTAAGTGCAAGAGTTGATAAAACGGTTTAAATGCATGAATGCGCATCCAAAAGTTTAACCTAACATTTGAAAGTTTGCTAAGTCGGTTTGTTTATCCAAATATCAAGTAATTTATGTCGAGTTGGATTTATATTGATTTGCATGTGAAAACGGAAATTAAACATCCATTTACTAAGTTCGGATTATGGTGCTTAACGCGATCCATTTATTTGGAAAAGAAGTGTGTTTAAATGATAAAGTGTAAAACGTAAACTTGTTAATCTGATCCATCATGTATTCGGGATAACCGTAGTCGTTATCGTCTTAGACAAGTGCTAAAAATGAGGCAGAACAACATCAAGAGGCCTCATAGGGGAGCGAGCCATAGGGCGATGCAAAGTGCTCTGCCTAGGTTTTGAAATATGAAAACGGACGGCCTCTTGGGGCGGGAGCCATGAGCCGACCCAAGGGGCGTCTCTTGGTTGCTAAAAAGTTTGTTTAATACCATATTTGTGATGAATGATTTGCAAGCTTGAAAGTATGGTTTACAAATAAAAATGTAAAACGTGTATGCTTAACCGTTTTATCACCGTACTCGAATTAAATCGACATGGTATGTATTTTAACCAAGGGTGATATCCATTATGGTCAAGACAAGGATGAAAATAGAATAAAATAAAGAGAAAGGAAAATGTTTGATTTGAACTAAATATATTAAGTTCATTTATTTGTAATTAGTCGATATTCATCACCGCACTCGGATTAAACCGACATGGTATAAAGAACCAAGGATGATTATGAATATGACTAAAATGCTTGCAAATGTGAATAAGTAGGGAAAAATGTAAAGTAAAAGAAAAGGGTGTTAAAATACCCATTAATTTTGGCTCATCAAACCTATATTTGAATCGTGTTATGCATTGTTCAAGCTTATAAACTCATGAAAATAGTAAAGACATGAAATACGTGAGTTTTTTACACCCTCAAACTTACATCTTATGATGTTTACGAGGTAGACGACTTTAGAGACTGTTTTTTCGTTATGCGACTACTCGGTGTCAAAAGAAGTTTAAAAGAGTGCCTTAAAAAAAGGATTTTGTTTTGAAAATGTGTTGAAAATATGTTGTTCAAAAACATGTTGATTAATGTGTTGAGTTGGTCGAATTGATCGGTCGAATACACGGCGACAGTACCAAATAAATGTGTAAGGCATGTGGTTTCAATCGGTAGGTCGAAAACACGTGTCTATTTGTAACTTAGGAAGTCGAGTCTAGAATTTTAAGGTTGAAAGAGTGGGCGGACGTTCGCGTACCTTCAAATGGTGGCCTTTGTGGGGTATTTATAGAGGTTTGTGTGGTTGTGTGCATTTTGAGCGACTTGGCCACCTGGGCTACTCGGAGACGTGCAAGCATGTTCGCGGATTTTCAAGCTGTCTTGTCACTATCACCCATTTGGAATCATGATTTGTTCTATCCTATGTTTTGGATGTCATGATTGTTGTACTTGACTATCAAGTATACCGTGTATACTTAGCATGGAAGTTTTGTGATGTTTGTTTTTTGTGTTTGACTCGGTTTGACTCGTTGTCGGAGTCGGAGTCGGGATTTAAATTTCGAGTCGGTTTTTGGTCCGGTGTCGGTTTTGACTCTAGTTAGTGTCGTTGCGACCCCGTCGTCATGCATAAAACACTCCAGGTACTTTTGAAAAGTTTTGAAAATTTTTTGTTTTCGAAATCGTTTTGAGTTTTCCAACATATAGTTATACAAAATATCGATTAAACGTAGCGATTCCTAAGCATGTTGTAGTCCGATAATCATCGGGTGTTTGTTGGGGATTCAACATATACTGGGTATCTACAGTTGGTGTTGTATTAGGAGGTTTTTGCGTTCGTGTCAGACATAGGTGTGAACTTCGGGGATGAAGTTCGTTTTTAAGGAGGGAAGAATGTAATACCACAGGTTTCTGACCATGGGGTACTCGGTCGAGTAGAGCTTACTTGGCCGAGTAGGCTGTCACGTGTGCTGAGGTTGGGTTCTGGAATGTCAGCACTCGACCAAGTAGTCTTTGTACTCGGTCGAGTTGGGCGTACTCGGTCGAGTTGATGTGTCTAATTTATACTCCTTACACATCTTATTGTTCTACCCATTTAATTTATACATGGTCTCCTAGGCGACGCTTTGACCGACATTTTAACCACTTATACAGTATTTGTTTCGGTTAAAAATAATATTTTATGAAAGATTTTTGTATGGCCAATGTAACTATGTAAATATCGTGTTATAAATAATTATATTTTATGATCAATTTAAGGTCAAAGTTTCAATACTTTGACCTCCAAAAAGGTAAACGGGTATAACAATAAGATGTAGATGGAGTATATGATTTTACTCCCAATTTTAGCTTGGTTTTATTTGATTATTGCACTTTTATAAGTGTATTTGTGAGCTAATTCCCTGTTCTAGGTGTCTTTGCTTGTATTCATTGCATTTTTTAGGAAATGAAGCATTCGATAGCTTTTTCCCGTCAAATTAGCAAGCACTAAAGATCACGAGGCTAAAAGAAACAAGACTTGACCATGGAGAGGCATTTTGGGAAAATCCGAGCATGGAAATCCCGAGCATGAAGAAACTAACTTGGGTTGATACACAAAGTAAAGAAATGAAAATGAAGCCTAAGTAAAGTCCAAGTAATCAAGGTGAAGGGTAAGCTTAGGATTCCAAATCATGCAATAAGTCGGAGGAATTAAGGAGCATTAAGACGAGCTTTTGATTTCATTTACCATTTAATCAAGGATTAAAGGCATTTAACCCGGATTACTGCGTCCCCGATCGGGGTGTGGCGTCCCCGATCGGGGTGACCCTCTTCTATGATTTTTACGTTTCACCTTTTATTCCTATATAAAGGGCGTCTAATCCGTCATTAGGGGATATCTTTTCATACTCTTAAGCACACAATACTCTAGTTTTCTGAATACCATACATTTCCTTTAAGCATTTCATTGTTATAAAGAATTTCCCTTAAGCATTTTAAGTTATCAATTCAAGCTTTCCATTCAAGTTATTTGGGTTTCTCATTTGTGTTCTTTTATTTGCGTTCGATTTCCTTGTTACGGTAACTTCATTACTAGCTTTACTTTGTTAATTCCCTCGTCATTTTCATTGTTATATTGTTTTCATTATCATTAGCATTTCTATTTTGTTATTAGATTGTTGCATTTTATTATCTAGTCATTGACATCATAGTTTATTCATAGCATTTTCATATTTACATTTCATCATAGTTAATTTACTTATCACATGTTATATCATTCCTTTGTTATTTTACTAAGCATTGTTTCAAATGTATATGTTTTTATCATCATTTATCATTATCTTATTTCTCAATCATTCATTTAGTTATAATTCTTTTATCATCATGTTTATCATATCATATCTTATTAGTTTAGTTTTCAATATGAGTGAGTAGTTCATTTTGTCTAGGGAATTCGGAACCATGCTTGTTTTATTTGTTAGTCTTTGATAATTGATCACTATATTTGATTAAATTTGTTAATTGACTTTTATAGGTCGAGAGGTAATTCACTTTTATAGGTCGAGAGGCACGAAATTAAATTAGACTAAGCATGTTTTATTAGACCGATCTAGTCATAGCGAGAACTCACTAGAACCCGTTCTATGGTGGAAAATAAGGCCGAGAGGTGGTTGTTATTAGACCTAAACAATTATCGATATTATCAATTCCTAGTTTAACATGAGCATTTACATATTTGCATGTGTGACCCGACTCACCTAGACTCTTTTATCATTATTAATATTACATCATTTTATTACAAGTTTACCAACCAAACCAAACAAACAATCGTAACCAACCTAGATAGAATTCTACTCATATCAATTCAGTACGCAATTCTCATCTCCTTGTGTTCGACCCCTACTTTAATACATTCATTTGTTAGCCAAGTCTAGGGTATTTTTGTTAGGTGTGCGATAGCCTATCATATTTTGGTGTCGTTGCCGGGCAGCACGGTTTTATTGCACTTTGAATTGTTGATTTCTATCTTATTTTCTTTTGTCTTAAAGAACATTTGTTTCTTGAGACCGTTACTCGCAAGTTTCTTAAAGTTGTTGTCTTATGCCCAGGTCCTCTTGCACCGGAGAATTGCTTCCTTTTGATCCGGAGCCCGAGAGAACCTTCCGTAGCCGACTCAATTATTTCAAGGAGCTTGCCGAATCTTCTAGTCCCGGTGGTTTGGGTCGCATTCGTGCCAATTATCCACTTCGTGACGAAGAAGAAGGTTCTAGTTCATCATCTCCACCGCCACCAATATCACCAATCAAGAAAATGGTGAAACTTTTCGGTCATTCCAAGTCCACCGTGGCTATTCTTCCTAGGGGTATCACTACTTCCCAAATTAGAGCCGCCGATTTCGAGATCAAGCCGGCTTTCATTAGCCTTGTGGAGAGAAAGCAATTGTGGGGAAGTCCTTTGGAGGATCCCAATTTGCATGTGCAAAACTTTTCTGACTATTGCTCAATGATTAGGCAAACGGGAGTCACACAATCTCAAATAAGGGAGATACTTTACCCTTTCTTATTGAAGGACAAGGCTAAGCTATGAATCAATAGTCTTGATAGAACCGCCATGAAGATCACCAATTGGGATACTTTGGCTCTTGGTTTTTATCAAAAGTATTTTCCACCGGAGAAAACACAAACATTGAGGAGTCAAATCACGGGGTTCGGTCAACAAGGGATAGAGGGCCTTTATGAAGCTTGGGAGAAGTATAATGAATTTTAATGACAATGCCCACATCATGGGTTGGATCCTTGGTTTCTCGCTATTACATTCTACAATGGATGTTGTGCCACGTCTCTTCGTGTTTTCGATTATGCTAACAATGGGAGTTTTGATCAAATTGACACCGATATTACTTATGCTACAATTGAATCCATGGCGATTCATGATTCGCAATATGTCAATTCCCGAAGTACACCACTAAAAACTAAGGAGGAGTCTTCTGATACATCCGTCTTGAAGACTCAAATTGCCTTGCTTCAACAAAAATTGGAGGCCCAAAGTGCGACTTCATCTCTTTAACAAGTCAATGATTTGTCCACTTGTTTGTGAAGGTTGCGGAGGTGCGGGACATTGCACCGCCTTGTGTAGGGCCATCATTGAGGAGGTAAATGTTTTTCAAAGTTTTAGACAAAATTCATTTCCACCGGGCACTTTTTCAAATACTTACAATCCTAATACCAAGTACCACCCAAATTTGTCTTACAAAAGCGCAAATGTGCTAAATCCTCAACCACAAAATACTTTTGTGTCCCAAAAACCACAAATTAATTTTGTGCCGCAACAACAACAAAATACCTTCATTCCACAACAACAAAGGTTTTACAATCCATCGGGTTATCCAAATCAAAATCAAAGCCAAAATCAAAATCTAAGGCCACCTCAACTAAACTTCCAACCAACTAAAGGTCAATCTTCAAATTCCCAACAAAAAGACCAGGGGAGAGAAAAGTTGAGGCTTTGGTGATGCAAATGGCTAAGACTCAATCCGAATTGTTGGCTTAAATGCAAAAGAGTGATCAAGCTCACAATGCCGCCATCAAAATGCTAGAGAATCAAATGGCTCAACTAGCCTCTTCTAGCTCTCAATGGAAGACGGGTCAACCACCTATTGGAGTATGTGTCCTCGACAATAATGCGATCACATGTTTAAATCTCATAATAAGAATACATGAGGGAAAGTAATATTTTATTGTCAACTGATCCACATTAACCAGTAATGATTGGCTGACTAGAGTTTGACATTACTGTCGTATGACGGTGGTGATCAGTTTCTTTTTTTTTTTTTTTTTTTTTTTGATAAGGTAATAAAACTAGATTGATCCTCTAAGGTAGGACCAACCTATCTCATCCTCTCGAATGATAGAGGTAAGTTGAAGCCACCGGCTTTGACGGTGGTGATCAGTTGATCCCTTAAGGTCATACCTCTAGGGTAACACTTTCAATTGATTAATTAATTAATTGTATGATGATACAAGTTAATTAATTCCTTAAAATTGAACAAATGGTTTTGTGAGTGAGATTACGTATCTTATTGTAATTCGATTAAATAAGATTCGTTCTAAGTAATGTAAAATTGTTTTATTAGTTAGGTTTATTAATTGTTTATGAAACAATTATAATAACAATGAATGGTTTATTATAAATACAAGTTGTTGTGATTTATAATTCTATGACCCATTTTAAGTACTTGTAATTGTGAATTACTAGTTAATTTTTGTATGTGATTTATTTTGTTAATATAATGATTTTTAATAAGTTAAAAATGCATTATTTAATAACATGTCTAGTAACATGTCCAATATGTCACACTACACAAATTGAAAAATTGACAATCTTAAAATGGACCCTTTTATCTCAAGGGTGTCGTGTGAGTGGAGGGGGCTGGGGAGTTTTAGGACTTAATTGTTGCTCTAATTGAGAATTAAGCACATTGATGATGTCTCTAATAGACCTAATTACTAGCCCTACACTCTACATCTTGAGAAGAAGAAAAATGAGCATGGATTGGGCATACTACCCAAGGCCATCCGGCCACCCATAGGAAAAGAGAGAGTTTTTTCTCTTTTTGATTATTCATTCATTCTTACACAACTTAACTTCTTACTCTTCTACTCTTCTCTCTAAAATTGATTTTTAGAATAGAAAATAAAGTTGTTCAAAATCTTATATTTAGATTACTAAAAGTAGTAATAGAAATAATAATAAGATTATTTTTAAGGTCACTAATTTAATGTATCTAGTTAATATATAAAATAGTATTAAAGGTGATTATCTTGGTACAATTCCTTAAGGAGTAGATCCTACCATTGGGTCTAAATTCATAATTGGAGCTCTCGGATTTTTCGAAGACTAATTTGGTAGGAGACCAATTAGTATAACCGTGTGCCCGTGGCACCACTTTTCTAAGTCGATGATTTTATTCTTACTTTGTTATTTTGTTATGCATGCATAAGATCTAGTTAGTTTATGACTAAACTAAAACTATAAAGTTATTAGAAATGTCTAATAAGAGATTAATCAATCCTTCAATTGGTATCAGAGTAAGAGTTGTTGCATACATAGTCGGTTTTGTTTTTCCGAGTTAATATGTTAACATATAAAACTTAAAATTTGTGATTTATGAAGATAAATGCAACGAAAATTTTGCATGTTAAACATTCTGGTCCTAAATTGATTTTAGGTCATTTTGATGATTTATGGTAATTTATTGCTCTTTAAAATGATTATTAGTATTTTTTATCACATTTTATTGAGTAAAATGACAATTAAAATGCTAAAATTAGTTATATTTTGATTCTGACCTTGAACTTTTTACATGACCTCACATGCATATTTTAAATGTTGTATGTAAAATTTCATATATGATTTATGATTTTTACATGTTAAAAGTCTATTAAATAGAAGTATTTTTGTTAAAAATGGTTAGACTTTGTTCCTACCCATAAAAATTTAGTATGAAGTCACATGCAATATTTACACACTGTATGTAAATTGTTAGATCAAATGATTTAATTTTGCATGATTTATGATTTTTAGATGTAAAAATCGAATAAATAGTGACTATTTTGGCAAAAATAGCTAAATTGAATTTTATGGCATGAAATTTTTTCCCAATGTTGTATATATGATATGAACATCAGATCTGAAATTGCATGTTAAAATTCATATGATTTTAATGGTTATTAATTTTTAAGGGATATAAATTGATAAATAGCAACTTTAATAGTCACTAATGTAAAAATTCGTCTTTTTGGATTAAAGTTTATCATTTCCAGGTTTTAGAAACTTGTTAAGAATATTCAAAATTTTTATTTTGATTTATTGGATAATTTTATGTTTAATTTGGAATTAAAAGGTTAAAATTATATTTTATACGATTTATTTGTGAAATAAATTAAAAAAATCTAAGGGCAAATTTTTACTAAAGTTTTGGAATGTTGGGAATTTTCCAGAGTTTACAAAATTATGATTTTGAAATTTTCGAATTTTTATGACTTTTTGGGAATTATTTCCTTATTATTATGTATAATAGTGATTAAAGAGCAATTATATAATATCAAGTTGAATTATTATCAAATATTTAGTAAAGTCTAAATTTTGAGTCCTAAGAAGGTTAGGGTAATTAACTTGGACATAGATTTGATTTATGTAATATTGTGTGATTTTAAAAGGTTAAATGTCACACTAATCCATAAAACCGGAACGGATATACGATATTAGCTTAAATAGGGCGATTTGGCATTTCACATAGTATGTTTCATACATATATTAATGCAGCTTTTAGTATGATTGTCATATATTATTTTATATAATTTTTGAATTATGTAATTTGTACATAGTAATTAGTATGGCCTTAGTTTTAATTGGTATTTCCCGAAATAAGTGGTGATATCGATTTGGATGTAATTAATGTGATCTCGTATCACTTTTATTTATTTATTTAGTTTTGTTTTTATTTTATATTGTATAAAGTAGAAAGCTATGTAATTTTTATTCCGGAGTTCCTTGAAGACGGTGCAATTCAAGAAGGTGGTCCATCAAATACGGTGTTGCCTAAAAGTGCGTGCCAAATGAAGTTCAAGGGACCAAAGGAGTTGGTTTCCGAATTTGTATATAATTTATTTGATTGACTATTTTAGGAAGGCCATACTAGGATTTTATCTTTATGCTTTGCATTTGTTTTATATGTTTGCATGCATAGCCTAATCGCCATAACTACTCATGCATATTATTTAATCGAGTCATCGACCGTGTCAATTATAATTATCGTAGTTCACCGCTTTAGGTTACTTAAAACGTGATAGATAATAAATTGACAAGACCTCTCACTAAATAATAATTGAGAATTAGCCTTACCAAATAGTACAACCATGAATCCCAATTTCAAAAGGAAGTAGGCTCGGCTCACCAGGGTGCTAAACTTGTTACGTTGGGTAAGTGGGTGGTAAATTGTTACTACATCAAAATTTAGATTGAGCTCAACAGAATTATTCGTGACCGTAGTCGCATGTGTTCCGGGCTAAAGATATATATTAAAAGTAATTTTATCGACCGAGAGTTCTAGAAGTAGAATCAATTAAAGAGTTAATCTACCGAGTTATATTGATGAGGGATGAATCGGCTCACCGTGCCCGAGTTAATATGAATTTGGATCTCGGGATCATTTATAATAGTTGGGTAGAGGTCACTATATAAATGCTAAAACATTCTTAAATGTTTTTATTTATAATGATGAATGTTTATTTTTCCCACTATTTCGTTGTTTTATGTTGTTCTTTATTATCGCTCGTACTCATATATTATATCAACTCGATTGTAACATGAGTCTCCGCTAAACCACTACTACTTACGACAAATAGAATCTCTTTCTAAATTGAACCGTATCATAGGTTGTGGACTAGATCCATAGGAATCGTTCTATTCCATAGAACTCGGTAGGAATCGTCCTATGCAAATATATGATTAACATCTTAAATTCCTAACATACCTATAATCTCTTGTGAAGAATATGAATAGAAGTAATACTTGGTCAAAATATGTTTTGAATAACTTCTTCTATGCATCCATGGTTCAAAAGTCTTATTGCTCAACCTAAACACTTGTCATCAAGCACTTAAGTAGTTAAGAACATGACAATGTAAAATTGGTAAATTAATTTGTTAAAAATTTTAATTGACCAAATACCACATTAAAGTTCATCCTTGTGAAGGACTAACTAGGAATTTATATGAAGATAAGTTTTCATCAAATGGAAATTCTTAAAGTGAGTGGGAGCAATAAGAAGTAAAGTATCTATCTTAATTGTTAAGGATAGAACTAGGCTCGAAAGAGAAGGTGTTAGACACTAAAATAGAAACAAATCCCTAATATGTAAAGATCAAGAAAGTTGGTCGTGTGACACCCACATATTCCTTCTTGAATATGTATGACATTGACATGGCCTTCTTGTGAATTATCACGTCATGAGTATTTGATACAAATTTGTGAACAATGTTAGAAAATACCACATTTCATGATTATGAATTATGGCAAAGGGTTGTCAAAACCACCTTTCTAAATGGGTATTTAGAGGAGGATGTGTTCATAACACAATCCGAGGGTTTTAAAAATCCTTAGAATACTAACGTTGAATAATCGTACGACGACTAGCAAGAATAAATTCAGAAATTTACTTGAATGGAACTAGGGTAGTTGCCATTTAATGTGTAGACATATAAGTGTTGTAGTGTACTCATTGTATAAAACTCAAATTGGTGACCCCAATTATTTCTCGCTTCTCGATTGAAATTACATTTAGAGACAAGTTTTGACTAGTGTCCCAACCATCTGATTGGGAATCTCTTGGTATGTATGCAAATCTTGTATTCAAAGCAAGATTAATTCATTACTTCTTTCTAGAAAAGAATTATGAATAGAATAAGATATTCGCCCCATTTACACTTAGAAGTGTATGGTCGAATACAATTCAATCAGAAAGGGTTATTACTTCTTCATCTCTTTTACCAACGAACTAGGTAGATACTTGGTATCCACTTAATGAGGTAAGAAGAGAAATTCTTTGAATAAGTTCAAATGAATATTTAAAAAGTATCAAAACCTAAAGAATAAAACCAAAGTATTGGTACTTTGTTAATATAGGGAACAATAAATTGAAGATTTGTATATGGACCAAAAGGAGTGTGATATGCTATCACAAGTTCACTTTCGTTATAATATGATTGAATCTTTACTATAAAGTTGGAAGTAGTTTCTATCACAATTTGTCCAGTATTTACTTATTCCACTAAAACGAAACATAATTAAAGCAATCATCTACATTTCATATGTGATATGGTTAGGCATGGTACCTAAATTGTAGCCTTTTCGATAGTGAACATGTGGTCACTCTTCCTATATGATCACGAGAACAAAGGGTTTGTGGCTCGTGATGCTGTCTATTAGAGAAATGAGGATTATTTCTTATAGACAGAGTGGGATAAAATGTTTAAGAGCCAGAAACAGAGAATAAGACGTTGGAAGACGTTCCTTCCTGGTCAAAATCAGTAAATATTTCTTCGAAATCTAAGTGGACAGGAGTCATGTTATTTTAAAAATAACCAACCTGTAACTTATTATGATGCTCTATCTAGTTTCAATTCCGCAAAAGTCCGAAGCAAGCATAAACATGAAAATATTTATTTAGCTTGGTTGGTTGGTGGCAAAGGGTTTTGCACGCAACAACAATGCTTCACTGTATTCGGATATGATTTGATATAGTTGGATTTTAAAATCATCTTGCATGAGTTTTTTAAATGGCAACTACCCTAAAGTAGGATGCGAACTTAAGAGGAAGTCTTAAGTAGATGTCAAGGAGTTGAATTGTATGTTTTGATCATGTGATAAATATTTCTCGAATTGTCGAGTAGTTCTGTTTATACATGGAGTTTAGTGGGAGTAATTTGGTGTTATTAGTCTTATATGTAAGGGACATATTGATCATTGTGAATAATGAAAGACATAGGAAAGGAATAATACATCTCTAAGGTATCCAGACCTATAAAGATAGTTCTAAGAGGATATTGGCGTTAAATGAATATTCTTATATTGATAAGAGTCTAGTCAAGTTCAAAGGTATTGAACATGTAGAAACTGAATCCACTTGCTTCCGCTGCGGGATTAATTCATTACGTTTAGATGTATCACCATTCTTAAATTTCGTATACTTGGAGTATGACGAGATTTGAGAGAAGACTCTATACCGCCATATAGTTCATTGGTTAGTACTCTTGAAGCACTAAAGATATAAAGCTAAGTGATTAGAATTGATATGGATTTATGTGCAAGGAGTTACACAAAAACCATGTTTTAAACACATAAGGATGGTTAGAGATCCATCTTGGCTATATTATTTAAGGAGGATATCTGCTAGATATGTTCTAGGCAGTAGAACAATGAGAGATTTACAACGAAAATTGAGTACACTTGCAATTATGAAAAAATGCAAGCAGGAAGGGATGTTATTAGGATTGGGTTTTATGAATTAGAGGAACCATGGTAGTTCGTTCCAACAACTGAAGGTCCTATCCCTACACACTGTGAGGACAGTGGGAGTGATTCTAAGGCTAAGGAACCTATCTCTAGATTGGATATGGACATGTACTCAAAAGGTTGTTATAATAAAGATTATATAAAGGGAAATGGTATAAGGTTAGGGAAAGTACAAAGTGTTGCTAAAACTTGCTAACCAAGGCCTTTTCACAGGCTAAGCATGATAAGTCATGCCATTTCAATTAAGTTGAGATGTATAGTTGTATTCAATATTGAGTACGGATTATAGATTATGTAGCAATTGATATGATATCAATTTTACATATGTGATAATGCATTCATCGTTTGAGTTTTATTAAAACTCTTTAATTACTTTGTTATATCCAAATAGGTTGTAAGGACAACGTTGAACCCTATTAAAGTGAACATGATTAACATAGTATTGGCCCCTGGTTGCTTATATGAGGTGACATCTCGAAGTAACTAGAGTGTAATGCGATTGATGGCAAGTTCGATTGCCATAGAGTCATGAGAGATGACTACTCGATCACATAGACAGACTATATGAGACACTCTGTCAGGCAATGACCGCTTATAGAGTTCTAGCAATTTTTATAGCCTGGTCGTGGCAAGAGCTGCTATAGTATTCTTATGAGTCGATTCTTTGACTAAAGACTGTTCGCCTAAGATGGCATAGTTTCAGAATGACTTTGATTTATGTTCTACGACCTTCATAATTGGAGTCAAATGGGCATGTTTTGGGTCATAATGAGTTGTGGCTATTCGAAAGGAAGAGTGCAATAGGAATTGTCCATCCCTAGTCAGGGTTATCTTATATCTCAAAGTCACTCGAGTAGTAATGAACTCGAAATGCGTGGCCACGCTCGGAAGGTATCTATGGTAGATAATTCCGGTCAGACAGTTATTCTCCAGATTGAGGAATCCACTCATGATATGATCAAATGCAAGTATGACCCATAAGACACCTTGCATTGAGTGGGAGATAGTAATGGGACAAGAGAATTGGTGACGCACACTTGTCGCGGAAAAGTGGGAGATTGTTGGATTATGTGTCCTCGACAATAATGCGATCACATGTTTAAATTTCATAATAAGAATACATGAGGGAAAGTAATATTTTATTGTCAACTGATCCACATTAATCGGTAATGATTGGCTGACTAGAGTTTGACATTATTGTCGTATGACGGTGGTGATCAGTTGATCCCTTAAGGTCATACCTCTAGGCTAACACTCTTAATTGATTATTTAATTAATTGTATGATGATACAAATTAATTAATTCCTTAAAATTGAACAAATGGTTTTGTGAGTGAGATTACGTATCTTATTATAATTCGATTAAATAAAATTCGTTCTAAGTAATGTAAAATTGTTTTATTACTTAGGTTTATTAATTGTTTATGAAACAATTATAACAAGAATGAATGGTTTATTATAAATACAAGTTGTTGTGATTTATAATTCTATGACCCATTTTAAGTACTTGTAATTGTGAATTACTAGTTGATTTTTGTATGTGATTTATTTTGTTAATATAATAATTTTTAATAAGTTAGAAATGCATTATTTAATAACATGTCTAGTAACATGTCCAATATGTCACACTACACAAATTGAACAATTGACAATCTTAAAATGGACCCTTTTATCTCAAGGGTGTCGTGTGAGTGGAGGGGGTTGGGGAGTTTTAGGACTTAATTGTTGCTCTAATTGAGAATTAAGCACAATGATGATGTCTCTAATAGACCTAATTACTAGCCCTACACTTTACGTCTTGAGAAGAACAAAAATGAGCATGGATTGGGCATACTACCCAAGGCCATCCGGCCACCCATAAGAAAAGAGAGAGTTTTTTCTCTTTTGGTTATTCATTCATTCTTACACAACTCAACTTCTTACTCTTCTCCTCTTCTCTCTAAAATTGAGTATTAGAATAGAAAACAAAGTTGTTCAAAATCTTATATTTAGATTACTAAAAGTAGTAATAGAAATAATAATAACATTATTTTTAAGGTCACTAATTTAATGTATCTAGTTAATATATAAATTAGTATTACGGGTGATTATCTTGGTACAATTCCTTTAGGAGTAGATCCTACCATTGGGTCTAAATTCAATCTTGGAGCTCTCGGATTTTTCGAAGACTAATTTGGTAGGAGACCAATTAGTATAACCGTGTGGCACCGCCTTTGTAAGTCGATGATTTTCTTCTTACTTTGTTATTTTGTTATGCATGCATAAGATCTATTTAGTTTATGACTAAACTAAAATTATATAGTTATTAGAAATGTCAAATAAGAGATTAATGAATCCTTCACTACCATCCCAAGGTGAGACACCTAATGATACCGTTATAGCTATTACCTTGAGAAGTGGTACCAAGTATGATGAGCCCCCTATGCCTAAAGAAAGTGAGAAGGTACTTGTTGAAATGGAGGTTTTTCCTATCTCAAAGAAAGTTGATGCCATTCCAAAGAAGGTTGTTGAACCCATTGTCATAGAAGATGTAAAAGATGTGGAGGATGCTCTTCCAAAGAAAGATGTTAAAGTAAAAGTTCCGGAAAAAGTCAAAGTGCCTTTCCCTCATAGATTGACCAAATATCAAAAGGAGACTCAAGTCGGTAAGTTCATGAAAGTGTTGAAGAATTTACAGATAACCGTTCCTTTTACCGAATTAATCACCCAAATTCCATCGTATACTAAGTTTATGAAAGACATTTTAACTAAGAAGAGGACTTTTGATGGTGCTGAAAATAAATATGGGAATCTGATCTTGAAATGTAATAGTGTCACTTTGCAAATGGCGGACAGTTCTATAAAATGTCCTTTGGGAGTTTAGGAGGATGTTCCCGTTAAAGTTGGTAAATTTTTCATTCCGGTTGATTTTATCATTCTTGACATGACCGAAGATGCACAAATCTCAATCATTTGGGGTAGAGCTTTTTTACATACCGCGGGTGCGGTAATTGATGTCAAGAAAGGTAAGTTAACTTAGGAAGTTGGTAAGGATAAGGTCACATATAACTTGAATAGTGCCATGAAGAGTCCAATGCTTGAGGAGTCTTGTTATTCTATTGACGTTTTGGACATTGTTGATATTTTTATAGAAGACTCTATACCTCGGTGTTTGGCTAAAGATCCCTTGGAGGCACTCTTGTTATTGGAATCATTTGCAGGTGATGATGAGCTTGGATGTGAGGAAGTGGATGCTTTGAAGTATGAATTGGATGGAGATGAGCTATCATTGGAGGAAACCTCGCAATTTATAGGTTTGGTTTCTACTCCTCAAGATCTTGAGGTACAAAAACCCGAACTTAAACCCCTCCCCTCTTATTTGAAATATGCTTTTCTAGATGAGTCGAAAATGTGTCCGGTCATTGTCAGTGCTCATTTGAGTAAGAGTTAATTGTCTTCTTTGTTTCAAGTTTTAATAACTCACAAGAAAGCCATTGGTTATAAACTTGATGATGTGAAGGGCATAAGCCCATATATTTGCATGCATAGAATTTATCTTGAAGAGGATCATAAACTATGTGTCCAAGGTCAAAGACGTCAAAATTCGAACATGCACGAAGTGTTTAAAAAACAGGTCATTAAATTGTTGAATGCAGGAATTATTTATGCAATTTCCGACTCTAAATGGGTTAGTCCGGTCCAAGTGGTTCCTAAGAAAGGAGGAACGACTGTAGTAAAAATGATAAAAATGAAGTTATTCCTACTAGAATTGTGACGGCATGGCGCATGTGCATTGACTATAGAAGGTTAAATTTGGCCACATTGGGGCCAAGATTTGTCCTGCCTGATCAGACAAATGTCAGGCGAAGACTATCAGGCTAGCCTGGACAGGGCCAACCTAACACAAAACATACATCACTTAGACAGGCGTAAGCCAGGAGGGAAAGGCAGATCAGGCCATCCTATCAAGGCAGACTTGAAGGGATACATATCAGCCATATAGTGGATATCACTTGAATGCGTCAGGCAATGATCAGAATTCAACAATGTAGTTCCTACTTTCACGTGAGACCTATTCAACCAACCTACAACAATAATAAAGTAGTCAACCAAGCAAAATATAAGGACAGGCAGTTGTGAAGTCAAACACCCACTTCCCGGTAAATAGGACACAAGGCCTATTATCACGAACAATCATATGAACGTTGGAAGAGCCGTTGAAGACCAGAAGAAGTTACTATAAATAGCAAAGGAAAGGAAGTCAATGGGCAATCAATTATTCACTCATTTACTCTTATTTTGTTGTGTACATTCTAGTCAATTCTACTTACGTTCTTATTTATAGCCTGACACGCTGATCCCTTGTCAGGATACAGAAAACTATAGTGAAAATCCCTCCTGGCTTGGTGCCCGTGATTTTTTCCCTTATTCCCAGGGTTTTCCACGTACAAATCTCTGCATTTCACTTCATCGTTTATTCTTTACTTATTTACCATACTAGTCAGGCATTGTTTATTGAGTTAGATTACCCTGCAAAATAATCCCATGGCAAGACATTAACTCCGTGTAAAATCTTGCTAAAACAATTGGCCCCCACCGTGGGGCATCTAGCTGAAAAATAATCAAAACCCAATATCAAACAAAACAAATACCGTTTCAAAAATGACTGGAGACAATGTAGAACAACAAATGGCTGCCGCCAAGCAACAACTTTTGGAAATGGAAAAACTGGAGCAAAAAATTGCTCAGGTTGAAGTTGTAGTCCAGAAACTGAAAGAATCAGAATCCAACCTGAAGCAAAAGTTGGAGGATAAAGCCTCAGACTCAAAATTGAAGATCCAGCCTGGAACACCATTTTCGTCAATCATCAGGAATATTGATTTCTCCAACTTTGGTACTCCAACTCCATCAAAAACCAAAGTAGGAGATCTTGATTCAGACTCAGAAGAAACCCTAAATGAAGAAACTACCCCAGATCAAACGAATGTAGCCATAATAATGGCAATGGTCTAGAAGTTCCAGAAACTGCATAAGAATTTCGAGAAGATCCCTGGAATACCGCACAAGAATCGAGGAAGCCAACCCTTAAAGCTATGCTGACTCTCTCTTCGTGGATAAGATAGACAAGATAGATCTACGTAGAAAGTTTGTGGTACCATCAATGAGGACCTATGATGGAACTGCAGATCCTCAAAACCATGTAGCCTACTACAAACAGAGAATGTTAGCAGCCTCTATACCTAGTGAGCTACGACAAGTGTGTATGTGCAAAGGCTTTGGAACAACTCTGACCGGGCCTGCCCTTCAATTGTACATAAACATACCAAATGAAAGCATCCAGTCCTTCACAGACCTCATAAACTCATTCAACCATGAGTTTGCCAGCAGCAGAGAGCTCGAGAAGAGATTCAGTGACCTGTATCGAATCAAGCAAAATCCCGACAAAACAATCAGAGCATTCCTAACCAGATTCAATAAAGAGAAATTTTCAATCCCCAGATGTGATGTTGGAATAGCCGTTGAAGCATTCAGGCAAGGGCTACCACTGGACGTTCAGGCAAAAGCACTTGGCTACATCAGGCCAGAAGAAGATAAAAGCTTCAAAGAAGAAACCACAAACAGTGTTTCAGGATACGAAAGATCTAGCAGGAAAAGCTATAACCATAAGGGAAGCAGCTCCAGACCATCTCTCTATACAAGACCTGACAGATCAGAAGTCAACTATGCTCATGAGCAACGAGATAAATCCTATACTTATCCACCTATTTAGGAATATAACTTCTCCGTTGATACTGCAGGACTAATCAAAAGGCTTGACAACATGGGAGACATTGTCAAGTGACCCAAAAAGATGGACAATCCCAACTCCAGGAAAGACACAAGAAGATGGTGTGAGTTTCACATGGACATAGAACACACCATAGAGGAATGCCTGGGTCTACGCAGACGAGTGGCTTATCTCCTAAAGAAATGTTACCTGACGGATCTATTGCCATCAAAGAACAGGGATGATAACGGATCAAGGAAAGATCAGGAAAGGCACAACGTAATCTGCCTCTAGCACCACCAATCTATGAAGTCAAATTCATCAATCGAGGTGTTGAGATTTGTGGCCTGACTAGCTCAGCTGCAAAGAAAATAGCCAGGGAGTCCAAAATGAAATATCCTTTTAAACCCAGAAATTTACCTCAAATTACTTTTGATGATACTGATATGCTGGGAATCTCAAACATCCATCAGGATAGCCTGGTTATTACTATGCAAATTGGCACTGCTCGTGTCCTCATGATCCTAGTAGATGGTGGCAGTTCAGTCAATCTAATCATGCTTGACGTCCTGAAAGCCATGAAGATCGATGAGGACTAGATCGTAAAGAAGTCAAATGTCTTGGTAGGATTCAGTGGTGAGACCAAGAACACTCTAGGGGAAATCTACCTACCAACCTACATTGAAGGAGTCTCATCATATGAAAGATTTGGAGTCCTAGACTACCTTTCATCCTACAACACAATTTTAGGCAGGCCCTGGATCTAGAATGTCAGAGTCATTCCTTCAACCTACCACTAGTGTGTCAAAATACCATTAGAATGGGGAATAGCAACCATCAAAGATGAACATAAATCTGCCCAGGAATGTTACACTGAATCATTGAAACCTTCCAAGGCAGGTAACTCACTCGCCTACCAATTACAGTACTTTGTCAGGAGCACTTATGCGGCACAGACTCAAATGGAAACAGATCAAATAATACTAGACTCGGAGTATCCTAACAGCTATGTCCTGGTAGGATCTGAAGTTCCTGATAACGTCAGACTAGAACTTGTAAACTTTCTTAAAAATAAATCTACATGTTTTGCCTGGTCACATTATGATATGACTGGTATAGATGCCAATGTAATTACCCATAAACTCAATATTAACACTTCTTTCAAGCCTGTACAGCAGAAAAGGAGGAAATTTGCCCGTGAACGCAATACAATCATTAATAAAGAGGTGGTCAAACTCCTAGACATGGGAATGATCAGGGAAGTAATGTACTCTGAATGGCTCACTAATGTAGTCGTGGTAAAAAAAAGAAAAATGGCAAATGGAGAGTCTGTGTAGACTACACAAATCTCAACAAAGTCTGCCCAAAAGATCCAATTCCACTTCCTCACATTGATGCAATGGTGGATGCTACAACTGGACATGAGCTACTTACATTCATGGATACCTCAAGTGGATTCAACCAAATCAAAATGCATCCAACTGATCAAGAAAACACTGCATTCATCACAGAAAGAGGCATATATTGCTACACAACAATGCCCTTTGGCCTGAAGAATGTAGGGGCAACCTACCAACGCCTGGTTAATATGATGTTCAAAGACCAAATTGGTGACATAATGGAAGTCTAAATAGTCGACATGGTGGTCAAATCAAAAAAGGCTAAGATCATGTGAAGGACCTGGAAGTAGCCTTCAAAATCAGGCTAGGACTGGACCCTTCATGTAGATGGAGAAACCAATATGAGAAGAACTGGCCTAGGATTACTACTAAAATCACCACAAGGGGATAATATAGCTCAGGCTGTTAGTTGTGAATTTAAAGCAACAAACAATGAAGCTGAATATCAAGCCCTGATAGCTGGACTCAAGGTATGTATAGATCTTGGTGTGAAAAATATCAAGGTAAAAACTGACTCACTTTTAGTTTTAAATCAAGTCAAAGGAACCTATGTAGCAAAGGATTCAAAAATGATTCTACATCTAGAATTTGTCAAAAACCATTGCAAAAAGTTTAGTTCATTTGACAGTGATCAAATACCAAAAGGCTTAAACACCCAGGCTGATGCCCTAACCGGCCTGGGATCAAATTTCAGCCCAACTATATGTTAGGTTCTGTTTTGTGTGGATTTTTTTGCGCAAGGCGAAATCAGGTCAGGGTAGGGTTGTGTAAGGTTAACTAGCTCTAGATGGTCTATTGGTCAGGTCGTCAGGGTCAAATATAAAGCTGTAAATAACAATAACAACGATGAAACATATAATTTTGTATGTGGAAAACCCTTGACTGGGAAAAAACAACGGCCACCAAGCAAGGAGAGGATTTCACTATGTAATTTGGGAGAATTATTGTATGATAATGATAATGTTTATCTTTCTCTAAATATTGTGCATCTAAATGTATGCTTCTTCTTGCGCAAGAACGATCTGAGTCCAATGTCTTCAAAGTGTTCCTTATATAACCTCTAATCTTGAACGACTGCCTAATATGGTATTGAATGCGGATTATTCTCCATTATTGCCTATAACAATGGCTAAATATTGCTCCCTTAATTACTGCATTTACTGCGAGATCTTCTCGTTAAATGCTGCGTATATAATCCTTCTGTAATACGCGTTTATGGTCCAATATCGTCCTGATATTTTGACCGTTGTCCTCTCCATGGCCTGGCGCCTATCTTCGTGTGCCCTGATAGCCTGACATCCTGACAGCCTGACAGTCAGGTTTAGATGAGATACTGATCAGGGAGGTCTGCGGATTTCCAGGCCTAACAATTGCCCCTTATCTCCTTATTTTTTGTGTGCCAGGACGAAAAAATGAGGAGATAACTTTATTTTTAGGAAGATAACCCAACGGTTAAGTTATGCTCTGTCAGTTTCCTGTAACGGCTATTTTACTGCAGTTTATGACGTGTGTAAGATTTACTGCAACTTCCTTAATGATTATGTACTTCCTTTGCGGTTAAAACCCTAATCTTCTCAACTATAAATACCTGCGTGCTTCATTAAGTTGAACTCACCAAAGCAATTCTTCTTATTTCTCTCTTAATAATCTTTCTCTTCAATTCTCTTAATTCCCAACTTCTTCAATCTTCGATCAATTCTCCATAATATTTCAAATAAAGGCTGCAAAAAAGAAGTCTACCAGGGCAGCGGTTCTTGCAACCCCTCCTCCTCCGAATCCTGAGGAAACTTCTTCTGAAAATCTGCCTACTTCTTCTGCTGCTCCAACTTCCACGATCAGTAATCCGAGTGATTCTCCATTGGAGATGATCTCAATATTCCATGGTGATTTTCAATTCAAGCCTACGAAGGCTTTAAATGAGGATCAGTCTCTTGCAAACCGTTTCAAGCCTGAGTTTGAGAAGGTTTTGAAGGATAAGGGGATCATCCCTGCGATCTTCAAGTCCGATCCCGAGAATTCTCCTATCGGGGCCGACGGGCTTGTCCTGGTTGGTTCTGTATTCATGACTGGGCTTTCAGGGCAGGTTGTAAGCTTCCTTTTTCTCCTCTTATAGTTGAGGTTATTAAGAAGATCGGTGTTCCATCTTATCAGTTAATGCCTATGGTATGGAAGGTTGTGTGTTCCATTGAGAATCTCTGTAAAAAAAATATTTCTTTTTTCTCTTGACGATTTGATGGCTTGTTATGCCGTTAAAACAAATAGTCCTGGCCGTATAAGTTTTAAGGTCAGGGCTTCTATTACTCCTCTTTTGAGCAACCTGGACAGCGACCATGACAAGGGCTGGGCTGCTGGATATATGTTTGTCAGGACCAATTCTGTGGGTCCTGACCTGGCATATTTAAATCATGAGGCTTGCGTTGCTGGTGAGTCATTTAATTTTTCTCTTTGCCCTGCATGTTTTACTTGTTACTGAAAAATAAAATGAAATTTATAATAAGTCATACCTCTTACGTGTGCAGTTGATGATTGGGTTCTTGGCGAGTATCCCACTCCCAATATTTCTGCTTTCCTTGCTATTCCTCCTTTGGAGAGGTCTTGGCCTCTCTATTGTGGGGTTGGTCACCTTCCTCGCTGCTTGAAGGCTGACGGTTCTGCCAGGGCGGCTAAACCTTTTGGGGCTGTTAGTGCCACTACCTCAGGTAGTAAGTCTATCTTATTCTTTCTTTTCTTTTTACTTTGGCTTCCTGATAATGTTTGGTTTATATTGCTAATATAGTATTTCATGTTGTAGCCACCAGGTCATCTACTCGCCTTGCCAGGTTTGGTATGGCTGACCTTTCACCCAGGCTGGCTAAGATCAAGGAGGAAGGTTCCCAGTTAAGGCGGGATCTTTGAGCTGTTATTGATTTGATTGAATGGTCTAATCTTTGCCAAGGTCAACTTTGTACCTGCTCCCCTGTTTGAAACAAGTTCAGCAGCCCAAAAAAGGAAAATTGAAGATGTTGACATTTCTGCCCCGGTCAGGGAAGTGAGAGCTAGGGTGGACAATAGGAGGCTGCTAGGATGAAGATCAGGGATTACGCTGCTTCTAGATCAGATGTCATGCTCACCCTTGACCCTATTGAGACTGCTACTCAGGCAGTTGCTTTGGTGGACCGTTCAGTCAGCCTCTTGGCAGGTGCCTTGGCTGCTGTAAGGGAGGTAGGCTAGAACAATTTTTATGTGTGTTTTGTTTGAGCAATTTTTATTATTGGGGTATATTACTCATACTTTTCTCTCTGTTTTTGGTCAGGGTGTTGCGACCTGTCTCCATAATGCCTATCAGGCTACTTCTTTGGTAGCCAGGATTGATTTGATGAGATCAGATTATGATAGGCTGAAGTCTGAGCTATATTTTGCACTAGTGACACAGGCCGCTAAAGTGCGACTTAGTGAGGGTGCGGTGAGAGATATCTTTGCTAAGACTGAGGCAGTTTCGAGTAAGCGGCTTTTGCAGGAAGCCTTGGACAGAAATGAGGAGCTCACCCAAGAGAGGGATGACTTGAAGTTCAAGCTAGATGATGCTTCCCTCTACTTATATATCAAAGGAAGGGCTGCTGCTATGTCAGAGTCTGTTGAGGCCAGGGCGAAGTGGAACCCTGAAGCTGAGATGGCTTTTGCCGCTTCAAAGTATCATGACCTGCATAATATGGAAAATGAACAGGAGGTCGACTCTCCAAGGGAGCAGGATGTTGATGCTGATCCGGCTAAGAGTAGGGAGCAGGATGTTGATGCTGGTACTGTTTCTAAGGAGAAGCAGTAATTTAATTGGTATTTGGCTTATCTAGGGGGGATGTCCCTGGACAAACAATATTTTCTTTTCTTTTCCTGTCTTGGGTCAGGGAGACTATCCTTGGCTTTTATGAATATTTTGGCGCCTTTGCCCCAGGGGGTAAAGGTTTTTATTAATATAGGTATGGTGGCCTTTTCTAGCTGATTTTGCTTTTGACTTTGCTTGGATTTGTGAGTTTCATCCTATTGGGCCTGTCAAACATTTTGATTGAATAACCTGCACATCAATTTTGTTCTGTCTTGTTATTCATGAGTAATTCAAACAAGTATAGTTTTTTGCTACAATGGTTGAAGGGGTGGGAAAACCGGCCTGTCAGGAGGGCTTATGTCTCCTGCCTAGCTGGAGGGCTTGGTATTCGGCCTGTCAAGAGGGCATTTTAGACTGAGTGTTTGGGACACCCTTGCACCTGTCTTCCTGCGTCCAGCCGGTTGTAATCCGTGGCAGTAAACCTAGTCAGGTGAGGCAATTATTTCATGCCTGATTGGTCCTGACATTTACTGTATCTGGTGGCGGTTACCAACTCGTTAGGCACAGTCAAGTGCAGATTTTTTGTTTCAGAAATATATAGTAGAGTGGCCCTCAATCCTGAATATTTATGCATATAATCTTTTATCATGTATAATTGTTCAGGATTCAAGAAATAAATAAATAAGTTAGTTGTACAGATATAAATTGCAGGCAAGGCATGTAAAACATGTAGTTCATCAAGTAGCACGTCAGGTTGAGTACTGATTGAATTTATACCTGATTGTAGCCTGATCTGATCTTTACATATGGAATAATTTTAAATGAGTTACATTCCAGGATCTCGGGATCATTTCCCCTTCTATCGTTGGGAGCCTGTATGCTCCTTGTCCAACAATTGAATCGATTAAGTAAGGGCCTTCCCATGTGGGAGCCAGTTTACCTGCTAATTTTTCTTTTTTTATTTGGAAATACCTTGCGTAGGACAAGGTCTCCTTCTTTAAAGACTTTGATCCTGACGTTTTTATTGTAAGTCCTGGCGACTGCTTGTTGATATGATGCCATCCTGATCTTGGCAGCGTCTCTTATTTCTTCTGTTAGGACCAGGTTATCTTGCATTAAGTCTTTGTTTGCTTCAACATTGTTCAGGCTGTACCTCGATGTTGGCACCTGTACTTGATACGGTCATTTCTGTACCAAAAATAAATACCTAAGTACTACTAACAGAAGCCTTCCCTTTGACGATCTTTCACCTAGAACTGTCTAGGTAGTACCTGTAAGGCCTATCAAAACAGCACTAAAGAAAAAGATTAGAACGGCCTCAAGGAAAAAATCCCCTGAGGCTAAAAACAAACGGAATTAAACAAATAAATAAATAGTTGCCTCCCCGGCAACGGCGCCAAAATTTGATACGGTCGTTTCTGTACCAAAAATAAATACCTAAGTGCTACTAACAGAAGCTAGCGGTAAGTAGGGTCGATATCCAATTGGAATCACCTGAATATCAGTTGTAGAACTCGAGATATGGCTCTCAAAAGTAGGCACTAGCAATTTGAAGTTCTTCCTTTGCTCGCCTAGCTATCTTTCTTCTTTGCGCATCTCAAAATAGCTACATTCCCACTCCAAATTCACTCTTCCTCCAAATGCATGCTAAACGGACGGTAAAAGGCTTGATTTCACTACTTTCTGGTCCATTCCTGCAAATAAGACAAAATAACCCAAAGTAGCATATTCGGGGCATTTCGTAGCAAAAAGCTACGATAAAAGCGTAGAAATACGTGCATAACTAGGCTAAAAAGACTATATAAAATGCACGTATCAAATCTCCCCAAACCAAACCTTTACTCGTCCTCGAGTAAACTAAAATGCAACTAAGGGAACATAAAATATAACTCAGAGCTAGCTACAAATGCCCACTTAAACCAATTTAATGCAGCAAACTAACACCTATAGCAAATAGTCAAATGCAAACGAGTTGTAAGATGTCTATAATAAAGCTGAACCGTCGACCTTGCAAGACCTTTAAAATCGGACTCTCACGGGTCACTCTTCTCTCATGAAGCAAAGGGTGAACATATATATGTAAGAGAGAAAGAAAAATAGTCGCTCACCTAGACTATGACCCACATAAACATGCATGCAGCTAATATGATAGACAATTCTAACTACCGTACACACATTCCAACCAAACAAGGTCCTGTCACAGCCGAGGGCTTACAAAAATATGGTAAAGTGAGGCAATGGGTAAGAAAAGGCAAAACATTTATGGGAATGTGGAGGTATAGGTGATCAAGCTAGTACCTAAACAGAACCATATGACAACATCCATTTCCAACTCAATTATGAATTAAGCACATATGCCCTTCATTTGGCATAAAACTCACCAAACCGAACTGAAAATAATCCTCAATAAATGTAAATAAAGCATAAGAGTGAAACCGTCTCATCAAATAAACTCTTTTTTTTTCTTTTCTTTCTAAATCACGGTTTCTTTTCTTCCTTTTTTTTTCGATTCCTTTTTTTTTCTTTTTCACGTTTTTTTTCTTTTTCTTTTTCATCAACCTCCTTTTCTTCATAAATTACCAACTCCAAATCAGAGGATACAAACCAAACTCGGCACGATAAACAATATACCCAAAACATTCACTCACTAGCTTGACAAGGCAGGCTAAATTTGGGATGTAGTTAAGGGTCAATAGGCAAATTTGGCTAATGTGGAGTTAAATGGGTAAAAATGAAAGAAAAGGAAAATTGTAAGCACCTCCATGCATGTGACACCAACCACTAACCCGAATGTATGAAGGCAAAAAGCAATTGAATTTCATATACGTGCAAATTAATGAACATGTTATGCAAGGAGTAACTACTCACAATCCTACATGAAATTGGTCACAAATGACACCAGTTTATAAGGCTCTAAATCTTAGAAATTATAAGTAGGTTGCCAAAATTTCAGGTCAAGTCTATTCGTTCAGCTAAATTCAACATAAACTAGTAGATATGCAATAAGACAAGGCTAAAGATATTAGTTTATTGCAAGGCTTAAGCAAAAGGACAAATAATAGTGCTATTTCATCATGGAAATCGACCGTTCTGACTCAACCTATATGCTAAAATAAACGTGAAATTTTTTGATTTTTCGGTAATTTTTCTATTTTTATGAGATTTTTGATTTTTATGAAAATAAACAACAATGCATACAAAAATTAAACGTGACAACAGAAATGCAATAAAAACGAATGCGGATACGATATGGATGCACAATCTCCCCAAACCAAACCGTACAATGCCCTCATTGTACCAAAACATGGAAAGGAAACGCAAACTAAAAGAGAAAGAGAGTAAATGCGGAAAACTTACAAGATTGTGCGAATAAGGGACCTCCCAAACCATCCAGCAACGTGGGAGGTCACTAATAGCTCCGAAACATCGTCACAAGAAGCTATCCAAGCAATGGGCGTCCAAAACAGCTCGATCGAGAGGAATAGTGGTCGATCGAGTAGAATAGTGGTCGATCGAGTACATTTTTGTTTTTTTTGTTTTTTTTGTTTTTTTGTTTTTTTTTTTTTTGCAGTTACTCGATCGAGTGATATAAGTACTCGATCGAGTGACTTCAGCAGCAAAAAGCTCTCGATCGAGTACAAAAAGTACTCGATCAAGTGATCCTTAGTAATTCCTGCAAAGACGCAATGAAAAACAACCCGCAAACTAACAAAACAAGCATACTGATATAGTTTATGGTGCGAAGACCATTTATTACACACACGACTAAAAGAAATGTTTGAAAAACAACTAAAAATTAAAAATCTCCGGGTTGCCTCCCGGGTAGCGCTAGTTTCAGACAGGACCCAGCTCGACCTTCTTTTTCATCCAGCTGCTCCAAATTAGTCATAATCAAAACAGCTCAAAGCGCGCAGCATTAGATCATAAATCTGCGCATGTGCTACACAAACATGTAAGTAGCACCACAGTGGAATAAAAATATAGGAAATAAAATTAAACAACCATTTAAGTCTAACAAATTTCCTATGGGAGCTCCTAAATTTATCCACAAAATAAAGGAGCGCAGGAGCAATTGTCAATAAATTAGGGCCCCGTTTCAGATTAACAAGATTAAGATGACAAGGACGGTGAAAAATCGCTAATTTATTCGTCCACATGGGAGGGGGTATAGCTTTAAAAGACAAAGCATGAGTCAAGCGAGGTAGCGTACTTTGAATATTAACAATAATAAAATTATCGCTAATTACATCAGGTAGGTTGCTCTCAATGGAATCATCGACAAAAGAATGTAATACCTCATCCGTGCTAGGAGCAAATACCGACTCAGCTGTCCTTTCGTCGCCCTCAGTGGAATTCGTCCCATAAATCTCAGCCTCAAGCGCATCCAACTCGGCCTTGAAAAAGGGAGACTCACCATAACCGTTATCATCATCAAAATCGTCGTCTAAAACGAACCCAAGTAACAAATCATTACTCTCGCTGGCCAACTCACTCGATCGAGCAGAATTGTCACTCGATCGACCACTTTCCTCCTGATTTTCACTCGATCGAGTAGAAATATCACTCGATCGAGAACTTTCTTCTAGAAATTCACTCGATCGACTAATATAAGTCACTCGATCGAGTGATTCTTCTTGTACAGCGCTGAAATCCTCGCGTAAGGTAGTGAAACATGATAGAAATTCGTCATCCGAGTCATAAAAATCATCCTTAGCATTGGGCGACACGGTTTCTTCATGGGAAAAACCGCTCTCAGTAAAGTACACCTCTTCTGGTTGCCCATTATCCGACTCAGCTGCTAACTGAGTTAATTGTGACTCCAGCTCAATGAATTGAGATTCCATACGTCTATCACTCTCTTGCCTTTTGGATGCAAGTATTTCCAACAAAGATTTCAGCTCCGCAATCTCTTCTTTCTGTATATCAGGAGGATCTTGTTGCGGTGGCCATTGATAGGGTGGATATGGCGGCATAACTACAGGGGAATGGCTAACACGTCCCCAACGCTTGAACTCGTAGACCGCGTCATTTTCTGCCATACAAAGAACTGCATTGTGCTCGGCGAACCACATCTCCCGATAAAATCACCCGCGCGCCATATAATGGGACATAGGTGATAGGTCAAAGGTACTCAAGCCTTCCCTTTGACGATCTTTCACCTAGAACTGTCTAGGTAGTACCTGTAAGGCCTATCAAAACAGCACTAAAGAAAAAGATTAGAACGGCCTCAAGGAAAAAATCCCCTGAGGCTAAAAACAGACGGAATTAAACAAATAAATAAATAGTTGCCTCCCCGGCAACGGCGCCAAAATTTGATACGGTCGTTTCTTTACCAAAAATAAATACCTAAGTACTACTAACAGAAGCTAGCGGTAAGTAGGGTCGATCTCCAATTGGAATCACCTGAATATCAGTTGTAGAACTCGAGATATGGCTCTCAAAAGTAGGCACTAGCAATTTGAAGTTCTTTCTTTGCTCGCCTAGCTATCTTTCTTCTTTGCGCATCTCAAAATTGCTACATTCCCGCTCCAAATTCACTCTTCCTCCAAATGCATGCTAAACGGACGCTAAAAGGCTTGATTTCACTACTTTCTGGTCCATTCCTGCAAATAAGACAAAATAACCCAAAGTAGCATATTCGGGGCATTTCGTAGCATAAAGCTACGATAAAAGCGTAGAAATACGTGCATAAATAGGCTAAAAAGACTATATAAAATGCACGTATCAGTACTTCTGCAGGAATGACAGCTTCACAGCCATACACCAGGGAGTAAGGTGTTTGGCCTGTTGCAGTTTTTGGAGTTGTCCTGTCTGCCCATAGTACTAATGGAAGTTCTTCAGCCCATCTGCCTCGTCTTCTTTTCAGCTTCTTTTTTAGGCAGCTTATGACTACCTTATTGCTTGATTCAGCCTGGCCATTAGCTTTTCGATATCTAGGGGTTGATATTACCAGGTTGATATTCCATTCTTGGCAAAATGCTTGGGTCCTTTTCCCCACAAATTGAGTTCCATTATCACATACTATTTCTGATGGGACTCCGTATTTGCAAATGATGTTTGTCCTGATGAAGGATATTACTTCCTTTTCTGTTACTTGCCTGAAAGAGTCAGCCTCAATCCATTTGGAGAAGTAATCAGTCATAGCCAACATGAATACCTTTTGTCCTGGAACTACAGGCAGTTTTCCCACAATATCCATGCCCCACTTTATGAATGGCCAGGGTACGGAGATTGAATGAAGGAGTTCAGATGGCTTATGTATGATTGGTGCATGAATTTGGCCGGCTTCGCATTTTGAAGAGTATTCCAGGCAGTCAGCCCTGAGTGTAGGCCGGTAGTAGACTGTCCTGAGAACTTTGCTTGCCAGGCTCTTTCCTCCTTTGTGGCTGCCACAGTGTCCATCGTGTATTTCTTGAAGTACTAGTTTGGCTTCGTCAGGCTCCAAGCATCTCAGGTAGGGTCCAGCCTGCGATCTCTTGAACAGAGTGTTAATGATGATAGCATAAGTTGAAGCTTTAATTTTAAAAGCCCTTGCCTCAAGTCTGCCCTGAGGCAGTATTCCTCAGAGAGACCTATCATAATAGGGTTTAGTCCAAGAGTTATTGTCCTGATTGACAAGACTGACTTGTTCAGGTCTGCTGATGGCTGGCTCTAATAAGTGCACAATTGGTATTTTGTCGAAAACAGTGGGGGCAAAATTCGAACCTAGGGTGGCCAGATCATCAGCCTGGGTGTTCAGGTCTCTTGATATTTGATCTATGTCAAATAAAGCAAATTTAGCGATAAGTTTTTTTGCATATTCTAAATACGAAATCATTTTTGCATCCTTAGCCGTATAAATTCCCTTTATTTGATTAGCAATTAGGAGTGAATCAGTTTTTACCTTTAGGTTTTGAACACCGAGGTCTAGACATACCTTTAAGCCTGCTATCAGGGCTTCATATTCTGCTTTGAACTCACAGCTTACAGCCTGTGCTATTATATCTCCCCGGGGCAATTTAAGTACTAGTCATAACCCTGTCCCCCTGGCGTTGGATGCCCCATCTATGAATTGGGTTCATTCTTGGTCTATGGTTTTATTTTCTAGTTGGTTGACGTTTTTTATCGAGTCTGGTTCCAGGTTAGGGCTAAAGTCAGCCATAAAGTCTGCTAGGGCCTGCAATTTGATCACTGCCCTGGGTTCAAAGGAGATATCGTATGTGCTAATCTGTACTGACCATTTCGACATCCTGCCTGAAAGTTCAGGCTTACGTAGGACAGATTTTATGGGTAAATTGGTCCTGACTATAATGGGGTGACTTTCAAAATAAGGTCGCAATTTAGTACATGACATAATTAAAGCTAAGACATATTTTTCAAGTAGTCCATACCTCAATTCAGCATCTAGCAGGCTTTTACTTACATAGTAGACTGGATGTTGCTGACCGTCCTGTTCTTTCACTAGGACTGCACTGACAGCTGTGTTAGTGACAGATAGGTATACTGACAAAGGCTCTCCCTTCTCTGGCTTGGCCAGTAAGGGTGGAGATGATAAGTAGGATTTTAGATCCTGAAAAGCTGTCTCATGTTCATCCGTCCATTGGAACTGTTTATTCTTCCTGAGGAGGTTATAGAATGTTTTGCATCTCTCAGAGGATCTCGATATGAAACGGTTCAGGGCAGCTACCCGGCCTGTCAATTTCTGGATATCCTTGACAGACTTGGGTGACTGTAGTTCCAGGATAGCCTTTATCTGTTCAGAGCTAGATTCTATGCCTCTTTTTGTGACCATATATTCAAGGAATTTACCTGCAGAGACTCCAAAGTGGCATTTTGCAGGGTTTAGCTTCATGTTGTATTTTTCCAATATCTCAAATGCTATTTCTAGATGTTTCACATGATCTTCTGCATTTTTGGATTTCACCACCCGGTCGTTTATGCATACTTCCATGATGTCACCTATTTGGTCTTTAAACATCATGTTGACCAGGCGCTGGTACGTTGCCCCTGCATTCTTCAGGCCGAAAGGCATGGCAGTGTAACATTATATGCGTCGGTCTATAATGAATGCAGTGCTCTCCTGGTCAGCAGGGTGCATCTTTATTTGTTTGAATCCACTGGAAGCATTCATGAATGTCAGCATCTCGTGGCCTGCTGTGGCATCTACCATGGCATCAATATGAGGCAGGGGGAATGGATCTTTAGGACAGGCTTTGTTCAGGTCAGTATAGTCTACACAAACTTTCCACTTTCCATTCTTTTTCTGCATAAGCACTACGTTAGCCAGTCACTCAGGGTACATTACTTCCCTGATCATCCCCATATCCAAGAGTTTTTTTACTTCCTCGTTAATAATGGTATTTATTTCAGCTGCAAATTTCCGCCTTTTCTGTTGTACAGGCTTAAAAGATGAGTCAACATTGAGCTTATGTGTAATTATATCAGCGCTAATTCCAGTCATATCAAAATGTGACCAAGCAAACTAGGATGATTTATTTTTAAGGAACTTCACCAGTTCAGGCCTGACACTATCTGGTGCGTCAGATCCTATTAAAACATACCTGTCAGGGTACTCAGGGTCTAGGATTACCTGATCTGTTTCCATTTTCGGAGGTGCCATATAGGTACTCCTGACAGGGTACTGTAATTGCTATGACAAGGACTTACCTGCCTTGGAAGGCTTCAAGGTTGCTGTGTAGCATTCCTGGGCTATCTTGTGATCCCCTTTGATTGTGGCTATGCCCCAGTCTGTTGGTATCTTGATACACTGGTGATAGGTTGACGGTACGGCCTAGACATTATGAATCCAGGTCCTGCCCAAGATAGCGTTGTAGGATGACAGGCAGTCAAGGACTCCAAATTTCTTATAAGATGAGACTCCTTCCACGTAGGTTGGGAGGTGGATTTCTCCTAGGGTGCTCCTGGTTTTGCCACTGAATCCCCCTCGGACGCTGGATTTCTTGATGATTTGATCCTCGTTGATCTTCATGGCTTTCAGTACGTCAAGCATGATCAGGTTTACTGAGCTGCCTCCGTCTACCTGGATCCTTCTTACTGTGGCTGTTCCAATCTGCATAGAAATTACCAGGCATCATGATGAACATCAGGGATGCCCACCAAGTCAAAATCATTGAAAGTGATTCTTGGGATATGATCCGGCTTGTAAGGTGATACGGTCCTTGGTGTCCTGGCTATCTTCTTTACCGCTGAAATTGTCAGGCCACAAATTTCTGATCCGCCGGATATGAATTTTACTTCATAGATTGGTGGTGGTGGAGGGAGACTACGATCCTGCTTATGCTCCTGATTCTCTTTATCCTGGTTTGCGTTCCTGCCTTTTGTCTTGATCAAGTCTTTCAAGTATCCAGATTTTAGCAGGTAGGCCACTTCCTTCCTCAAGGTGAAACAATCATCCGTGGTGTGTCCAATATCCATGTGAAATTCGCACCATTTAGAATTGTCTCTTTTGGGATTTGGATTTTCTGACTTCCAGGGCCATCTGACAGCTGATCCCATGTTCTTAAGTCTCTGGATTAATCCTGCAATATCAACACTGAAGTTATGTTCAGAAATAGGTGGATAAACTTTAACCTTACCTTAATACTCATGAGCCAGGTTAACTTCTGACTGATCTGGCCTGGAATATGGAGTAGGTCTGTAGTTGTTTCCTTTGTTGCTCATCCTACTGCTCCTTCCATGATCCTTTGGTCTACTGAGTGATCCAAGTTTATTGCTTTTATTTTCTTCTAGCCTGATGAAAGCAAGAGTCTTCGCCTGAATGTCCTCGAAGGTGTGGCAGGGATACTTAGTGAGCTCGCTGTATAAGTTGCTATATGGTAGTAACCCCTGTCTGAATCCCTCCACTGCTGTTCCAACGTCACACCTGGGTATGGATACTTTTTCCTTATTGAATGTTGAAAGAAATGTCCTGAGAGTTTCATCAGGCTTCTGTGTAACTCGGTAAAGGTCACTGGATCGTTTCTCCAACTCCCTGCTACTTGCGACTTGCTGGTTGAAACTGTTGATCAGGTTGGCAAAGGAATGAATGCTTCCAGTTGGCAGGTCGATGTACCATTGCAGAGCAGGGCCTCTCAGGGTCGTTCCGAATCCCTTGCACATGCAAACTTGTCTAACCTCGCTGGGAATAGATGCAGCCAGCATTTTCTGCTTGTAAAGAGCCACGTGATTTTGTGGATCCGTGGTTCCATCATAGAACCTCATGGATGGAATTGTGAACTTCTTTGGTAGGTCTACTTTTGCTATTTCTTCTATGAAAGGCGAATCAGCATAGCTGTCAGAGGCAGCTTCTTCCATGCTGGCAGGTACTCCAGGTATCTTATCAAATTTTTCATTGAGTTTCTTGATCACCTGAACCACTGCCATCATGATGGCTGCTGCAGATTCATCAGGTTTCTCTTTATCATATTTTGGTTCATCATCACCATCAACATTAATGGATTTAGGAATACTTGGGCTCCCAAAACTGGAAAAATCAATATTTTTAATGATTGATGCAAATGGGGTTCCTGGTTGGAATCTAGAGCCTCCCCCTTGAGTTTTTTCTAATTTTTGCTTTAGAGCTGACTCAGATTCTTTTAATTGCAGGATTTCCGCTTCAGTTTGGGCTACTTTTTCTTTCAGGCTTTCCAACTCAGCGATTTGTTGGAGAGCAGCATTCAATCGTTCTTCAACGGTGGGTTGGGCAATTTTTGTAAGATTTTTGAATTTTTGTAGGATCAGAAAAAAGGATTTAAAGAGCTAGATGCCCCACGGTGGGCGCCAATTGTTTTGTGTGGATTTTGCGCAAGGCGAAATCAGGTCAGGGTAAAGTTGTGTAAGGTTAACTAGCTCTAGATGGTCTATTGGTCAGGTCGTCAGGGTCAAATATAAAGCTGTAAATAACAATAACAACGATGAAACAAAGAATTTTATACGTGGGAAACCCTTGAATGGGAAAAAACCACAGGCACCAAGCCAGGAGAGGATTTCACTATGTAATTTGGGAGAATTATTGTATGATAATGACAATGTTTATCTTTCTCTAAATATTGCGTATCTAAATGTATGCTTCTTCTTGCGCAAGAACGATCCGAGTCCAATGTCTTCAAAGTGTTCCTTATATAAGCTCTAATATTGAACGGCTGCCTGATATGGTATTGAATGCGGATTATTCTCCATTATTGCCTGTAATAATGGCTAAATATTCCTTCCTTAATTACTGCATTTACTGCGAGATCTTCTCACTCAATGTTGCGTATATAATCGTTTTGTAATACGCGTTTATGGTTCAATATCGTCTTGATATTTTGACCGTTGTCCTCTCCATCGCCTGGCGCCTATCTTCGTGTGCCCTGATAGCCTAACATCCTGACAGCCTGGCAGTCAGGTTTAGATGAGATACTGATCAGGGAGGTATGCGTATTTCCAGGCCTAACAGGTTCATATACCTATTATTAGACTCTTCTAATAGTGAACTAATTAACATTTTAATCATTAGTTCTTTAGATCTAGTGCGTACATAACTAAATAATAAATAAAATGAGAAAACAATGGTTCTTATATTGTTATTTTCGGATTTTTGGGCACAAGTAAGGTCTCCTACCTTCACTTGTTCTTGAGCTATGATAAGTATTAGGATGATCCTCCAAGACTCTATATTAGGAGCCCTTCTTTTGATTGCACCCAAGATTAGCCTTTATCACTACTAAATAATATTTGCTAGATATTTAATTAGTAGTCTACCTAAAAAATGACTACTAATACTCATATATTACATTAATAATATTAGTAGTATTTATGAACAATTTAGATCAAAACTTCTCAAGTTTTAGAGAAACAAAACTATGAATGAGAGAGAGGTTTTGCATGTTGCATATTTTGAGAAATTGTAGAGTAAAAATAAGAAGAACAAAATTCTTCTCTTGTTTTCTTTGTACCGTCCAAATACCTCTTATAGAGCATTTTTAGGTTTTCTCCTTTTAACTTATGCAATGTGCTTTTAGTAAGTTATAGGCTAGCTTTAAAGTATGCCATAAGTTGTTGGAGCATCTTTCCAACAACAATATGACAAAACCAAAAAACACAAGCATCTTCACACTTTGGACGATGCATTTGTGCATATATGGGTCCATTTTTGTCTTATAATATTTGTCCCACAAATGCTTATAAGTCTTATGTTTAATTATCTTACATAATTAAATATTAATTTGATCATACAACAATTATGTGACAAATTAATAAACATATATTAACTCAACTTATTGAGTAATATTTTATCATTATATCAACATTTAATGGGTCCCATAATAGCTAGTTAGTTAAATTTACAACCTCTTGTAAATGTAAATAATTAATCACCTCTACCTCGAAACATTTATAAAATCTCAGTATTATTTAGTGAATTAATATATTAATCCACTAAATCGAAACTTATTTAATTGAATTACAATAAGATACATATTTCCTCTCATAAATATAAATTGTTCTTATTTAAGGAATTAATTAACTTGTATCAATATACAACTAATTAACTTAACTGATTAGGGCATCATTGTGACACCCTCATTTTTAGCGTTAAATAAACACGTAAATTCTACAGAAAAACTGACAGGATATGTTTGTAATTGGTTCAACTAGATAAAACCTGTAATTTTTAAAACTTTTCTAAACCATTCACAAACATTTCCAAATGAAGAGTGCCAAAACCCAAAAATACTAACAACAAACTAATTTACATAACATTGCTAAAGTCGCGAAAATAAAGTGATACAAACCAAAGTAAAAGAGGGAGACATATGTCCCTCCAAAATATAAATACAACCATATGTTTAAAGGTTTACTACAAAATATAACCAAACTAGGTCCAAGTTTCTTTTGCTCGCTAACTCGTCCATGTACCTCATCTAAACATCATCAACCTGTCAATCACATTTTATACAAACACGAAAGCCACAATTCAGTGGGGAGTAACTTCGAGTCCTCCTAACCACGAAATGTCATATTTAATGTAACATGTAAACAACATCATAAATAATTTAATTATCGAGTATTCTAACATATGAACACTAAACTGACCAATTTAAGCTATCATGTGAAACATATAACAAACGGTAATCCAAACTTTATCAATTGTAACCGGCTTGCATCTCACCTATTACAATTCATAAAATCACCATACAAGAAAGGACAATATATCAAAGACAGGCATAAGTTCTTAGCATGGCCAACAATAGTCACTCTGTAACTCGAGTCTATACCACGAGGTAGGGAAGGTAATCGAACCGGTATCCTGGCTCAGAGGTTCTATAAAAACATGGCCAAGACACAACACAACCCTAGTCCTAAATCTGTGCAGACCTAGACATGCGGATACACACCACCGCACCCAAGACCCACAATTTTATAAAACCATGTGAGTACCCTAAGGAGTCCACCAAAGGGTTGGCTAGTACTTAAGCTGACCACTTACTCTCAAAATAAGTAACGAGGTCATGCCCCAACTTGGATATAATCCCACCAAGTCAGGAACACAAAGGCTATCAAGCAGTGAACATATACTCGTCAAAGACTATAAAGGCCTATCTATGACAAACACAACAACCTGCAAGAAGTATTCAATACCAATTCCATTTCAAGCAATATTAACAATATTAAAGGTTTTAGGGAATTTAGGGCCGTTTCTACAATATAAGAAACCATTCAAATCAACCAACAACATATGTGAAATAAAAACATAATAAATGGCCTAAAACAAGAATAAGGCCAATTATCCAATTCACACTATAATTCATCCAACCGAATTTTTACCCGCAACCCCACCTGCGACGACAGTACGGTTCAATCGCGTGACCAATCACACAATTGATCGACATCGATTCGATCAAAGGGACTAAGGGCTCAGTTTTCGGCATAATCATCCAACATTGCAATTATCGCTATAAAATTCATTTTAAGCCTATTCATTACAATTTCATATCATAACCTATCCTAACATGTGCAAACAACCAATATAAGCATAATTTTACCATTAACATTATATTTACTACTAATATAATTCATTTCAAAAGATTACCCATATGTTACTTATACTAAATATAACATTAATAAACTCGAAACGACGAACAACGCATGAAAAACCGCGAAACAAGCAACGGGCCGACCCGGGCCAACCCCAAGGCTGTCGTGGGCCTGCCGGGCCCGCCGGGCCTGCTGGGCCGCCACCCCAATCCCTCCGTTTCTCCATTTTTGTTCATTTTAACATCGTCTTAAGCATCAATTAATCATTCCCATTTCATTTCCATACTAATATGTGAACTTAAACTTACAAAAGACATGAATTTAACCCATATTTTCATTTGAAATAAACCACTCAATTAACATTCACAAAATCATACAAGAAATCAAAGAATGTGACCTTTATTCGTCGAGTAACTCGAAATATGTTACCTTAAGCTAGAAAAAGGCAAATAACCCTTGAGAAAACCCTAAAAACAGTAGCTACCCATCATCCTCTACTATATAGGAGTCCCCTATATCATCCTCATAATCTTCACCTATTAAAAACAACAAAAACACAATAATAATTACAAAAACCGAAATTATGCCCAAAATCATCTTAAATCGACATAATGAAAACTGAAATTAAAACATACTAGGATGTAGATCTTGAAGAGAGGATTTCGAAAATATAAATTTTGCGAAAATCGGACTAGAAACGAAGAAGTTATGATGAAATTAAGATTGTAAGTTTATTTGATTTTTTTTTTTTTTTTTTTTTGGAATCCCGGAAGAACAAGAACAAAGAACAAAGACGTGATGAAGAAACATAATGAGACAGCAGCTAGCTTGCTAGCTATTAATTATACGTACGTTTCTTCATCGTTAAGTAATTTCGCTAGTTCCTAAAATCGTCTCGAGTTAAATTAAACCGGTTTTAGTACAATTTTCAAAAATAAAACAAAATCAATAATAAATAAATTTTAACGAATGAAAATAAAATAAACTCACCTAGTTAACAGAAATAATAAGAAATTGGCCCGAAACGAAATTATTAGCGATTTTACAAAATTAGCGGATTTTAACAAAATTTGTTCATTTAGCGAAATAAACTGAAAGTGGCTATTTGGATGACATTTTCCCAAATCCGTCTTGAGTCCACTAAAGACCGACTTTCAAAAAGAGCTCGTAAAAGATACGAAAATAGTTAAATGACGTAATTAAATCCAAATATCAATTAAAATAATTTTATCCAACTTAATAAAATATGGGGTGTTACAATCACCCCATCTTTTAAAAAGTTTCGTCCTCGAAACTTGAAAGTAGAAATGGAAGGTTATGAAAATAAAACTGGGATTGAGATCGGTAACTAAAACATTTAAAAGGTCACTTATCGTAAGAATCAAAATCCTTTCAAGAGCTTCAACTAAAATTTTCACCTCGAAACTTAGAAGGAGAAATTATAGTAAACAACATCTTAATAATATAATCATAAGAAAAATATAAGTATCTTTTCAATGAAACGGTGATACTCTTGTTGATCAGACAAGAACATCCACATTTCATATCAAAATATAAAAATATTTCTACACCAATAAATGAGAAAACCCATTATTTGGACGTCTCCAATAACGAGATTTAACACTCATTAATGTTAAAATCATTAAAAATCATAAAAGCATTTTCAAAATTTTAGTTCAAAGTTCTATAATAAGAATAATATCATTACTAATTATGATTAAATACGGCCTAGTGACGCGGAAAAAGAGTAAGAAAAAGGAATACCTTACGAGAATAATTCAGGATATTTAGCTAACATAGAAGCTCCAGTCTCCCAAGTCTCTTCTTCGACATTTCCACAACGCCAAAGAACACGGACTAGAGGTACAACTTTGCTCCTAAGTTGCTTGTTGGCTTTTTCGAGAATCCGGATTGGCCTTTCTTCAACCGCCAAGTTAGGCTCCAATTCAGGAATCTCTTCATGGATGATATGGCTAGGGTCACTAATGTACTTCCTCAACTGAGAAACATGGAAGACATTGTGAACCTTGCTCAGATTTGAGGGCAATTCTAAACGGTAAGCAGCAGGACCAATCTTTTCAATCACCCGAAAAGGTCCAATATATTTAGGGCTCAGCTTCCCTTTTACGCCAAACCGTTTCACCCCTTTCATAGGTGACACTTTAAGGAATACTTGATCATCAACCTCAAAAGAAAGTGGTCGACGACGGACATCGATATGATTTTTGACGGTCCTGAGCGGCTTTCATCCGCTCCCGAATGATTTTAACTTGTTCAATGGACTCGGTCACCAAATCAGGTCCTAACATTGGAACATTTTGGGTTTGATCCCAACAGACTGGAATACGGCATTTTCTACCGTACAGAGCTTCATATGGTGCCATTTTAATGGAGGCTTGATAGCTGTTGTTGTAAGAGAACTCAACCAGAGGTAAACATTTCTCCCAGGAAGTTTGGAAATCTAAGGCACAGGCACGAAGAAGATCCTCTAAAGTTTGAATTGTTCTCTCGGTTTGGCCGTCAGTGGCGGCGTGAAAAGCAGTGCTCATCAATAGTTTACTACCCAAGGCCTCCTGTAATGCAGTCCAGAAACGAGAACAAAATCGAGGGTCCCGATCTGAAACTATATCTTTAGGAACCCCATGATAGCGCACTACCTCATCCACATAGACACGAGCTAGAACTTCTAATCTCCAGGTCTCTTTGATGGGAATAAACCGAGCACACTTAGTCAATCGGTCCACAACCACCCAAACAGCATTCTTTCCAGTGGAAGTCCTGGGTAAAGCCATCACAAAATCCATGGAAATAGACTCCCATTTCCAAAGAGGAACATCCAAGGGTTGAAGCAAACCCCCGGGCTTTTGATGCTCTATCTTTACTTTCTGGCAGGTGAGGCATTTACTGACATACTCCATAACTTCAATCTTCATCCTAGGCCACCAGAATTGTAATCTCAAATCTTTGTACATTTTGGTACCTCCCGGATGAACGGAGTAAGGAGAGAGGTGTGCTTCATCAAGAATTTTTTTTCTCAAATTAGCTGCCTCCGGAACATAGATTCTACCATGATAACGAAGATACCCATCATCATCAATCTTACAATCCTTAGCTTGCCCAAGTTGAATTTTAGCTCGAATGGATTTGAAAGTAGGATCATCGGAAAGGCAAGCACGGATCTCACGGTAGAAGTCAGGTTCGGCTGACATGGCATTAAGATGATTAGAGCCTTTTTTTACAAGGCTTATTCCCATTTTTTGATGTTCTAAAGCAAGTTCAGGAGGTAATTCCCGAAAAGAATTCAAAGAATGACAGGATTTTCTGCTAAGAGCATCAGCCACCACATTAGCTTTTCCTTCGTGATAAATTAGGTCGGCATCATAGTCATTCACCAATTCCAACCATCTTCTTTGCCTCATGTTCAGCTCTTTTTGGGTAAAGAGATATTTCAGGCTTTTGTGGTCGGTGTAGATTTTGCAATGGACTCCAATGAGGTAGTGTCTCCAAATCTTCAAAGCATGCACCACCGCAGCTAATTCAAGATCATGAGTCGGGTAGTTAACTTCATGAACTCTAAGTCACGAGAGGCATACGCAATGACTTTCCCTTTTTGCATCAAGACACAACCTATACCATGCTTAGAAGCATCACAGTAAACATCAAAGTCCACTCCTTCTTCAGGTAAGGTCAACACCGGAGCGGTAGTCAACCTCTTTTTCAATTCCTGAAAGGCATTTTCACACTCCTCAGACCACACAAATTTAGACTCTTTCTTCAAAGAATCGAGTCATCGGCCTAGCAATCTTTGAAAAATCCTTCCCAAACCGCCGATAGTAACCCGCCAAGCCAAGGAAACTACGGATTTTCGAAACATTGGTCGGACTTTTCCAATTAACAACGGCCGATTTTGGCGGGATCTACCATAACGCCCTCTTTCGAAATGACGTGCCCAAGGAAGGTCACTTTAGGTAACCAGAATTCACATTTAGAGAATTTAGCATACCACTTTTCACGGCGCAGAATCTCCAAAATAGCACGAAGGTGTTTGGCATGTTCTTCTTCAGATTTAGAATAGATCAGGATGTCATCAATGAACACTACAACGCATTTGTCAAGGTGTTCTCTGAAAGTACGGTTCATCTGATCCATGAATACTGCTGGAGCATTGGTCAATCCGAATGGCATCACTTTGTAAACTCGAAATGACCATATCTCGTGCTCAAGGCGGTTTTAGGAATGTCGGCTTCTCGGACCGGAATCTGATGATAGCCCGAACGAAGGTCAATTTTAGAAAAAGTGGAAGCACCTCGGAGTTGGTCGAAAAGATCATCAAAGGAAGAGGATATTTATTCTTGATAGTAACCCGGTTAAGTTCACGATAATCTATGCATAACCGCATAGATCCATCCTTCTTCCTTACAAAGAGAACAAGAGCACCCCAAGGTGAAGAGCTAGGTCGGATAAAACCTTTGGCAATCAAATCATCCAGTGAGCCTTGACTCTTTTCATTCAGACAGTCTTGGTCTATAAGGAGCTTTAGCAATAAGGCCGGTACCAGGAATAAGATCAATAGTAAATTCAACTTCCCTTTCAGAGGAATTCCCGGTATCTCATCGGAAATACATCGGAAATTCACATACCACGAGAACGTTCTCTTTAGGAGGCAGAGAGGAAGAATCTGAAGTAGTCACCATACACAAGAAGGCTTGATGACCCTTTTTCATCGCATTGACAAACTTCATAGCAGAAATTAATTTAGCACCGGTTTGTCTTTTAACCACTTGATAAGACACACGGTGACCTGAAGGGCTTGTAAGAATTATTTTCTGGTCCCGACATTCAAATCGAGCATGATAAGTATGTAACCAATCCATGCCCAAAATGACATCAAATTCTTCAAGCGGAAATCGGAAAAGATTTGCTGGAAATATAGATCCCGCGATAGAAATAGGAACTCTCGGATAGATTTTAGAACAGGAAAAGACATCACCAGAGGGTAAGGATATAGATGTGCTTTCTCCATGTGATGATTCAAGTGATAATTTATCGGAGAGTTTCATTGAAATAAAAGATAAAGAGGCGCCCGTATCAAATAGTACCAAACAAGGAACATCAAAAATAGAAAATATACCCGTAATAATATCAGGGTGTGCCTCTGCTTCTGCTCGGCTCATGACAAAAATCCGGCCTTTCGGCCTCTGCGGGGCAAAAGGGGGTAGTAGGAGCCGTCACCTTCTTCTCCGGGCAAACCTTGGCCTTGTGGCCCGGTTTGTTGCAAGAAAAGCATATGATAGGATCAACGAAGCATTTACCAGGATGTACTGGTTTCTTGCAGTTATAGCACACTCGGTCTTTAGCACCTTTATTGTTGTTAAAAGCCGAAGATTGACCACCCCGGTTAACTTGCACAGTAGGATCAAATCTCCTCTTGTTTGGGTAAGAGGGAGAAGAGGTGAACCTGGGTGAAGGAGTATAGGGCCTAGAAGATGGATATAAAGGCCTCTTGCCAAGACTGGAACTGGTTGCACGAGCTTCATTTTCAATGTCTTTCAGTGCATTCTCAGCCCATAAAGCATCATTGTAAATTGAAACAAAGCTGGTGGAGTCCCGACGGACCATGCTTTTGATTTTAGGAGAGAGCTTTTCAAGATAAAAGAAAGCTTTTTCATTGTCATCCTTCACCAATCTAGTAGCATAATGAGCCAACTCGTTGAATTTATCAGTGAAGGCCTGAACAGGAAGGCTTCCTTGCTTTAATTCCATGAATTCTTTCAACTTCTGCTGTTTAAGTTCTTGCGGATAGAATCAGGCCTCCACTAATTCCTTGAAACGTTTCCAGTCAAAACCCGGTTCAGATGAAACGGTAGGCCCAGTCATGGACCACCATCGATCTGCTTTTCGTACTAGGAAGTGAGATGCCAGCTTCACTTTATGTTCCTTCTTAACATCATACAACGTAAATCTTTTCTCTAACTCTCGAAACCACCCCGTAAGAGCAACTGGATCAATTTCTCCACCATATGTGGGAGTGTTGATTCGGGTTAATTGGTTAGCCACCCAAGTATAGGTGTCTGGAGTACCCTTAGGAGACGGGGGAAGAGGAGCTTAGTGATTTTGCTGATTTTGTTGGTTTTGGAGAATTTGAGTAAGAGCTTGTAAAATAGCATCATTAACTCTTCTTGGCGGAGCCATCTTGCAAAAGAGAAAATTTAATTAGTACCTAACAATTAGCAATCACAAACAGACTACCACATAAAATCCTAAATCTACCCATCCTACCCATCTCTCAAGTTTATTATTTAAAGGTCACGTGATTTTAAGTCGGGTGCACAAACGTGCGTCGGGAGCAACAAGCTCTGATACCAACTGTGACACCCTCATTTTTAGCGTTAAATAAACACGTAAATTCTACAGAAAAACTGACAGGATATGTTTGTAATTGGTTCAACTAGATAAAACCTGTAATTTTTAAAACTTTTCTAAACCATTCACAAACATTTCCAAATGAAGAGTGCCAAAACCTGCAAATACTAACAAACTAATTTACATAACATTGCTAAAGTCGCGAGAATAAAGTGATACAAACCAAAGTAAAAGAGGGAGACATATGTCCCTCCAAAATATAAATACAACCATATGTTTAAAGGTTTACTACAAAATATAACCAAACTAGGTCCAAGGTTCTTTTGCTCGCTAGCTCGTCCATGTACCCCATCTAAACATCATCAACCTGTCAATCGCATTTTATACAAACACGAAAGCCACAATTCAGTGGGGAGTAACTTCGAGTCCTCCTAACCACGAAATGTCATATTTAATGTAACATGTAAACAACATCATAAATAATTTAATTATCGAGTATTCTAACATATGAACACTAAACTGACCAATTTAAGCTATCATGTGAAACATATAACAAACGGTAATCCAAACTTTATCAATTGTAACCGGCTTGCATATCACCTATTACAATTCATAAAATCACCATACAAGAAAGGACAATATATCAAAGACAGGCATAAGTTCTTAGCACGGTCAATAGTCACTCTGTAACTCGAGTCTATACCACGAGGTAGGGAAGGTAATCGAACTGGTATCCTGGCTCAGAGGTTCTATAAAAACATGGCCAAGACACAACACAACCCTAGTCCTAAATCTGTGCAGACCTAGACATGCGGATACACACCACCGCACCCAAGACCCACAATTTTATAAAACCATGTGAGTACCCTAAGGAGTCCACCAAAGGGTTGGCTAGTACTTAAGCTGACCACTTACTCTCAAAATAAGTAACGAGGTCATGCCCCAACTTGGATATAATCCCACCAAGTCAGGAACACAAAGGCTATCAAGCAGTGAACATATACTCGTCAAAGACTATAAAGGCCTATCTATGACAAACACAACAACCTGCAAGAAGTATTCAATACCAATTCCATTTCAAGCAATATTAACAATATTAAAGGTTTCAGGGAATTTAGGGCCGTTTCTACAATATAAGAAACCATTCAAATCAACCAACAACATATGTGAAATAAAAACATAATAAATGGCCTAAAACAAGAATAAGGCCAATTATCCAATTCACACTATAATTCATCCAACTGAATTTTTACCCGCAACCCCAGCCCTGCGACAGGTACGGGTTCAATCGCGGCTGACCAATCACACAATTGACTGACATCGATTCAGTCAAAGGGACTAAGGGCTCAGTTTTCGGCATAATCATCCAACATTGCAATTATCGCTATAAAATTCATTTTAAGCCTATTCATTACAATTTCATATCATAACCTATCCTAACATGTGCAAACTACCAATATAAGCATAATTTTACCATTAACATTATATTTACTACTAACATAATTCATTTCACAAGATTACCCATATGTTACTTATACTAAATATAACATTAATAAACCCGAAACGACGAACAACGCATGAAAAACCGCGAAACAAGCAACGGGCCGACCCGGGCCAACCCTAAGGCTGCCGTGGGCCTGCCGGGCCTGCTGGGCCGCCACCCCAATCCCTCCGTTTCTCCATTTTTGTTCATTTTAACATCGTCTTAAGCATCAATTAATCATTCCCATTTCATTTCCATACTAATATGTGAACTTAAACTTACAAAAGACATGAATTTAACCCATATTTTCATGTGAAATAAACCACTTAATTAACATTCACAAAATCATACAAGAAAACAAAGAATGTGACATTTATTCGTCGAGTAACTCGAAATATGTTACCTTAAGATAGAAAAAGGCAAATAACCCTTGAGAAAACCCTAAAAACAGTAGCTACCCATCATCCTCTACTATATAGGAGTCCCCTATATCATCCTCATAATCTTCACCTATTAAAAACAACAAAAACACAATAATAATTACAAAAACCGAAATTATGCCCAAAATCATCTTAAATCGACATATTGAAAACTGAAATTAAAACATACTAGGATGTAGATCTTGAAGAGAGGATTTCGAAAATATAAATTTTTCGAAAATCGGACTAGAAACGAAGAAGTTATGATGAAATTAAGATTGTAAGTTTATTTGATTTTTTTTTTTTTTTTTTTTTTGGAATCCCGGAAGAACAAGAACAAAGAACAAAGACGTGATGAAGAAACATAATGAGACAGCAGCTAGCTTGCTAGCTATTAATTATACGTACGTTTCTTCATCGTTAAGTAATTTCGCTAGTTCCTAAAATCGTCTCGAGTTAAATTAAACCGGTTTTAGTACAATTTTCAAAAATAAAACAAAATCAATAATAAATAAATTTTAACGAATGAAAATAAAATAAACTCAGCTAGTTAACAGAAATAATAAGAAATTGGCCCGAAACGAAATTATTAGCGATTTTACAAAATTAGCGGATTTTAACAAAAAATGTTCATTTAGCGAAATAAACTGAAAGTGGCTATTTGGATGACATTTTCCCAAATCCGTCTTGAGTCCACTAAAGACCGACTTTCAAAAAGGGCTCGTAAAAGATACGAAAATAGTTAAATGACGTAATTAAATCCAAATATCAATTAAAATAATTTTATCCAACTTAATAAAATATGGGGTGTTACAATCATCCTATAGGTGTGACCTTAAGGGATCAACTGACCACCACCGTACTACGACAGTAACGTCAAACTCTAGCAAACCAATCGTTACCGATTAATGTTGATCAGTTGACTATTTAATTTATCATCCCTTTCGTATTCTTATTATGAGATTTAATTATGATTTTAAATCATGTGATCGCACTATTGATGAGGACAAATACTCCAACAATCTCCCACTTGTCCGAGATAAGTGTGCGTCACCAATTATCTTGTCCTATTACAATCTCCTACTCAATGCAAGGTGTGTTGCAGGTCGTAATTGCATTTGATCATATCTTGAGTGGTTTCCTCGATCTGGAGAGTAATTGTCTGACCGGAATTGTCTACCGTAGATACCTTCCGAGCGTGACCACGCATTTTCAGTTCACTACTCCTCGAGTGGCCCTGAGATTTTAAACAACCTTGACAAGGAGGTGGACAATTCCTATCGCACTATTCCCTTCGTATAGTGACAGTTCATCATGACCCAAAATATACTCATTTGACTTCAGTTACGACAGTCGTAGAGAATAAATCACAGCCATTCAGAAATTTGTGCCAACTTGGGCGAATATTCTCTAGTCAAAAGAATTAACTCATAAGAATACTATAGTAGCTCTTGCCATGACCTGGCTTTATGAATTTCAAGAACTCTATAAGCGGTCACTGCCCGACAGAGTGTCTCATACAGTCTGTCTATGTGATCGACAAGTCATCTCTTATAACTCTATGGCACTTGAACTTGCCATCAATCGCATCACACTCTAGTTATTTCGAGACGTCACCTCCTTTAAGTAACTAGGGGCGAATACTATGTTAATCCAGTTCACTTTAATGGGGTTCTATTTTTGTCTCAACAACCCATTTGGATATAACAAAGTAATGGGTGAGTTTAAAGAAACTCAAACAATAAATGCGATTATCATATATGAATAGTCAATACACTATTACCACTTCATATCTTATAATCTATAGTGTACCTTTTACACTAGTTAAAAATGCAATAAAAGCTTGGTAAGTGGATATACCATGTATCCATTCATTCCAACTTTATGAATTGCAATTTCCTTCTATTCATGTTATTTCTAATGACATGAATTTATCTAAGTATATGTCTAGTCTTCTTACTAGACTTGGGCTCTTATACTTGGAAGATGCTCACACTGTTATCATATAACTTGTGCTAAAGTCTTTGGTAGAGGGGTCTACTCTTAGTCCCTTTGTTGACCATCTTATCACAATGTACTTAGATTCCTTTTGTAAAACTTTCAATGGTTGAAACTAAAACATTTCTCTAGTCTCTTACTCTTAAGTCAATAAAATCAGTCTAGGATTTCAATAAATCCTTATACCTTTGGAAACTAAAGTTTGTGTAACATTTCAACACACAACTTAGTATATCATCCAAACATAAGAACAAATCCTCAATTCTTCTCAAGAATCTTAAAGGATGTTCTTTAAGGCTTTCAAAAACATTCATTCGAATTAACTTGTATTGACTTATTATGCTCCAAGCATATGATTCATCACTGCGTGTGCATTTAATGGCAAACATAATCGTTCAAATGGCGGAAACATCAGAAATCGATTTCATGTGATCAACAACTTATTTAGGTTCAGTGAATGACTATGACTCTATCATTGTAATTCCACTTTCATCACTATGAACAACCTACTCAACCTTGTTGATGTTTAAACAGATATGAAAGAACTTATCATCATAAGGCTCTCGATTCTATGCCAATATTCTCTCAAATTTAACACATAGATTCGGAAATCTAGAATACATTACACCATTTCCTAGTCTCCCAATCACTCTTCCACAGAGGAAAGCATTGGTATATTATTCTCAATGAGTAATATGTTATCAACATATAAGACATGGAAAAATAATTCTGGCTCCCACTTAACTTCAAGTATAAATATGATTTTTCAATCATGTGAATGAGCCCATTCTCAATCGTCACCTGAACGAAAAGTATGATTATTACAATCCTTTGATGCTTGCTTAAGACCATTGTAGGATCCCTTAAGTAAGTTTTGCATAATATGTTAGGATTCTTAGATCTCTATGTAAGGTATTGTGTACTGTACACATCCTTCTCTAAATTCCCACTTTAGAAGAGTGAATTTTTAATATTATTTGCAATTATTCATCAAAATGAAATGTGGCAATTCCTAACATGATTTATCTTTGATCAACATCTTCATGTCAATCTATGCATTTAGGTACTCTAAATCTCTATTTACTTTAAAGAGACCATCGCCTTAAAGTAAATCTACTCTTGAGATTGTAATGCTATGGCTATTATGCAACAAAGTCGATTTGGGACTACTCGCAATTGATCATTCAATAGGTTATAATTCCATTACTTTCGAAAAGTAACATGTTAACAATAAGACATGAGTAATTTACTTCCACTCAATCTTAATAAATTATAGTTCCATTACTTTCAAAAAGTAACACATTGACTATAAGATATGTTTGTGTTGATCTACTCCTACTCTATCTCTTAGAAAAACTATTATCTTCTTAAGAGATAGCTTTGTGAGCCACAAACATATATGGTGAAGTAACATAAGTTCGTTTAGACTAACATGTTAGCTCATAAATAGACCGGTTCTATTATGGCAGTTTGATTCACGTAATATGCGAGTCTGATTGGTGTCATTTGTTAAATAGACTCTCTATTTTAGCTATCTCCAGGTTGACCTTCCAGATTAAAATAAAAAATCCCAAAAGTGAGTTCAACAACTCAACCCGACTCATATTCACAAGGTCATAATCCATATATACTAAATCAAATTCATTACTTAGATCTTTCCCACCTACGATCGGATCGTAATGCTTTAATTCTTTTGTACAATTGGTTCTCTATTTCATTTATAAATTCTTTTAATGTCTCAAACGCTTCACTTTTATATTTGATTAAGTAAACATACGCATATCTACTTAAGTCATCGGTAAAAGTGAAGAAGTAGTCATAATTTCCCCTTGCGGTGATGCTCATTGGACCACATACGTCGGTATGTACTAGTCCCAACAAAACACTTGCTCGTGTCCCTTTACCACTAAAGGGAGTACGAATCATTTTGCGAAGGAGACAAGATTCGCATATTCCATATGATTGAAAATCAAATGGTCCAATAAATCTAGTCGACACTAGCCTTTTAATGCGTTTCTCATTAATGTGACCTAATCAAGAAAGGCCAAATGTACAAATCATTTAGATCACATGTTATGAGTCTTTTGAATTGTATGTTATAGATGTCTATAGTTGAGTTGGAAGTGTCTAAACTATAAATACCATTTATAGAAGTGGCTTGGCTTGTGGTCAAGTCATATTCAACAAAATACAACGATTGTTTTTTATGACAAAAGAATAATCCTTCCATGTCTCGCAAGGCTACTAGAGGAGGAAAGCATGAAGTGGACTCTATTACTCAATTGGGTGCTCAACTTAGTGCTCACATTGATACCATCAATTTGAAGTTCGAAAAGGCTATGGCTAGACTTGAAGAAGCCTCAAAATCACCAAAGCATCATGTTAATTCAATGACGGCATCTTCATCAATCCCAAGTTGGATATGTGAGAATTGTGGAACTTTGGGACATGAACAAAGTGAATGTAGGGGAACAAATGAACAAGTGAATGCTTTTCAAGCATACAAGAGTGGTACCCCTTATTCAAACTATTACAATGAGAACACCAAATTAAACCCAAATCTCTCATACAAAAGCCAAAATGTTCAAAACCCTCAACCAACATTCACCCCACCTCCCATGAGAAACCAAAATCAAAGACCCTTTTACAACCAAAATCAAGGTTACCAAAATCAAACTCCATACAATCAACAAAATGACCAAGGTTTTGTTGTTCAAAAAGCGGTCCTCCAAATGCAAAAGAATCAACAAGAGTTTTACACTCAAATGCAAAAGGATAGTCAAGCAAAGGAAATCACCATCAACAACATCCTAGCCCACACCAAAATGTTGGAAACCCAATTGACTCAACTAGCATCTTCAAGCTCACAAAGACAAAAGGGGCAATTACCACCTCAAAGTAATCCCCTGAAACATGAAACGGTTAGTGCCATTCACTTGAGAAGTAATACGAGGTATGAAGTACCGGAGAAGCAAGTTGAGGATGAAGTTGTGGAAGCTAGTAACAAAGAAGAAGTTGTGCAAAACTCCAAGGATGGAGAACCATCAAAAGAAGAAGTTTCAAAGAAAAATGAAGACAAGGTCAAGGAGAAGGATCCCATTGTGAATAGACTTCCTTTTCCGAGTCGTCAAGCCAAGCCCAAATTTGATGACCAACTTGGAAAATTTATGGAAATTGTGAAGAATTTGGAAGTGTCGATTCCTTTTACGGAATTAATCAATCACGTGCCGGCCTATGCAAAATACATGAAAGACATCCTTATGAAGAAGAAGTCGATCCGGAAGCTTGAGACCATCGCCTTCACTAAGGTGAGTAGTGCAATACTTCAAGGGAGTTCACCTCCAAAACTTAAAGATCCGGGAAGCTTCTCAATACCGTGTACCATTGGCGACACCACGATCAACAAAGCCTTATGTGATCTAGGGGCTAGTGTGAGTGTTATGCCGTACTCGGTGAGTAAAAGGTTAGGGATGAGAGAGCTTAAATGCACCAATATCACACTCCAAATGGCCGATAGATCGACGAAGACACCATTGGGGATATGGGAAGATGTTCCCGTAAGAGTTGGGAAGTTTTTCATCCCGGTGGAATTTGTCATTGTTGACATGGAAGAAGACTCCAATATTCCAATCATTCTAGGTAGACCTTTCTTGCACACCGCGAGTGCGGTGATAGATGTGAAGCATGGAGAGCTCACTTTAGAAGTGGAAGATGAGAGCATAACTTTCAATCTTGACAAGACCATGAGAGCTCCCCGTTTGCATGAACCATGTTTTATGGTTGATCGTTATAGCCGGAAGGATGATAGGAAGAAGTCGGAATTCCAATGGAAGAAGAAAGTCGATGATGCTCCATTCAAAGAGCAAGGAAATTGTAACAAAGGGAGCTTGAGAAGCTCACCAAAGTCAAGCAATGAAAAAGATGGCCTCATTGGCCAAAACAAGAAAGTGGGAGAGTTGTCTCTATCAACTCAAGAGATCTTTAGTGACCAAGTAGATGAAGTTTGTGGTCTTTGGGACGATGAGTTTGAAGGGATTTTCAATCCCTACATTGGTAATGTTATCGATAAAGACCAACATGAAGGACAACAAGAGCAAACATCTATTGAAGATCTTTATCATCACTACTACAAAAACAGACAAAGAGGATGGTTGAAAACCGTCCAAAAACTTTAAAACCACCGTCCTTAATTCACCCGTCCTCGTTGCCTACGATGACGGTTGACAAAAAGTCAAACCGTTCTGTTTGGGTTTTCAGAAGAGGACGGTTGGGGCCTGGAACCGTCTTCTTTTGCATTTTTAAGGAGGACGGTCCTGAGTCTCAACCGTCTTGTTTTAGTGTCATGGCGCGAATAAATTTGGTGCCAACTTCATGACGCTTTGTCAAAGAACCGTCTTTACATATTTTTTTTTAAAATTAATTTAGCGCCAATTTTTGAATGAAAACCGCCCAATTTTTTGCGCGAATTTATGAATACAGCCCGCCTATTTTTTGGCGCCAAGTTATAAAATCAAATCCATGGTCATTTACAACTAAAATTTTGAAAAAAAAATTGTTTCATTCATACACTATACGACAATAGTCGTATAGCTTAAATATTTCCTCCTACACTTCAGAAAATCCAACAAATCTTACATTTATTCTCTAAATCCAACCAAACAGAACGGAATAAGTTTGAATCTCTAAATACGAACTATCGACAATAAGTTTTAACACAAGCACTAACAAGAGTTTTTCCATCCACACACCACACTTTTAAGCTACCTTGATAACATCAAAGTGTTAGCATACTTTAAACGTTGCCATCAAATATTTGCGCCTTAAACTGCAATGCATATGTTGCCCAAATGTCCCGCACCTCGTCAATTTGTTGAACTGAATATGTCTTTGGGGCTTTAAACATGAACTACATACAACAAAAAAACACAATTGTAATTATTACATATCAACACGTGTAATTTATATAAAACGACGAAATAATTATTGAAACCAAAGAAACAAATTAAAGGACGTACACTTGGAATAATATTAATATATCGTCCTCTGATGATTTCCAACATATATCGGCAGACATAATATCCACATAATAGACTTCCAAAGGGCTGCGTAGCACACTAAAATCGAAATCATGTCAACTACATTCTACAACTTATAAACAACAAATCCATAACAATGAAACATAGACTATATAATTCATGAGATAACAATATTACAAGTTCAAGAGGTACCTTTATTATTTTCCATTCAAGCTCTTTTTGCTGACATTTCTCAGGATCGATAGAGTTTATCTTCGTAATTCCCATGCGTTAAATATATATTAGTTTAATTATATTTATTTTACGAAAATAAATGTAAATCGACGAGATAATTACAATTTCTTAAATCGTATACAAGCTGAACTTATATATTAATTGTATCTTTCAAAAATTCACGAGGCTCTAGAGTTCCAGCCGGATCACACCAATATATTACACTATCCTTTGGATTAATGGCAGCCAACATCCAATGATTACTGGCATGCTAATGGCTCAGCATATGTTAATGGCATGCTAATGGCTCATATGGTTTGAAAATGCAGCAGAGAAGTGATATGCTAGAAAAATATTTATAGTAATAGAATATGAAATAGATGGAATGTGAAATATTGTAGAATATACCAAGTTCTGGTGCTTTGGTTAAGCTGCTCTAAGTTCCCTTATCAAAACTTAAGACTGAATGTAGAAGTTAGATGTAGCCTAGCGCCTAGTAGAATAAATTAAATAAGGCGATTCAAGGAAAATTGTTGTTATTAAAGCGTACTAACTAAATTCAATACAATTAAAAGATAACTTACGACTTTCTTCTGAACTCCCCGATATCCTCCTCGAGAACCATGGTATTGTGCTTGCCTTTGAGCTGCATTCTTCTTGTTTTTCTCACTAATAGCCTGTTTACATTATATAATCATCAATTTGGAGCAACAAAAACAGTAATGTACATCATAAAGAGGGATACGAATGGATCAGGGGACAATACACCATAAAGGGGAGTTTAGAAGTGTTTTAGATGCAAAATGGAGCTTGATGATGGAGAACACAAACTGCGTCCACCGTCGAAATTTTGGAACTAATAAAGTTGAATGATCTTGGCATTAGAACTCATCTCTGCAAAGTTGTATTTCTAATTGAGTTTGCTTACGAAGCTGGCAAAAGATGTAATTTAGGTTGTTTTGTATCCGTTTTAACAAAAAAAACAAAAAAAAAACCAACTTTTAGGGCCAACTGCAGGTACGCAATAGAGACACCCTAATCATTAAAAGTCACAAATGCTGGCTATCTCTCTGCACTACTTAGTGACTTAGTATCTCATAAATATCCTTGATATATCAACTCGGGCATAAAATCCATCAAATGAGAAAAATATGGGCAGACAGAGGAGTATACATTACACAATAGTAGCAGGTCAAAACTTATGTGCTCTGGTTCCTCTTAACATTTATGACCCGGTTCAGCGCACAACTTCCAGTCGTCCTGCCGGTGTTAAATTGCAAACACCACAGCAAATCATGACTAATTTATCAAGTATTTTAAAGCTAGATAGGCTACTCTGACCATGTTCACATCGCAACTGTTTTATTTTTTACAGATATACGCACAGCTATTGAAATCAAGCTTTTACTTGGTGATTTTGGGACTGAGTCCTCAACCCAGTATTCTGCAGTATTATTTGAACAGCATAACGTGGAGACATGGACCAAAATGTCAGAAATTTATAAATGTAGTGCTCACTGCTCAGAGAATATTCAAATAAAACGTTATATTAAGACACGTATCACAAGGGCACGCCATACTAGAAGTGTTTGTCACATTCTCTCTAACAAAGGCATAAAATTCAGCTAACCCGACATCATATTCTGGGTCATCTTTTTTTGCATCAGACATCCAAGTACGAGCCATATTTATCTATGTAGTTATAAAGATAAGTCAGATTTGAAAAGTTAGAAGACTAACTGAATACCAAATTGATAAATTCTGTACTTCAGAGAATCATATAAATTCTGTATTTCACTTTTTTTTTTTCATTTGAATACGATGATGTGACACAATGCTAATAAAAGAGTGTCAAAATGATTTGATGGAAGATGAACCTGAGCTAAATTCAAGTATAACAAAGTGTCCACATAATCATCTAGGTTATGAAAGACACAGTTTCAAGAGTTTCAAGTGTTTCAAAAGCATTGAGTTATAGTTGATTAGAAATTGCTTGCAAAACTGATTTCATAAAAGAAAAAATAATGCACTGATCCAATTTTTAGACAACTTTCAATTCATAAAGATCTTTCTTTTTTCATAAAGAAAAATTATGGTTGTTATTTAGAAAGCGATAAACTCATGTTCCCACACACCTCAGAATTGTCCATCTCCTAAATTAAGTTCTGGAATTGCCCCCAGAATTTACATGATTAGGACTAACATGATCACCTCCGAATTGACATGATCAGGATTTTTCTATCCCTTTTTTGCAACCTAATTGTTGTGCAAAAATTAATTGTTAATGTAGATCATAGAGTTCTTTCTAGGCTAGCCTTGGAACCGTAAAGCAATTAGCATCTCTTGAACAAATGACTGTTCTACAGTCATAGGACTTCTGTAGATCAAGAATTTTCATCATGAGTCTAAGAGAACAAGCTTTCCTTTTAAATCAGTTGATCAGGTCTTGACACATTAGAATATTGGCCACTATATCCCTCCATTTCACAACGGCACTTTAGAAAGCACTAATGATATCAGGAAGGATAATGCTCAATCTAGGATGGTTCGCGAGCAGGGTCGTCCAATGAAATTTGGTGGCCCTGTAGCAAATATTATTTGGAGGCCCTTAGTAATGTGGTTTTATAATTGTTTGTTATTTGGTCTGTCCCGATTATTAGTCTATCTTTACTTTTTGCACAAAGACCTAAAACAGGGGAGGAATCATCTGCCAGACTGTGACTGATATTATTGAGTGACAAGTGAGCGTGTTACGTATGTAGATGATGAAATTACCCTTTAAAAATATTCTCAATAAACAAAAATAAACAAAAGAATCAGACGCCCATACATAAAACATGTAAACAAATGACCGAACCCATGAGAGAATTTTAAAAAAATATTATTTAGTTTCCTGTAGGATATCTATTTTTCAAGGTGGTTAATACTTTAATTAAATAAAACAAATATATGTATTGTTTAAAAGCCCATAAAAATTGCATTAGCCATCAAGTGAAAGAAAAATAAATGAGTTCTTTATAAAGGTAACAACCCACCAATAGTAAGTAGATAAAATAATAAAGTCAGGGCGTCTAGTTTTTAATACTATGAGATGAGAGTATGAGAAATAGCAAGTAGCAACATACGGAAAAGAAAAGCAAAAAAAATGCATGACACGAGTAGTCGAACCAGGGGCCTCCAACCACGAATGTATTTTAGCATACAAGATAATACCTGCCTTCCACTACACTACACTCAATTAACTCAGAAGAGTCAGAACTACCCACAGGCCACAACGAATATTATGCTATAAAAATTCATTCCTCCACAATGAGGCCCCACTAAAATTTGGGCCCCAGTTCTTAGAACTGGGTGAACTTGCCAATGTTCGGGCCTGTTCGCGAGCACTGTGGAATACTTCCTTTCCTGGTAAAGAACTTTTTGGTTTGATATCAAATCAGTGAATGGAAATGAGATGGCAGGGGAAAGATCCATCAACGGACTTTAGGTATTTTAGCATTCTTTTATCAATGATCTATCTCTGATGCTCTAAATATGTGGTTAGTGAGCCTGGTATCCATGACAGGGGAGGTAGCTTCTCATCTCATCGAAGAACCTTCTATTTTTTCTCTATGAACTTCCCTGTATGTTTTTCCTTCTCATTGCTATTTGTTTCTTGTCCATCTGTTTTCACATTACTGAAGCGTGGTAGTTCTTTAATTTAGTTAAGCCTGGTTCGACAGGCGTATTTCACTATTGACACGAAAGAGGTATAGAACCAGCCGAACCAGGGTTATTAGGCCTCTGATCCCTACATATTTGTAAACTAATGGTTGAATAATAGGACCTAAACTTTATTGAAGAATCTAAAAATTATTGGTGCCGTGTATCATTTGCCATAGGACCAATTTTATAGCAAATGATCATCAATTTCCCATTATAAGGGTTGTCTCATGATAGTCTAACTATAAAACTGTCTTACACGAAAGAGCTTGCAGTAAGAAAGATTGATAAATTCACCAAAATCAACAATTAAACAAATAAGCACAAGCAGAGTAAGGGGATTGGGGATAAGCACAAGCGAATTAACGAAAAATTGGAGCAATAGCACAAGCAGATAAACGAATTATCTGAAATTAAATGCAGAATATGATATACATAATTGATTTCATTGTTCAATCATGATAGTTACGAAATCAATTTGTACTAAATAAATGATTTATCAGGTAAATAATGAAGAATATGACGATTGACACACACCTCGATAAGGCGATGAATGACTGGCGGTGATCGGTGCTACCCTGTTGCTTTAGGGCGACGATGAAAAAAGAATGTTGAGGTGGTGGTTTGAGAGGCGCTCGTGGTTGCGTCAGAGTTGAACGACAGACGATGAGGTGGTTTATGTTCTTTAAGGTATAAACAAGGGTTTTGTGTATATCGTATTGTTTGAATAAGCAGGGGTTATAGGATTGGGAATTTGGATCATCAGTATTAAAATACAAGAAGACGGTCGAGTAATATAACCGTCTTGTATTTTAATAAGAAGACGATTTTATTGACCAGCCGTCCTTGTTACTTTTACAACGAGGACGGTTGTCTCTATTAACCGTCCTAAGTATGTATTCATTAATGGCGCCAATATTTTTGACTGATATAAGACGGTTCCGTGTCCAACCGTACTCTAAGGGGAGTCCTCTTTGAGTAAAATTGTAGTAGTGTCATGACAATGAACAAGCTTTTGACTACTTCTTCAAGGTGTTGAGTAACATCAACAACACCTTGGACATGCCCCCATGACATCTCACTAAGGATGAGAGTTTGGTGGAGTCCTCTCCAAACCACCATTTGTAAATATTTCTAACTCCCTAACTTGCATTTTAATTCGTACATTGCATTTTTGTCATTTTTGGATTTTTATGCTTTGATCAAGATATTTATCATTTTTGAGAGAAGTGAGGGAGGGACTAATGATTTTATTGATGTGTAGTGCTTTAGCTTAGTGTGGGGATAGCAATTGCCTAGGCTATTCATGCCTTAGTAGTGCCCCTACAATGAAGAACATGGGATTTGAAGAATGAAAATGACACGGGATATGCAAGTGCACGGATGGAACTGAATCCGGGTAGACTAGGAGGAATCCGAGCGTCCTTAAGGGGAATCCGCTCGTCTTTTGGGAATCCGAGTGTCTATGGCTTAATCCGTCCGTCCAAATGAGCTGCAAAGTTGAAAATTTGGGACTGTTAGAGAATCCGAGCGTCCAAGCTGAGAAGACGCTCGTCTGAAAGAATCCGCTCGTCTTTGCAAGAAGACGCCCGTGCAAAATAAGAGAAGTTCCTGTAACAGAATCCGCTCGTCTTTAAAGGAAACCGCTCGTCCTGAATTGCAGAAATCCGCCCGTCTTCCCTGAAAGACGCCCGTCTTTAGGCGAGATTTTCTGAACCCAGATTGAGCAGAATCCGATAGTCCCGAAGGGAATCTGCTCGTCTTCCCCCTACAGTTTGAAGATTTCGAGTGTTTTTAAATACCCCTTCCCACATTCATTCATTCATTCATACATTCAAAACACTACCCATAAACCCCAAAACCCTCATCCTCTCCATCAGCAAAACAAGATTTCCTCAACCAAATTCAACAAAATCAAATCCAAACTTCCTTACAACAAAAATTAATCACTCCTTTTCCAACAATAATCAATCAAAGCACCAAAATCTTCAACCTTTAAGTCTATTTTTGAAATACAAAGGCAAATCCTTTCTTCTTAAAATCGATTTGGGTATAATTGGAAATTAAAGATTTTCAATCTTTTCTTGGTATAATCATCAATGGCAAAAACAAAAGGGTCAACAAAGGCACTCAAGGGAAAGGCACTCTCAAAATGGCAACAATGCCTTCAAGCAAAGAAAGCTTCAATGGCTATGGTGGTTGCTAGTGCAAACTTGGAAGTTCAACAACAACAAGATCCTCCCTTGGAAGCAACAACATCAACAACTCCGGAAATTGCTCAATTATCAAACTATCCGGAGGTAATTTTCATTTCTAACTCCCTTAGGGATACATTTGCCAAGTATGCTAAGAAATCCATTCTACCCACCAAATTCATATGTGAAGATGCCTTGAACAAATTGGGTGTCCTTGAACAAACAAAAGCCTTCTTTAAAGCCACGGGGTTGGGAAAATTGTTTACTACAAGAGAATTGACATACCCCTCCCTTACCTTGGAATTCTTGAGTTCATTGAAAGTGACTAAGGTAGAGACTAGAACATACATCGAGTTTCGCCTTGCCAATGTGAATAGGCGCATCACCTTTGATGTTTTGAGTAAAGCATTAGGTCTTAATGATACACCTCGCTATCATAAGAAGCCCGAAAAGTATGACCCCGCTCCTCTTTGGGAGGCGATTTCCGGGAAGAAATTTGAGAACTTTCATGCTTGTCGCGCTCTATTAGTCCACCATTCGGGCATTAGAGTGTGGCACAAGGTGCTCGGGAATACTATAATTGTAAGAAAAGACACTAATCACTTTACAAAGCTCGATTTTGTTCTACTTGAGTCGGCCTTAAATGTTGGAAGGGAATTCCCTAAGCCTTACAATGCTCTATGGCTTTTGGTGGAAAGATGGCTCAATGTTGATTATGGTAAGGAAGGCACCGCTTTTATTGTAAATGGAGGTCTAGTTACTCTCTTGGCCAAGCACTTTGATCCAAATTTCAACAAGGATAACAGCTATGTGGCGATCAAAGGGGTCATTTCATTGACATGGATGCCATGATTAACAAGTACAAGTGGGTCAAGCATAATCCTCTTGACACCAACTATGGGTGGCTCACCAATGATGCTAGATCTTTCACTTTGCCTTCCAATATATGCCGCTTGAGTGCTCATAGAACAAACTACCTACTTCCACTCTTAAAAGGCGCCGAGTACATCATCCATCAACAAAGGGGCGAAATTGAAGAGCCCTCCTCCTCCTCCATTGTCACACCACCCTACCCATTCAAATATCAAGAGTTCAAACCCGAAGGTGTTGAAGTGCGCAATGACTACATGACTCTACTTATGAAAGAGATGCATAAACAAGCTTACAATGATTGAGTAGATGCATACTTGGCCCAATATCCACCCCTCTTTTATTTAGCTAGGCAAGGACTACTTGATCCTTCATGTCCTTTGCCTAGTTGGGCGGATAGGGAAGTCTTATTTCCAAGCACATCTAGGGGTGAAAGACCAGGTGAAGATGGGAATATCAATGAGGTTGATGATGATGAGGGTGTTGATGAAGAGGTAGTTGATGAAGAAGAGGCTAATGAAGATGATGAAGGAAGTGAGCAAGAAAGTGAAGAGGGAAGTGGTGATGAGTCCGCCTCTATGGAGGAAAATGATGACAATGATGATATGGTGGAGGACTAGCAATCTTTGGAGGCTCCTACCCTCTTGAGGTTTGTCTACTTCTTTCTTTGTTTTATTTATTTTTATCTTGATCATAGTTGGAGAGTCCTAGCAACATGAGGACTAACACCTCGGCCCCATTGAGGTGTTCTTATTTTATTGTTCCCATTTGAAAAATCCAAAATGACAATTTAGTTTCATGCATTGCATCTTGTGTGCATGAACTACCCTATATTTTAAGACATTAGAAATAATGTCTATCTCGGTTTGGGGAAGTACATGCATACGTAACGGGAGGTAATCTAAATTACGCTCTCCGTCATAAACAAAAACACATGCATCATGTAGTGTAGATTAGTGTAGCTTGCATTTAGTATAGAATTCATGCATCATGTTTGCATAATTTCCCATCATTTTGGCCATTGAGGACAATGCCCATATTAGTGTGGGGATGAGGAATTCTAACTTAACTTTTATTCAAAAACCCAAAAAAATCAAAAATTTCGAAAAAAAATCAAAAAATCAAAAAATTTGAAAATCCAAAAACAAGTTCATTTCCTTTGTATTGTAGACTTGTATATATTGTTTTATATATTGTGTTTGTTTTATCCTTGTTCACATTGATCGACTACGCCACATCCGAGACATGAGGATATTGAATACCGCATGGTATGATCTTTCCAATCTCCTTTTTTCCTCTTTATGTTAATGACTATGTGGCTTTATTTTGATTGATGCGGTATAACAATGTGAATTTAGGACTTGCATTTAGATTATATGGCATATCAGTTGGTAGAATCATATGCATTATGATGTATATATGTTAGTTGAATCATGGCATGTAGTTTGCATGTTAGAAAAATTTTGCGAAACCGTCTACTTGGGAAGCTTGAGAAGTGTATATAGGCCCTAGTAGATGCTTTTTCTTCTTAAGACTTTGCTTGTTAGAATACTTGTAAAACACTCTAGGATGTGTCATGCTAGTATCCTTTGACCCATGGATTAAGGCCTAGTCAAGAGTACCTTGTGGTGTGATAACTCCTTGGCTACCATTTATTCCAAGGTGACCCTTGAAACCATGCATCCATCATCCATGTTCTACCACATTTTTGTCATCAAAGGGAATGGGCACAAAAAGAAATTGTTCAAATTTGAGTTCAATGAAATGAAAAGTGAAAGAAAGTTTGCAAAATGCACCAAATGAAAAGAGGAGCAAAATAGACTACTAATGCTTCAAATATAAGGCACCCTCACTACATATGGGGTGACTTTGAAAATGTTCAAAGAAATGCAAAAAGTTGTCAAGTATTGAAATGCCAAAAATCAAAAGAAATGGCAAAAGAAAGTGTTCTCAAATGTCAAATGCCACAAGAAATTGGGGGGAAAAACAAAAGCAAACTCCCAAAATGAAACTCAAATATCTATTGATCCCTTTATCCATCATATCCATTTTTGTGCATGGTAGAGAGGGGACGACCCTTCTTCTTGTCTAGGCAGGAGGGGGAATTCCGCGATCCTCCAGTGTTTCTAATACCATAGGGAGTCTACTCTTGACAAAAGCATTTAACGATTGAGGACAAAGGTACCCTAGCTTGACACAATTTGGAGGTGATTTATTGGTATCCTTCTAGGCTTAGTAATTTGAAGAAATTGCATCTATGAAGGAGTGTGTACCCTTAAATTGCTTCACTTGTAGATAATTTCCGCCACTTAGATGAGGAAAGTGGCTATTCTTTTGTAGATGCATTCATTACTTGATTTTGTGTGCTTAATGTTTGGATGTGTCGCCATTTTGGCAAGACCCACCTTGCCTTGCAAGAAGGAATCCTACCTCATGGTTGTCTTGTTGTGAGTTGAAGAGGCGGAGTGAGACCCGCTAATTATCTCATATCAGCTATGCTATTAGGTTAGTTTAAATAACAGTCCTAGTCTTTGTCACCTCTTTACTCGGGACGAGGAAAGGTTCGGTTTGGAGATATTTGATGTGACCATAATTAGAGCAAATTTAGCCCCCGAATTAGCCTTGTTCCCATGCTTTTTAGTGCATATTTGGGTCATTTATTGTCTTTAGTCCTTTGTTTTGCATATTCTTTGAGGGTTTGTTTCCTTGGTAGGAAAGGAGTGCAAACCTTGCATTTTCATGGCAAAACAGAGCTAAATTGATTGAATTCAATGACCAAGCATCAAAGAGAAGATAAGATTAGAAGGCCTTTGTACATACTATAGTAGATGGGCAATGATGAGAAAATATCTTTGCATCCCCGAGGAAATCCTCAAGGATTCTATGAAGAAAAAGGAAGAAAAGAAGAAAGAAAGTAGATGTAAGACAATCCGAGCGGATTGTCCACAAGACGCCCGTCCAGCAAGTACAATCCGAGCGTCTTCCCCCAGTGGACGCCCGTCCAGAAACAGGTGAATCCGCTCGTCCACCCCAACAATCCGCCCGTCCAAAACACCCTCAATCCGCCCGTCCCGTGCCCTGGACGCTCGGATTGTCTGACAGCCATTTCGTCTTCTACAAGTTTCAAGGAAGGATGCGCATATTTTTCTAAGACCGGCAAAAAGGAGACCGGAGTCTCCCTTGAGACCGGCGATTCCTCAAGGACTTAATCGTCATTTAAGCCATTAGTAAACCCTAATTTATGTAACTAATCCCCACAATAAATACCCCATTAGGCTAATTAGAACATCATGTTCTTCTTAGCAATCTTTAGTGTAGTTAATATCAATCAAATCTCTCTTTAATCTTGTAATCAACATTTAATCAAGTTTTAATACAAGTTTCATTTCCTTAATCTCTCTCTTGTTCATCTTTCATTTAGGGTAATTGAAGATTATTTGGGTTATTATTGGGAGATTGACAACCTTCCAATCAATCATCAAGTACTTCTATTATTCTTTGCTTTATTATTGGAATCATTAGTAGGTATAATTCTCTTAATCCCTTTTTAATTATTGTTAATTATCTTCATTTATTCATCATGTTTTACTTTGTTGGTATGATTGACAACCTTGCCAGCATGTTCAACATGATAATGAGTGAGTAGTTTCCTTAGCTAGGGTTAATGGGTAATTAGGGGAAACCAACATGGGGGATGATTCATGCTTAAATTAATATGTTTTCATAGTTTATTTGCTTGCTTGTTGTGATCTCAACTTATGCACATGTTATGTTTGATGAAATGCGAGCCTATGAATCCTTGCATTTTTTACCCATCACCTATCTTTTCAATGAGACTTGTAAGACATAAACCAACTCGAGTCTCATTAGACCATGCATATAGTTGAGTAGGGAAGATTAAGTCGACTTGTAGGTGTTGTACAATCTAATCGATTCGGCTCCGGGACCCAAACTTTCCTAGGATTGTAAGATATAAACCAACTCGATCCATCACAACAATAATTGCTTGCTTATAATTTGAGAATATGTTTGTATGATCAATTCCCATGAATCCCCTTTGACCCCATGACACCCTAGTGCCTTTAATCAATTGTTTACACCCCTTTTTAATCATCTTGCTTGATTACTTTTATTGCAATTTTAGTTTAGTGATCTTCTACTTCAAACCCAAAATTGTGATACCCCTAGACACCGCTAGTTGCAATTGAAAATCTCATCTCAATTCCCGTCCCTTGGGATCCGACCTTTACTTGCCTCTTTACTAATTGTAGAGTTGTTGGTAGAGTTATAAATTGTGTTTTGGTCTAGGTACTCCTAACGACAAGTACCGAAAACTAAACCCTCACGAGGGAACAAGACCAGCGCATCCAAAAGTTTAACCTAATAGTTGAAAGTTTGCTAAGTCGGTTTGTTTATCCAAATATGAAGTAATTTATGTCGAGTTGGATTTATATTGATTTGCATGTGAAAACGGAAATTAAACATCCATTTACTAAGTTCGGATTATGGTGCTTAACACGATCCATTTATTTGGAAAAGAAGTGTGTTTAAATGATAAAGTGTAAAACTTAAACTTGTTAATCGGATCCATCATGTATTCGGGATAACCGTAGTCGGGATCGACTTAGACAAGTGCTAAAAATGAAGCAGAACAGCATCAAGAGGCCTCATAGGGGCGCGAGCCATAGGTCGATGCAAAGTGCTCTGCCCAGGTTTTGAAATATGAAAACGGATGGCCTCTTGGGGCGCGAGCCATGAGCCGATCCAAGGGGCGTCTCTTGGTTGCTAAACAGGTTGTTTAATACCATATTTGTGATGAATGATTTGCAAGCTTGAAAGTACGGTTTACAAATAAAAATATAAAACGTGTATGCTTAACCGTTTTATCACCGTACTCGAATAAAATCGACATGGTATTTATTTTAACCAAGGGTGATATCCATTATGGTCAAGACAAGGATGAAAATAGAATAAAATAAAGAGAAAGGAAAATGTTTGATTTGAACTAAATATGTTAAGTTCATTTATTTGTAATTAGTCGATATTCATCACCGCACTCGGATTAAATCGACATGGTATAAAGAACCAAGGATGATTATGAATATGATTAAAATACTCGCAAATGTGAATAAGTAGGGAAAAATGTAAAGTAAAAGAAAAGGGTGTTAAAATACCCATTAATTTTGGCTCATCAAACCTATATTTGAATCGTGTTATGCATTGTTCAAGCTTATAAACTCATGAAAATAGTAATGACATGAAATAAGTCAGTTGTTTACACCCTCAAACTTACATCTTATGATGTTTACGAGGTAGACAACTTTAGAGACGGTTTTTTCGTTATGCGACTACTCGGTGTCAAAAGAAGTTTAAAAGAGTGCCTTAAAAAAGGATTTTGTTTTGAAAATGTGTTGAAAATATGTTGTTCAAAAACATGTTGATTAATGTGTTGAGTTGGTCGAATTGGTCGGTCGAATGCACGGCGACAGTACCAAATAAATGTGTAAGGCATGTGGTTTCAATCGGTAGGTCGAAAACACGTGTCTATTTGTGACTTAGGAAGTCGAGTCTAGAATTTTAAGGTTGAAAGAGTGGGCGGACGTTCGCGTACCTTAAAATGGTGGCCTTTGTGGGGTATTTATAGAGGATTGTGTGGTTGTGTGCGTTTTGAGCGACGTGGCCACCTGGGCTACTCGGAGAGGTGCAAGCATGTTCGCGGGTCTTCAAGCTATCTTGTCACTATCACGCATTTGGAATCATGATTTGTTCTATCCTAAGTTTTGGATGTCATGATTGTTGTACTTGACCATCAAGTATACCGTGTATACTTAGCATGGAAGGTTTGTGATGTTTTTTTTTTTTTGTGTTTGACTCGGTTTGACTCGTTGTCGGAGTCGGGATTTAAATTTCGAGTCGGTTTTTGGTTCGGTGTCGGTTTTGACTCTAGTTAGTGTCATTGCGACCCCGTCGTCGTGCATAAAACACTGCAGGTACTTTTGAAAAGTTTTGAAAATGTTTTGTTTTCGAAATCGTTTTGAGTTTTCCGACGTATAGTTATACAAAATATCGATTAAACATAGCGATTCCTAAGCATGTTGTAGTCCGATAATCATCGGGTGTTTGTTGGAGATTCAACGGATACTGGGTATCTACAGTTGGTGTTGTGTTAGGAGGTTTTTGCGTTCGTGTCAGACATAGGTGTGGACTTCGGGGATGAAGTTCATTTTTAAGGAAGGAAGAATGTAATACCACAGGTTTCTGACCATGGGGTACTCGGTCGAGTAGAGCTTACTTGGCCGAGTAGGCTGTCGCGTGTGCTGAGGTTGGGTTCTGGAATGTCAGTACTCGACCGAGTAGTCTTTGTACTCGGTCGAGTTGGGCGTACTCGGTCTAGTTGATGTGTCTAATTTATACTCCCTCCACATCTTATTGTTCTACCCATTTAATTTATACATGGTCTCCTAGGCGACGATTTGACCGACATTTTAACCACTTATACAATATTTGTTTCGGTTAAAAATAATTTTTTATGAAAGATTTTTGTATAGCCAATGTAACTATGTAAATATCGTGTTATAAATTATTATATTTTATGATCAATTTATGGTCAAAGTTTCAATACTTTGATCTCCAAAAAGGTAAACGGGTATAACAATAAGATGTAGAGGGAGTATATGATTTTACTCCCTATTTTAGCTTGGTTTGATTTGGTTATTGCACTTTTATAAGTTTATTTGTGAGCTAATTCCCTGTTCTAGGTGTCTTTGCTTGTATTCATTGCATTTTGTAGGAAATGAAGCATTCGATAGCTTTTTCCCGTCAAATTAGCAAGCACTAAAGATCTCGAGGCTAAAAGAAATAAGACTTGAGCATGGAGGGGCATTTTGGGAAAATCCGAGCATAGAAATCCCGAGCATGAAGAAACTAACTTGGGTTGATACACAAAGGAAAGAAATGAAAATGAAGCCTAAGTAAAGTCCAAATAATCAAGGTGAAGGGTAAGCTTAGGATTTCTAATCATGCATGCAATAAGTCGGAGGAATTAAGGATCATTAAGACGAGCTTTTTATTTCATTTACCATTTAATCAAGGATTAAAGGCATTTAACCCGGATTACTGCATCCCCGATCGGGGTGTGGTGTCCCCGATCGGGGTGACCCTCTTCTATGATTTTTACGTTTCACCCTTTATTCCTATGTAAAGGGTGTCTAATCCGTTATTAGGGGATATCTTTTCATACTCTTAAGCACACAATACTCTAGTTTTCTGAATACCATACATTTCCTTTAAGCATTTCATTGTTATAAAGAATTTCCCTTATGTTGGGGCTGGTGTCCTTTACAGTTAGTGCAAGGACTTATAAATCTCTAAAAGGATCAAAGGATATACTTTTGTATTATAATCAGTTGGTCCACGTTTATCAATAACGGTTGGCTTGCTAGATAAGTTTGACGTTATTGTCATACAGATGGCGGTGATCAACTGGTCCCTAAAAGTCACACCTATAGGATACGTTTGAGAGATGTGACGGTATGAAAATACAGTCATGTTGATGCCAGAAAATTGACTAAGCAGTTAGTCCGAGTTATTTGACTAATAATTAGTCAACATGCGATGTTGAGATATTTTATTTAATACGGATTAAATAAAATGGGCTAAGGCGAATTAAACAGTTAATTCGTAAATTAAATATAAACGGTTATATTTAATTAATGTATATTGAATTAATTATACAATATCGTCTTTGTCGGACATGTATTAATATTTCAACTAATCCGAGTTATTAGTTGATGTTATAATAACCGATAACCGATGACGATTTATAATAAAACCGCGTCATATACATTTAGCATTTTACGAACCGGACCACGAGTTAAAATTAAAAGGAAGTGGAAGCCCACTTCCCAAGAGGGCTCACGGTTTGGCCGAGTAGAGCAAACAAAAGGAGAGCCTCTCCTCATTTGCAACCTAATCATTTTCATTTGTAAAATTATTAGGGCTTTGGGAGAACATTTCCTCTCTAAACCTAGATCTCACATCTAGCAAAAACCCACAACAATTCTCTCAATATTGCAAGGCAATCAGAGAATACATTTCTAGCACAAGGGCATAGTCTCAGACGGTCTTGGGTGTATCGATTAGGAGGAAATCTATTTTGATTTCTATTCTTAGGCCACATCTCAAAGGACCCGAGGTTATTTCTAATGCTTTATCGTGTCTTTATTGTATTTTCGTTTTATGACAATAAATCACATATAAAATTTGCGTTATAGTCCTAATTTTATAGGGTATTATACGGATATTACCCCTCAAGTGGTATCAGAGCGAGGCCACGTAAATTTTTCTAAGTGATTTTCATCAAACGATTTTGAATCGATAAATTTTTGCACAAAATTGAAAACCGTGTGGCTGTTTTTGGTCTCGGCAAAATTTTTTTTTTATCACGGCTGGGTTATTTTTTTTTTACACGGTTGTTTTTGTGCATTGGAAAACGTGCCAAGTGACGATCTTTTTGTTTTCGATTTGTTCTTTGCATATTGTTCTTGTAATCGATATTCATTACAATATGTTAAGATCATGTCAATTGTAATTTTGTTTTAATCCGGATTATGTTAAAATTGCAATTGGGTTTTGTCAAATCGTCTTGGTATTGTTTGTTGAGGCTCACGGTTTATTGAGCTGCTGTTTTTTTTGGTCTCGACATTCATGCCGAAAATAAAAAAAAAAAAAAAAAAAAAAAATTTAGGTTTGCTCTCGGTCAAGCCGTGAGAAGAAAGAAATTTTTTGTTTTGTTCCTTTTTGCTGCTCACGGCATTAGCAGCTAAAATAAAAAAAAAAAAAAAAAAATTTCGGCTTTTGGCCATATCATGTGCATAATACGGATTTTATGCATTCGCTTAATAGTGAAACGGTTCACCAACGTACCATTTAGTTATTTTAAAACGATTTAAAGTAACGGATTATCACGGATTAAAATTAAGTTGATTAAAGCGGTTTTGTCACATAATTTTAATCATTAAAGGTGGTTTGGATAAATTTAACATAATTACGGAATTATGTCACGAATAAATTTAATTTAGTTGATGCATTTTATTTATCGTTATTTTGATTGCTTTGAATGCTTTTAATTACGTATTTATTTTTTTTTACAATCAGTTGTAACTTAGTGTGGCCTTAGTAGAACGTGTTACCGTAATGATGGAACACGGTCTTGGTTGTATTTTGAGATCTCGCATCTCCGTTTTGTTTTTTTTTTTTCTTTTATAATTACAGTTTTTATTTAGAATGTAAATAGGTTTATATTTTGTAAATTTTAATTGTAATTTTGAGAAGACCAAAGATGGAGATCGGATGCTCACTACCGCTGCATGGAAAAGATGGAACATCAAGACAAGCTTCTCGGGTCCAACGGTGGATTCCAAAGTTGTATTATGTTCTTTTTACTAGGATAGGCCACACTAGGAATTTTTATCTACGTTTTGCATTCTTTTATTTATTTCATCGTAACGATAGATTGCATCATATTCCGCCTAAAACCAAACCACCTAATAATTGCATGAAAACTGACTCATATAGAGGTCACGCGTTAGTTTTCTTTGACATTCTTATGTCACACGTTTTATTTTAAGCCATCACCTAAATTAATTCATTCACGCAATGCTAGTTTTTCGTTCACTTACAATAAATTAAAATTAAGTCGATGGGATATTCCTCGTATAAACAAAAATTGAGAACGGTCTTTATAGGTCAAACTCCAATGAATCCCTTCTTCGTCGGTAGGCATAATATGACCCCTTCTACGTCGGTTAAGTTGGAACCGATTGACCTATTTTATCTCAACACTATGGTCACTCGTACGATCCTGTGATTATGGTGGACTATAGATAGGATTTACGGAAATCTATCGACCAAGAGTTTTTACGGAAGAACTAGCTAAACAGTTGGCTTATCAATTTACAGAAATTGAGTCTTGGGATCACTTGTATTATTCTTGAGGGAGATCAATTATGCAAGTGCAATGAGTCTACACGATTAATATGAATTTTAATAGACTTAAATCACCACGATGAGTTGCTTATTTCGTTTTTGTTTTTCTTTCTTTTTCAGCGTAGATCACATTTTAAAACTGCTAATAACTTAATGGTTGGCATCCTCGATGACCCAATGCCAAGTGCCACATTGGACCGTGAGTCCTGGCTTCGGATCTTCATGAATCAGATTAATCAGTCCACTAGACTGAAGAATGATGGATCAAACTTTACGGAATGGGAGGCGGCATTACGGAATGCCGCCCCGCCTTTGTCGGGAAGCTCAAGTATCGACCGAGCCCCTCCCGCCAGCCCCAGGCCCCACGGCTCGAGTTAACGAGGTCTCCACGTATAGCGACTTCGTCATGGAAGCGGGTGCGATTAAAAACGTACTCATTTTTGCAATGGAATCCAATTTGCAGAAATGCTTCATAGCCCAAGGTGCAAACAAGATTTTCACCACGCTCACTAAGGAATTCTTGAAAGCACCGAGAATCGTGACCTATGAGCATACCACACGCTTCTTTGATGCGAGACTCCAGAAGGGCCAACCGGTTAGCCCACACATTCTCAACATGATTGAGAATGTCGAGAGACTGGAGGCGCTTGATTGTAAAATCAGCGAGAACATTGTGATTGACCGCATGCTTCATTCACTCCACGATGGTTTTGCGCTCATTAGAGCCAATTACTATATGAATGATTTGAAGAAAAGTCCCCATGAACTGCACTCCCTTCTCGTACAGACCGAGAAGGACATGAAGTTCAGTGGGAGCATGAAACAAGATGTTCTCGTTGTGACAAACAAGGGCAAGGGTAAGGGCAAAGCTCAAGCAGACCTAGCAGTAGGCAAACCGAAGTTCAAGAAGTCAGGGTCAGGTAAGAGTGGGCCTGGTGAGGCAAGTAACTCATCAGGCGCGACAAAGAGCAAAAAACCGAAAACATGGAATGCCATCACCGCCACAAGATCGGGCATTGGAGGCGCACATGTCCTGTTTACCATGAGGACATAAAAGCAGGTCGCGTTAAACCCGTTGGTATGTCTTCTTCCTCTTCTACTTTTATTCATATGATTGAGATTAACCACGCAAGTTACGGAACTTGGGTACTAGATACTTGGTTGTGGTTCTCATCTCGTGTAATCATATGCGGGGCTCCGAAACATCGAACCCCTCGTAAAGGGTGAGGTGGATCTGCGTGTTGGGAATGGAGCACGAGTGGCTGCCGTCTCAAGGGGAACATACGTGATCCGACTTCCTAGCGGATTTGAGTTATTTTTATATAACTGCTATTATGTACCCAGTCTTTCGAAAAACATTATTTCAGTTTCTGCACTTGACAAACTTGGTTTTTCATTTGTAATAGAGAATAATTCTTGCACGTAATGAATAAAAAGTTAAAGGTTGGTGACAAAGATCAAACATACCTATGGCACTGCCGTATGGGACACATTAATGAGAAACGCGTTAAACAGCTCATAAAGAATGGAGCTATCTCGGCCTTTGATTTTCAATCATTTGGCACGTGTGAATCATGTCTCATCGGTAAGATGACTCGAATTTCCTTCAAAGGTGTTGGAATGCGCACTGCTGACCTATTATGACTCATACATACGGATGTGTGTGGACCTATGTCAATCACCGCACGAGAAGGCTATAGGTATTTCATCACTTTCACGGACGATTTAAGTAGATATGGCTATATCTACTTAATGAAGCACAAAAGTGAATCCTTTGAGAAATTCAAGGAATACCGGAATCGGGTCTGAAACCTCTGGGTAGAAAGATTAAAACACTGCGCTCGGACCGTGGTGGCGAGTATCTTTCTCACGAGTTTGATCAACACCAAAGGACCGTGGGATTGCCCTACGATTAACTCCACCTGGAACACCTCAGTTGAATGGTGTGTCCGAACGGAGAAATCGATTAATACTTGATATGGTTCGATCCATGATGAGTCACACCGTGTTGCCTGACTCATTGTGGGGTTATGCTCTTCTGTCAGCTGCTCTAATACTTAACCGAAGTCCGTCTAAAGCTGTTGACAAGACTCCATATGAACTATGGAAGGGAACGGTCCCTAACTTGTCCTTTATACGGGTTTGGGGCTGCGAGGCTTATGTCAAGTGGAGACACGAGGATAAGCTCGGCCCGCGATCGGTCAAGACATACTTTATAGGTTATCCTAAAGGAACACTTGGTCATTACTTTTATTCGCCAACCGAACAACGTGTTTTTGTTGCGGCTAGTGCGAGATTCTTAGAGAAGGAATTTCTCGAGAATGCAAAGAGTGATAGAACCTTCGACCTGTCGGAGATTCCAGAACCAAATACCGAGCAACCATTGGAGGAACCAATTCCTTCAATCCCGGCTGCGGTGAATATTCCTGAGGAACCTAGGAGGTCGGGAAGAGTCTCTATTCCTCCGGACCGATACATTGGTATGGTCGAGGAACATGACATAGATGACATTCTACTCTTAACGAGTAGTGAACCCGCAACCTATAAAGGTGCCATGACCAGTTCTGACTCAAAGCTATGGCTTGAGGCCATGCAATCCGAGATGGACTCCATGTATAAGAACAACGTATGGGATCTTGTTGACTTACCTGCTAAGGTTCGTCCCCTTCAATGCAAATGGCTTTACAAGATAAAGCATTCTGTGGAAGGTCAACAAGATATCTATAAAGCACAAGTAGTTTCTAAAGGTTTCACCCAAGTGCCAGGTTTTCACTACGATGAAATTTTTGCACCCGTAGTCATGTTGCGTTCCATTCGGATTATCTTAGCGATTGCCGCTTTTCATGACTATGAAATTTGGCAGATGGATGTGAAAACCGCCTTCTTAAACGGTTATTTGGAGGAAGAGTTGTACATGGTACAACCCGAAGGTTTCATCGATCCTTAACACCCTAAGAAAGTGTGCAAGCTTAAGCGTTCCATTTATGGACTTAAGCAAGCATCTCGGAGTTGGAATCATCGCTTCGACCAAGTGATTAAAGAAAATGGATTTACTCGATCGGTCGAGGAACCATGTCTTTATATCAAGTCGAGTGGGAGCAAGATTGTCTTCCTAATATTGTATGTCGATGACATACTCCTGATTGGGAATGACATACCTCTCTTAACTTCGGTGAAAGTATGGTTGAAAAACCATTTCCAGATGAAAGATCTGGGTGAGGCACAAAGAATTCTAGGCATCCGTATCTATCGAGATAGATCACGACGGATGTTATCTCTCAGTCAGGAGTCTTACATAGACAAAATCCTAGAGAGATTCAGCATGACTAACTCCAAAAGGGGGTTTCTTCCTATGGCTCCAGGGGTGCATTTGAGCAAGTCTCAGGCACCAGAGACACCGGAAGAGAAAGAGCGCATGACACGGATTCCGTATGCCTCGGCTATAGGATCAATCATGTATGCCATGATATGCACACGTCCGGACGTGGCATATGCATTGAGTATGACAAGTCGATTCCAACAGCATCCAGGTGAATCACATTGGATGGCTGTCAAGAACATTCTTAAGTACCTACGGAGGACTAAAGATTGGGCATTGACTTATGGAGGCGATCAAAAGCTATGCGCAACCGATTCTGTGAGATGCTAGCTTCCAAACCGATCGAGATGACTCGAAATCTCGATCTGGATTCGTTTTTACTCTTAATGGCGCTGCGATCAGGGGAAGAGTTCTAAACAAAGTGTTACAAAGATTCTACGACAGAGTCCGAGTACTATGCCGCGTCGAAGGCTGCAAAGGAAGCGATATGGATGCGTCAATTCTTACAAGGACTATCTGTAGTGCCTAGTTCGAATGACCCGATCACCATCTATTGCGACAATAGAGGTGCCATCTTCCAAGCTAAGGAGCCAAAGTCTAGCAACAAGTCTAGACATGTACAACGGAAAGCTCATCTAATCCGAGATTACGTGGAGCAAAAGGAAGTAGTGATAGAAAAGATTGCTACAGATGATAACATAGCAGATCCTCTCACTAAACCATTACGACAAGATAAGCATGAAGGGCACGTTAATTCCATGGGAATTAAACGTGTTCCTAAGTTGTAGTACTCTTTTATGGATTAGATTCATTCTCTTTTGTACTCTATACGACATCATCGTTTTGATATTTATATATTTTGTTTTTCATGTGGATTTGTACGACAATTTTGAACACCACAAAGTGAACTGAACAAACATTATATTTTTGGTCCTTAATTGCCCACGTGAGCTGATAACTCAAGGTAATTATTTTGTGACGTTGGTTGATGGTGGGTTCAACGAGCCATAAGTCAAAAGGTTGACTGACCAATCACAGAGGCGATTTATACGGATATCTCGTAGGACACAATTGTGACATCGACGTGGAGTCCTAAATGTTTTATAACATTCGGTGCCCGGTCGTGGATAGGACCTCCATGGTGATCCTAAGAGTCGATTCTTTTGACTATCGACTGTCTCTTGAGACTAAGGCAGATTTTGGGTGACTTTGGTTTCTTTCTCATGGTCATCCGTAACAGGGGGCCAAGTAGATTTTTTCTGGGTCATTTCATGCTGTGCTTAGATCGGAAGGAGTCGAGTTGAAGGAAATATTCAGCCTTTATCAGGTACTCGATATTTCTCAGGGCCACTCGAGGAGTCAGAATCGAAATGCATGGCCATGCTCGAATACGAATTCGTTTTATCGGTTGAGTTACTCTCTAGTCGGGGAAACCACTCTAGATACGGTCGATTGTATAATACGACCTTTGCGGATCCGGATCCGCAAATTGTTTTACATTGAGTGGGAGAAATTTTAAATGAATATGAGAATCGGTTATCGCACATACACTTGTACGGACAAGTGGGAGTTTGTTGAGCCGTGTCCTCCGGTTAGTGTGGATAACGTCATTGCACATACACTTGTACGGACAAGTGGGAGCTTGTTGGGTGTCCTTTACGATTAGTGCAAGGACTTATAAATCTCTAAAAGGATCAAAGGGTATACTTTTGTATTATAATCAGTTGGTCCACATTTATCAATAACGGTTGGCTTGCTAGATAAGTTTGACGTTATTGTCATACAGATGGCGGTGATCAACTGGTCCCTAAAAGTCACACCTATAGGATACATTTGAGAGATGTGACGGTATGAAAATACAGTCATGTTGATGCCAAAAAATTGACTAAGCAGTTAGTCCGAGTTATTTGACTAATAATTAGTCAACATGCGATGTTGAGATATTTTATTTAATACGGATTAAATAAAATGGGCTAAGGCGAATTAAACAGTTAATTCGTAAATTAAATATAAACGGTTATATTTAATTAATGTATATTGAATTAATTATACAATATCGTCTTTGTCGGACATGTATTAATATTTCAACTAATCCGAGTTATTAGTTGATGTTATAATAACCGATAACCAATGACGATTTATAATAAAACCGCGTCATATACATTTAGCATTTTACGAACCGGACCACGAGTTAAAATTAAAAGGAAGTGGAAGCCCACTTCCCAAGAGGGCTCACGGTTTGGCCGAGTAGAGCAAACAAAAGGAGAGCCTCTCCTCATTTGCAACCTAATCATTTTCATTTGTAAAATTATTAGTGTTTTGGGAGAACATTTCCTCTCTAAACCAAGATCTCACATCTAGCAAAAACTCACAACAATTCTCTCAATATTGCAAGGCAATCAGAGAATACATATCTAGCACAAGGGCATAATCTCAGACGGTCTTGGGTGTATCGATTAGGAGGAAATCTATTTTGATTTCTGTTCTTAGGCCACATCTCAAAGGACCCGAGGTTATTTCTAATGCTTTATCGTTTCTTTATTGTATTTTCGTTTTATGACAATAAATCACATATAAAATTTGCGTTATAGTCCTAATTTTATAGGGTATTATACGGATATTACCCCTCACCTTATGCATTTCAAGTTATCAATTCAAGCTTTCCATTCAAGTTATTTGGGTTTCTCATTTGTGTTCTTTCTTATTTGCGTTTGATTTCCTTGTTATGGTAACTTCATTACTAGCTTTACTTTGTTAAGTCACTCATCATTTTCATTGTTATATTGTTTTCATTATCATTAGCATTTCCATTTTGTTATTAGATTGTTGCATTTTATTATCTAGTCATTGACATCATAGTTTATTCATAGCATTTTCATATTTACATTTCATCATAGTTAATTTACTTACCACATGTTATATCATTCCTTTGTTATTTTACTAAGCATTGTTTCTAATATATATGTTTTTATCATCATTTAGCATTATCTTATTTCTTAATCATTCATTTAGTTATAATTCTTTTATCATCATATTTATCATATTATATCTTATTAGTTTAGTTTTCAATATGAGTGAGTAGTTCATTTTGTCTAGGGAATACGGAAGCCATGCATAAATAGTATTTGCAATTGTTGAATTAGGATGCTATAGTAATCGTTTAATAGTTTCTATCAAATGCTTGTTTTATTTGTTAGTCTTTGATAATTGATCACTATCTTTCATTAAATTTGTTAATTCACTTTTATAGGTCGAGAGGCACGAAATTAAATTAGACTACGCATGTTTTATTAGATCGATCTAGTCATAGCGAGAACTCACTAGAACCCGTTCTATGGTGGACAATAAGGCCGAGAGGTGGTTGTTATTATACCTAAACAATTATCGATATTATCAATTCCTAGTTTAACATGAGCATTTACATATTTGCATGTGTGACCCGACTTACCTAGACTCTTTTATCATTATTAATTTTACATCATTTTATTACAAGTTTACCAACCAAACCAAACAAACAATCGTAACCAACCTAGATAGAATTCTACTCATATCAATTCAGTACGCAATTCTCATCTTCTTGTGTTCGACCCCTACTTTACTACATTCATTTGTTAGCTAAGTCTAGGGTATTTTTGTTAGGTGTGCGATAGCCTATCATATTTTGGTGCCGTTGCCGGGCAGCACGGTTTTATTGCACTTTGAATTGTTGATTTCTATCTTATTTTCTTTTGTCTTAAGGAACATTTGTTTCTTGAGACCGTTACTCACAAGTTTCTTAAACTTGTTATCTTATGCCCAGGTCCTCTTGCACTGGAGAATTACTTCCTTTTGATCCGGAGCCCGAGAGAACCTTCCGTAGCCGACTCAATTATTTCAAGGAGCTTGCCGATTCTTCTACTCTCGGTGATTTGGGTCGTATTCATGCCAATTATCCACTTCGTGATGAAGAAGAAGGTTCTAGTTCATCATCTCCACCGCCACCACTATCACCAATCAAGAAAATGGTGAAACTTTTCGGTCATTCCAAGTCCACCGTGGCTATTCTTCCTAGGGGTATCACTACTACCCAAATTAGAGCCGCGGATTTCGAGATCAAGCCGGCTTTCATTAGCCTTGTGGAGAGAAAGCAATTTGGGGGAAGTCCTTTGGAGGATCCCAATTTGCATGTGCAAAACTTTTGTGACTATTGCTCAATGATTAGGCAAACGGGAGTCACACAATCTCAAATAAGGGAGATACTTTACCCTTTTTTATTGAAGGACAAGGCTAAGCTATGGATCAATAGCCTTGATAGAACCGCCATGAAGATCACCAATTGGGATACTTTGGCTCTTGGTTTTTATCAAAAGTATTTTCCACCGGAGAAAACACAAACTTTGAGGAGTCAAATCACGGGGTTCTGTCAACATGGGATAGAGGGCCTTTATGAAGCTTGGGAGAAGTATAATGAATTTTAAAAACAATGCCCACATCATGGGTTGGATCCTTGGTTTCTCGCTAGTACATTCTACAATGGATGTTGTGCCACGTCTCGTCGTGTTTTCGATTATGCTAACAATGGGAGTTTTGATCAAATTGACACCGATATTCCTCATGCTACAATTGAATCCATGGTGATTCATGATTCGCAATATGTCAATTCCCGAAGTACACCACTAAAAACTAAGGAGGAGTCTTCCGATACATCCGTCTTGAAGACTCAAATTGCCTTGCTTCAACAAAAATTGGAGGCCCAAAGTGCGGCTTCATCTCTTTAACAAGTCAATGATTTGTCCACTACCGGCCAAATACTTGTTTGTGAAGGTTCCGTAGGTGCGGGACATTGCACCGCCTTGTGTAGGGCCACCATTGAGGAGGTAAATGTCTTTCAAAGTTTTAGACAAAATTCATTTCCACCGGGTACTTTTTTAAATACTCACAATCCTAATACCAAGTACCACCCAAATTTGCCTTACAAAAGCGCAAATGTGCTAAATCCTCAACCACAAAATACTTTTGTGTCCCAACAACCACAAATTATTTTTGTGCCGCAACAACAACAAAATACCTTCATTCCACAACAACAAAGGTTTTACAATCCATCGGGTTATCCAAATCAAAATCAAAGCCAAAATCAAAATCAAAGGCCACCTCAACTAAACTTCCAACCAACTAAAGGTCAATCTTCAAATTACCAACAAAAAGACCAGGGGGAGAGAAAAGTTGAGGCTTTGGTGATGCAAATGGCTAAGACTCAATCTGAATTGTTGGCTTAGATGCAAAAGAGTGATCAAGCTCACAATGCCGCCATCAAAATGCTAGAGAATCAAATGGCTCAACTAGCCTCTTCTAGCTCTCAAAGGAGGACGGGTCAACTACCTGTTGGAGTATGTTTCCTCGACAATAATGCGATCACATGTTAAATCTCATAATAAGAATACATGAGGGAAAGTAATATTTTATTGTCAACTGATCCACATTAACCAGTAATGATTGGCTGACTAGAGTTTGACACTACTGTCGTATGACGGTAGTGAACAATTTTTTTTTTTTTTTTGATAAGGTAATAAAACTAGATTGATCCTGTAAGGTAGGACCAACCTATCTCATCCTTTCGAATGCTAGAGGTAAGTTGAAGCCACCGGCTTTGACGGTGGTGATCAGTTGATCCCTTAAGGTCATACCTCTAGGGTAACACTTTTAATTGATTAATTAATTAATTGTATGATGATACAAGTTAATTAATTCCTTAAAATTGAACAAATGGTTTTGTGAGTGAGATTACGTATCTTATTGTAATTCGATTAAATAAGATTCGTTCTAAGTAATATAAAATTGTTTTATTACTTAGGTTTATTAATTGTTTATGAAACAATTATAATAAGAATGAATGGTTTATTATAAATACAAGTTGTTGTGATTTATAATTCTATGACCCATTTTAAGTACTTGTAATTGTGAATTACTAGTTAATTTTTGTATGTGATTTATTTTGTTAATATAATGATTTTTAATAAGTTAAAAATGCATTATTTAATAACATGTCTAGTAACATGTCCAATATGTCACACTACACAAATTGAAAAATTGACAATCTTAAAATGGACCCTTTTATCTCAAGGGTGTGTTGTGAGTGGAGGGGGCTGGGGAGTTTTAGGACATAATTGTTGCTGTAATTGAGAATTAAGCAGATTGATGATGTCTCTAATAGACCTAATTACTAGCCCTACACTCTACATCTTGAGAAGAAAAATGAGCATGGATTGGGCATACTACCCAAGGCCATCTGGCCACCCATAGGAAAAGAGAGAGTTTTTTCTCTTTTTGATTATTCATTCATTCTTACACAACTCAACTTCTTACTCTTCTACTCTTCTCTATAAAATTGAGTTTTAGAATAGAAAATACAGTTGTTCAAAATCTTATATTTAGATTACTAAAAGTAGTAATAGAAATAATAATAAGATTATTTTTAAGGTCACTAATTTAATGTATCTAGTTAATATATAAATTAGTATTAAGGGTGATTATCTTGGTACAATTCCTTAAGGAGTAGATCCTACCATTGGGTCTAAATTCATAATTGGAGCTCTCGGATTTTTCGAAGACTAATTTGGTAGGAGACCAATTAGTATAACCGTGTGGCACCACCTTTGTAAGTCGATGATTTTCTTCTTACTTTGTTATTTTGTTATGCATGCATAAGATCTAGTTAGTTTATGACTAAACTAAAAATATAAAGTTATTAGAAATGTCTAATAAGAGATTAATGAATCCTTCAATTGGTATCATAGCAAGAGTTGTTGCATACATAGTCGGTTTTGTTTTTCCGAGTTAATATGTTAACATATAAAACTTAAAATTTGTGATTTATGAATACAAATGCAACAAAAATTTTGCATGTTAATCAATCTGGTCCTAAATTGGTTTTAGGTCATTTTGATGATTTATGGTAATTTATTTCTCTTTAAAATGATTATTAGTATTTTTATCACATTTTATTGAGTAAAATGACAATTAAAGTGTTAAAATTAGTTAGATTTTGATTCTGACCTTGAACTTTTTACATGACCTCACATGCATATTTTAAAAGTTGCATATAAAATTTCATATAAAATAGTTTTATATAGCATTATTTATGATTTTTACATGTTAAAAGTTGATTAAATAGAAGTATTTATGTTAAAAATGGTTAGACTTTGTTTCTACCCATAAAAATTTAGTATGTTGTCACATGCAATATTTACACACTGTATGTAAATTTTTAGATCAAATGATTTAATTTTGCATGATTTATGATTTTTAGATGTAAAAATCGAATAAATAGTGACTATTTTGGCAAAAATAGCTAAATTGAATTTTATGGCATGAATTTTTTTTCAAATGTTGCATATATGATATGAACATCAGATCTGAAATTGCATGCTAAAATTCGTATGATTTTAATGGTTATTAATTTTTATGGGATATAAATTGATAAATAGCAACTTTAATAGTCACTAATATAAAAATTCGACTTTTTGGATTAAAGTTTATCATTTCCAGGTTCTAGAAACTCGTAAGAATATTAAAAAATTTGATTTTGATTTATTGGATAATTTTATGTTTAATTTGGAATTAAAAGGTTAAAATTATATTTTATACGATTTATTTGTGAAATATATTAAAATAATCTAAGGGCAAATTTTATTAAAGTTTTGGAATGTTGGGAATTTTCTAGAGTTTACAAAATTATGATTTTGAAATTTTCGAATTTTTATGACTTTTTGGGAATTATTTCCTTATTATTATGTATAATAGTGATTAAAGAGCAATTATATAATATCAAGTTGAATTATTATCAAATATTTAGTGAAGACTAAATTTTAAGTCATAAGAAGGTTAGGGTAATTAACTTGGACATAGATATAATTTATGTAATATTGTGTGATTTTAAAAGGTTAAATGTCACACTAATCCATAAAACCGGAACGGATATACGATATTAGCTTAAATAGGGCGATTTGGCATTTCACATGGTATGTTTCATACATATATTAATGCTGCTTTTAGTATGATTGTCATATTTTATTTTATATAATTTTTGAATTATGTAATTTGTACTTAGTAATTAGTATGGCCTTAGTTTTAATTGGTATTTCCCGAAATAAGTGGGGATATCGATTTGGATGTAATTAATGTGATCTCGTATCACTTTTATTTATTTATTCAGTTTTGTTTTTATTTTATATTGTATAAAGTAGAAAGCTATGTAATTTTTATTCCGGAGTTCCTTGAAGACGGTGCAATTCAAGAAGGTGGTCCATCAAATACGGTGTTGCCTAGAAGTGCGTGCCAAATGAAGTTCAAGGGACCAAAGGAGTTGGTTTCCGAATTTGTATATAATTTATTTGATTTACTATTTTAGGAAGGCCATACTAGGATTTTATCTTTATGCTTTGCATTTGTTTTATATGTTTGCATGCATAGCCAAATCGCCATAACTACACATGCATATTATTTAATCGAGTCATCGACCGTGTCAATTATAATTATCGTAGTTTACCGCTTTAGTTTACTTAAAACGTGATAGATAATAAATTGACAAGACCTCTCACTAAATAATAATTGAGAATTAGCCTTACCAAATAGTACAACCATGAATCCCAATTTCAAAAGGAAGTAGGCTCGGCTCACCGGGGTGCTAAACTTGTTACATTGGGTAAGTGGGTGGTAAATTGTTACTACATCAAAATTTAGATTGAGCTCAACAGAAGTATTCGTGACCGTAGTCGCATTTGTTCCGGGCTAAAGATATATATTAAAAGTAATTTTATCGACCGAGAGTTCTAGAATTAGAATCAATTAAAGAGTTAATCTACCGAGTTATATTGATGAGGGATGAATCGGCTCACCGTGCCCGAGTTAATATGAATTTGGATCTTGGGATCATTTATAATAGTTGGGTAGAGGTCACTATATAAATGCTAAAACATTCTTAAATGTTTTTATTTATAACCATGAATGTTTGTTTTTCCCACTATTTCGTTGTTTTATGTTGTTCTTTATTATCGCTCCTACTCATATATTATATCAACTCGATTGTAACATGAGTCTCCGCTAAACCACTACTACTTACGACAAATATAATCTCTTTCTAAAATGAACCGTATCATAGGTTGTGGACTAGATCCATAAGAATTGTTCTATTCCATAGAACTCGATAAGAATAGTCCTATGCAAATATATGATTAACATCTTAAATTCCTAACATACCTATAATCTCTTGTGAAGAATATGAATAGAAGTAGTACTTGGTCAAAAGATGTTTTGAATAACTTCTTCTATGCATCCATGGTTCAAAAGTCTTATTGCTCAACCTAAACACTTGTCATCATGCACTTAAGTAGTTAAGAACATGACAATGTAAAATTGGTAAATTAATTTGTTAAAAAATTTAATTGACCAAATACCACATTAAAGTTCATCCTTGTGAAGGACTAACTAGGAATTTATATGAAGATAAGTCTTCATCAAATGGAAATTCTTAAAGTGAGTGGGAGCAATAAGAAGTAAAGTATCTATCTTAATTGTTAAGGATAGAACTAGGCTCGAAAGAGAAGGTGTTAGACACTAAAATAGAAACAAATCCCTAATATGTAAAGATCAAGGAAGTTGATCGTGTGACACCAACATATTCCTTCTTGAATAAGTATGACATTGACATGGCCTTCTTGTGAATTATCACGCCATGAGTATTTGATACAAATTTGTGAACAATGTTAGAAAATACCACATTTCATGATTATGAAATATGGCAAAGGGTTGTCAAAACCACCTTTCTAAATGGGTATTTAGAGGAGGATGTGTTCATAACACAATCCGAGGGTTTTATAAATCCTTAGAATACTAACGTTGAATAATCGTACGACGACTAGCAAGAATAAATTCAGAAATTTACTTGAATGGAACTAGGGTAGTTGCCATTTCATGTGTAGACATATAGGTGTTATAGTGTATTCATTGTATAAAACTCAAATTGGTGACCCCAATTATTTCTCGCTTCTCGATTGAAATTGCATTTAGAGACAAGTTTTGACTAGTGTCCCAATCATTTGATTGGGAATCTCTTGGTATGTATGCAAATCTTGTATTCAAAGCAAGATTAATTCATTACCTCTTTCTAGAAAATAAGTATGAATAGAACAAGATATTCGTCCCATTTACACTTAGAAGTGTATGGTCGAATACAATTTAATCAGAAAGGGTTATTACTTCTTCATCTCTTTTACCAACGAACTAGGTAGATACTTGGTATCCACTTAATGAGGTAAGAAGAGAAATTCTTTGAATAAGTTCAAATGAATATTTAAAAAGTATCAAAACCTAAAGAATAAAACCAAAGTATTGTTACTTTATTAATATAGGGAACAATAAAGTGAAGATTTTTATATGGACCAAAAGGAGTGTCATATGGTATCACAAGTTCACTTTCATTATAATATGATTGAATCTTTACTATAAAGTTGGAAGTAGTTTCTATCACAATTTGTCCAGTATTTACTTATTCCACTAAAACTAAACATAATTAAAGCAATTATCTACATTTCATATGTGATATGGTTAGGCATGGTACCTAAATTGTAGCCTTTTCGATAGTGAACATGTGGTCACACTTCCTACATGATCACGAGAACAAAGGGTTTGTGGCTCGTGATGCTGTCTATTAGAGAAATGAGGATTATTTCTTTTAGACAGAGTGGGATAAAATGTTTAAGAGCCACAAACTGAGAATAAGACGTAGGAAGACGTTCCTTCCTGGTCAAAATCAGTAAATATTTCTTCGAAATCTAAGTGGACAGGAGTCATGTTATTTTAAAAATAACCAACCTGTAACTTATTATGATGCTCTATCTAGTTTCAATTCCGCAAAAGTCCGAAGCAAGCATAAACATGAAAATATTTATTTAGCTTGGTTGGTTGGTGGCAAAGGGTTTTGCACGCAACAACAATGCTTCATTGTATTCGGATATGATTTGATATAGTTGGATTTTAAAATCATCTTGCATGAGTTTTTTAAATGGCAACTATCCTAAAGTAGGATGCGAACTTAAGAGGAAGTCTTAAGTAGATGACAAGGAGTTGAATTGTATGTTTTGATCATGTGATAAATATTTCTCGAATTGTCGAGTAGTTCTGTTTATACATGGAGTTTAGTGGGAGTAATTTGGTGTTATTAGTCTTATATGTAAGGGACATATTGATCATTGTGAATAATGAAAGACATAGGAAAGGAATAATACATCTCTAAGGTATCCAGACCTATAAAGATAGTTTTAAGAGGATATTGGCGTTAAATGAATATTCTTATATTGATAAGAGTCTAGTCAAGTTCAAAGGTATTGAACATGTAGAAACTGAATCCACTTGCTTTCGCTGCGGGATTAATTCATTACGTTTAGATGTATCACCATTCTTAAATTTCGTATACTTGGAGTATGACGAGATTTGAGAGAAGACTCTATATCGCCATATAGTTCATTGGTTAGTACTCTTGAAGCACTAAAGATATAAAGCTAAGTGATTAGAATTGATATGGATTTATGTGCAAGGAGTTACACAAAAACCATGTTTTAAACACATAAGGATGGTTAGAGAACCATCTTGGCTATATTATTTAAGGAGGATATCTGCTAGATATGCTCTAGGCAGTAGAACAATGAGAGATTTACAACGAAAATTGAGTACACTTGCAATTATGAAAAAATGCAAGCAGGAAGGGATGTTATTAGGATTCGATTTTATGAATTAGAGGAACCATGGTAGTTCGTTCTAACAACCGAAGGTCCTATCCCTACACACTGTGAGGACAGTGGGAGTGATTCCAAGGCTAAGGAACCTATCTCTAGATTGGATATGGACATGTACTCAAAAGGTTGTTATAATAAAGATTATACAAAGGGAAATGGTATAAGGTTAGGGAAAGTAGAAAGTGTTGCTAAAACTTGCTAACCAAGGCCTTTTTACAGGCTAAGCATGATAAGTCATGCCATTTCAATTAAGTTGAGATGTATAGTTGTATTCAATATTAAGTACAGATTATAGATTATGTAGCAATTGATATGATATCAATTTTACATATGTGATAATGCATTCATCGTTTGAGTTTTATTAAAACTCTTTTATTACTTTGTTATATCCAAATAGGTTGTAAGGACAACATTGAACCCTATTAAAGTGAACTGGATTAACATAGTATTCGCCCCTGGTTGCTTATATGAGGTGACTTCTCGAAGTAACTAGAGTGTAATGTGATTGATGGCAAGTTCGAGTGACATAGAGTCATCAGAGATGACTACTCGATCACATAGACAGACTATATAAGACACTCTGTCGGGCAATGACCGCTTATAGAGTTCTAGCAATTTTTATAGCCTGGATGTGGCAAGAGCTGCTATAGTATTCTTATGAGTCGATTCTTTGACTAAAGACTGTTCGCCTAAGATGGCACAGTTTCAGAATGACTTTGATTTATGTTCTACGACTTTCATAATTGGGGTCAAATGGGCATGTTTTGGGTCATAATGACCTGTGGCTATTCGAAGGGAAGAGTGCAATAGGAATTGTCCATCCCTAGTCAGGGTTATCTTATATCTCAAGGTTACTCGAGGAGTAATGAACTGGAAATGCGTGGCCACGCTCGGAAGGTATCTATGGTAGATAATTACGGTCAGACAGTTATTCTCTAGATTGAGGAATCCACTCATGATATGATCAAATGCAAGTATGACCTGCAAGACACCTTGCATTGAGTGGGAGATAGTAATGGGATAAGAGAATTGGTGACGCACACTAGTCGCGAAAAAGTGGGAGATTGTTGGATTATCTGTCCTCGACAATAATGAGATCACATGTTTAAATCTCATAATAAGAATCCACATTAATCGGTAATGATTGGCTGACTAGAGTTTGACATTACTGTCGTATGACGGTGGTGATCAGTTGATCCCTTAAGGTCATACCTCTAGGGTAACACTCTTAATTGATTAATTAATTAGTTAATTGTATGATGATACAAGTTAATTAATTCCTTAAAATTGAACAAATGGTTTTGTGAATGAGATTACGTATCTTATTATAATTCGATTAAATAAAATTCGTTCTAAGTAATGTAAAATTGTTTGATTACTTAGGTTTATTAATTGTTTAAGAAACAATTATAATAAGAATGAATGGTTTATTATAAATACAAGTTGTTGTGATTTATAATTCTATGACCCATTTTAAGTACTTGTAATTGTGAATTACAAGTTAATTTTTGTATGTGATTTATTTTGTTAATATAATGAGTTTTAATAAGTTAAAAATGCATTATTTAATAACATGTCTAGTAACATGTCCAATATGTCACACTACACAAATTGAACAATTGACAATCTTAAAATGGACCCTTTTATCTCAAGGGTGTCGTGTGAGTGGAGGGGGTTGGGGAGTTTTAGGACATAATTGTTGCTCTAATTGAGAATTAAGCACAATGATGATGTCTCTAATAGACCTAATTACTAGCCCTACACTTTACATCTTGAGAAGAATAAAAATGAGCATGGATTGGGCATACTACCCAAGGTCATCCGGCCACCCATAAGAAAAGAGAGAGTTTTTTCTCTTTTGGTTATTTATTCATTCTTACACAACTCAACTTCTTACTCTTCCCCTCTTCTCTCTAAAATTGAGTATTAGAATAGAAAACAAAGTTGTTCAAAATCTTATATTTAGATTACTAAAAGTAGTAATAGAAATAATAATAAGATTATTTTTAAGGTCACTAATTTAATGTATCTAGTTAATATATAAATTAGTATTAAGGGTGATTATCTTGGTACAATTCCTTAAGGAGTAGATCCTACCATTGGTTCTAAATTCAATCTTGGAGCTCTCGGATTTTTCGAAGACTAATTTGGTAGGAGACCAATTAGTATAACTGTGTGGCACCGCCTTTGTAAGTCGATGATTTTCTTCTTACTTTGGTATTTTGTTATGCATGCATAAGATCTAGTTAGTTTATGACTAAACTAAAATTATATAGTTATTAGAAATGTCTAATAAGAGATTAATGAATCCTTCACTACCATCCCAAGGTGAGACAGCTAATGATACCGTTATAGCTATTACCTTGAGATGTGGTACCAAGTATGATGAGCCCCCTATGCCTAAAGAAAGTGAGAAGGTACTTGTTGAAATGGAGGTTTTCCTATCTCAAAGAAAGTTGATGCCATTCCAAAGAAGGTTGTTGAACCCATTGTCATATAAGATGTAAAAGATGTGGAGGATGCTCTTCCAAAGAAAGATGTTGAAGTAAAAGTTCCGGAAAAAGTCAAAGTGCCTTTCCCTCATAGATTGACCAAACATCAAAAGGAGACTCAATTCGGTAAGTTCATGAAAGTGGTGAAGAATTTACAGATAACCGTTCCTTTTACCGAATTAATCACCAAAATTCCATCGTATACTATGTTCATGAAAGACATTTTAACTAAGAAGAGGACTTTTGATGGTGTTGAAAATAAATATGGGAATGTGCTCTTGAAATGTACTAGTGTCACTTTGCAAATGGCGGACCGTTCTATAAAATGTCCTTTGGGAGTTTAGGAGGATGTTCCCGTTAAAGTTGGTAAACTTTTCATTCCGGTTGATTTTATGGTTCTTGACATGGCCGAAGATGCACAAATCCCAATCATTTTGGGTAGAGCTTTTCTATATACCGCGGGTGCGGTAATTGATGTCAAGAAAGGTAAGTTAACTTTGGAAGTTGGTAACGATAAGGTCACATATAACTTGAATAGTGCCATGAAGAGTCGAATACTTGAGGAGTCTTGTTATTCTATTGAAGTTTTGGACATTGTTGATATTTTTATAGAAGACTCTATACCTCAGTGTTTGGCTAAAGATCCCTTGGAGGCACTCTTGTTATTGGAATCATTTGCAGGTGATGATGAGCTTGGATGTGAGGAAGTGGATGCTTTGGAGTTTGAATTGGATGGAGAAGAGCTATCATTGGAGGAAACCTCGAAATTTATAGGTTTGGTTTCTACTCCTCAAGATCTTGAGGTACAAAAACCCGAACTTAAACCCCTCCCCTCTAATTTGAAATATGCTTTTCTAGATGAGTCGAAAATTTGCCCAGTCATTGTTAGTGCTCATTTGAGTGAGAGTCAATTGTCTTCTTTGTTTCAAGTTTTAATAACTCGCAAGAAAGCCATTGGTTATAAACTTGATGATTTGAAGGGCATAAGCCCATATATTTGCATGCATAGAATTTATCTTGAAGAGGATCATAAACTATGTGTCCAAGGTCAAAGACGTCAAAATCCGAACATGCACGAAGTGGTTAAAAACGAGGTCATTAAATTGTTGAATGCGGGAATTATTTATGCAATTTCCGACTCTAAATGGGTTAGTCCAGCCCAAGTGGTTCCTAAGAAAGGAGGAACGACCGTAGTAAAAAATGATAAAAATGAACTTATTCCCACTAGAATTGTGACGGGATGACGCATGTGCATTGACTATAGAAGGTTAAATTTGGCCACTTTGGGGCCAAGATTTGTCCTGCCTGATCAGACAAATGTCAGGCGAAGACTATCAGGTTAGCCTGGACAAGGTCAACCTAACACAAAACATACATCACTTAGACAGGCGTAAGCCAGGAGGGAAAGGCAGATCAGGCCATCCTATCAGGCCAGACTTGAAGGGATACATATCAGCCTTATAGTGGATATCACTTGAATGCGTCAGGAAATGATCAGAATGCAATAATGTAGTTCCTACTTTCACGGGAGACCTATTCAACAAACGTAGAACAATAATGAAGCAGTCAACCAAGCAAAATATAAGGACAGGCAGTTGTGAAGTCAAACACCCACTTCCCGGTAAATAGGGCACAAGGCCTATTATCACGAACGATCATATGAACGTTGGAAGAGCCGTTGAAGACCAGAAGAAGTTACTATAAATAGCAAAGGAAAGGAAGACAAAAGGCAATCAATTATTCACTCATTTACTCTTATTTTGTTGTGTGCATTCTAGTCAATTCTACTTACGTTCTTACTTATTTATAGCCTGACACGCTGATCCCTTGTCAGGATACAGAAAACTATAGTGAAAATCCCTCCTGGCTTGGTGCCCGTGATTTTTTCCCTTATTCCCAGGGTTTTCCACATACAAATCTCTGCATTTCACTTCATCGTTTATTCTTTACTTATTTACCATACTAGTCAGGCATTGTTTATTGAGTTAGATTACCCTGCAAAATAATCCCATGACAAGACATTATCTCTGTGTAAAATCTTGCTAAAACAATTGCCGCCCGCCGTGGGGCATCTAGCTCAAAAATGATCAAAACCCAATATCAAACAAAAGAAATACCCTTTCAAAAATGACTGGAGACAGTGTAGAACAACAACTGGCTGCCGACAAGCAACAACTTTTGGAAATGGAACAACTGGAGCAAAAAATTTCTCAGGTTGAAGCTGAAGTCCAGAAACTGAAAGAATCAGAATCCAACCTGAAGCAAAAGTTGGAGGATAAAGCCTCAGACTCAAAATTGGAGATCCAGCCTGGAACACCATTTTCGTCAATCATCAGGAATATTGATTTCTCAACTTTGGTACTCCAACTCCATCAAAAACCAAAGTAGGAGATCTTGATTCAGACTCAGAAAAAACCCTAAATGAAGAAACTACCCTAGATCAAACCAATGTAGCCATAATAAAGGCAATGGTCTAGAAGTTCCAGAAACTGCATAAGAATTTCGAGAAGATCCCTGGAATACCCACAAGCATCGAGGAAGCCAACCCTGAAAGCTATACTGACTCTCCCTTCGTGGATAAGATAGATAAGATAGATCTACGTAGAAAGTTTGTGGTACCATCAATGAGGACCTATGATGGAACTGCAGATCCTCAAAACCATGTAGCCTACTACAAACAGAGAATGTTAGCAGCCTCTATACCTAGTGAGCTACGACAAGTGTGTATGTGCAAAGGCTTTGGAACAACCCCGACCGGGCCTGCCCTTCAATTGTACATAAACCTACCAAATGGAAGCGTCCAGTCCTTCACAGACCTCATAAACTCATTCAACCATGAGTTTGCCAGTAGCAGGGAGCTCGAGAAGAGACTCAGTGACCTGTATCGAATCAAGCAAAATCATAACGAAACAATCAGAGCATTCCTGACCAGATTCAATAAAGAGAAATTTTCAATCCCCAGATGTGATGTTGGAATAGCTGTTGAAGCATTCAGGCAAGAGCTACCAATGGACGTCCAGGCAAAAGGACTTGGCTACATCAGGCCAGAAGAAGATAAAAGCTTCAAAGCAGAAACCACAAACAGTGTTTCAGGATACGAAAGATCTAGCAGGAAAAGCTCTAACTATAGGGGAAGCAACTCCATGCCATCACTCTATACAAGACCTGACAGATCAAAAGTCAACTATGCTTATGAGCAACGAGGTAAATCCTATACTTATCCACCTATTCAGGAATATAACTTCTCTGTTGATACTGCAGGACTCATCAAAAGGCTTGACAACATGGGAGACTTTGTCAAGTGGCCCAAAAAGATGGACAATCCCAACTCCAGGAAAGACACAACAAGATGGTGTGAGTTTCACATGGACATAGGACACACCATAGAGGAATGCCTGGGTCTACGCAGACGAGTGGCTTAACTCCTAAAGAAATGTTACCTGACGGATCTATTGCCGTCAAAGAACAGGGATGATAACGGATCAGGGAAAGATCAGGAAAGGCCACAACGCAATCTGCCTCCAGCACCACCAATCTATGAAGTCAAATTCATCAATCGAGGTTTTGAGATTTGTTGCCTGACTAGCTCAGCTGCAAAGAAAATAGCCAGGGAGTCCAAAATGAAATCTCCTTTTAAACCTAGAAATTTACCTCAAATTACTTATGATGATACTGATATGCTGGGAATCTCAAACATCCATCATGATAGCCTGGTTATTACTATGCAAATTGGCACTGCTCGTGTCCTCATGATCCTAGTAGATGGTGGCAGTTCAATCAATCTAATCATGCTTAACGTCCTGAAAGCCATGAAGATCAATGAGGACCAGATCGTAAAGAAGTCAAATGTGTTGGTAGGATTCAGTGGTGAAACCAAGATCACTCTAGGGGAAATCTACCTACCAACCTACATTGAAGGAGTCTCATCATATAAAAGATTTGGAGTCCTAGACTGCCTTTCATCCTACAACACAATTTTAGGCAGGCCCTGGATCTATAATATCAGAGTCATTCCTTCAACCTGCCACTAGTGTGTCAAAATACCAACAGAATGGGGAATAGCAACCATCAAAGGTGAACATAAATCTGCCCAGGAATGTTACACTGAATCATTGAAACCTTCCAAGGTAGGTAACTCACTCACCTACCAATTACAGTACTTTGTCAGGAGCACTTATGCGGCACAGACTCAAATGGAAACAGATCAAGTAATACTAGACTCGGAGTATCCTGACAGGTATGTCCTGGTAGGATCTGACGTTCCTGATAACGTCAGACTAGAACTGGTAAGCTTTCTTAAAAATAAATCTACATGTTTTGCCTGGTCACACTATGATATGACTGGTATAGATGCCAATGTAATTACCCATAAACTCAATATTAACACTTCTTTCAAGCCTGTACAGCAGAAAAGGAGGAAATTTGCCCGTGAACGCAATACAATCATTAATGAAGAGGTAGACAAACTCCTAAACATGGGAATGATCAGGGAAGTAATGTACTCTGAATGGCTCGCTAATGTAGTCGTGGTAAAAAGAAAAAAGAAAAATGGCAAATGGAGAGTCTGTGTAGACTACACAGATCACAAAAGCCTGCCCAAAAAATCCAAATCCACTTCCTTACATTGATGCAATGGTGGATGCTACAACTGGACATGAGCTACTAACATTCATGGATACCTCAAGTGCATTCAACCAAATCAAAATGCATCCAACTGATCAAGAAAACACTGCATTCATCACGGAAAGAGGTATATATTGCTACACAACAATGCCCTTTGACCTGAAGAATGTAGGGGCAACCTACCAATGCCTGGTTAATATGATGTTCAAAGACCAAATTGGTGACATAATGGAAGTCTAAATAGACGACATGGTGGTCAAATCAAAAAAGCCTAAGATCATGTGAAGGACCTGGAAGTAGCCTTCAAAATCCTGGAAGAATTCAATATGAAACGCAACCCCTCCAAATGCCACTTTAGAGTATCATCAGGCAAATTTCTAGGATACATGGTGACAAAGAGAGGGATTGAGGCCAGCCTAGAACAAATAAAAGCCATACTGGAATTAGAATCTCCTAAGTCAGTCAAAGACATCGAGAGATTGACAAGAAGAGTTGCAGCCCTGAACAAATTCATATCTAGATCTTCAGAAAGATGCAGATCATTCTATAACCTTCTCAGGGAGAACAAGTCATTCCAATGGATGCCTTCACATGAAACAGCCTTCCGGGAACTGAAGACTTACCTGACCACTCCAACACTACTGGCCAAACCTAACAAAGGAGAACCCCTGATAGTCTATATGTCAGTCATTGAGACAGCAGTAAGTGGAGTCCTGGTCAAGGAGATTGAAGGCCAACAACATCCCATCTATGATGTAAGTAAAAGCCTCCTGGATGCGGAAACAAGGTATGGATTACTTGAAAAATATGTACTTGCATTAATTGTATCCTTTAGAAAACTCAGACCTTACTTTGAGAGTCACCCAATAATAGTCCGGACTAATCTACCTATCAAATCTGTCCTCAGAAATCCTGAACTTTCAGGCAGAATGGCAAAGTGGTCAGTATAACTTAGTACTTATGATGTCACTTTTGAACCTAGAATAGGAATAAAATCCCAGGCTTTAGCCGATTTTGTGGCTGATTTCAATCCCAACCTAGAACCAGACCTTATAAAATAGGTCAATCAACTAGACACCCAAAAATCAGGCTAGGACTGGACCTTTCATGTAGATGGAGAAACCAATATGAGAGGAACTGGCCTAAGATTACTACTAAAATCACCACAAGGGGATAATATAGCTCAGGATGTTAGTTGTGAATTTAAAGCAACAAACAATGAAGCTGAATATGAAGCCCTGATAGCTGGACTCAAGGTATGTATAGATCTTGGTGTGCAAAATCTCAAGGTAAAAACTGACTCACTTTTAGTTTTAAATCAAATCAAAGGAACCTATGTAGCAAAGGATTAAAAAATGATTCTATATCTAGAATATATCAAAAACCTTTGCAAAAAGTTTAGTTCATTTGGCAGTGATCAAATACCAAAAGGCTTAAACACCCAGGCTGATGCCCTAGCCAGCCTGGGATCAAATTTCAGCCCAACTATATGTTAGGTTCTGTTTTGTGTGGATTTTGCGCAAGGCGAAATCAGGAAATCAGGTCAGGGTAGAGTTGTGTAAGGTTAACTAGCTCTAGATGGTCTATTGGTCAGGTCGTCAAGGTCAAATATAAAGCTGTAAATAACAATAACAACGATGAAACAAAGAATTTTGTACGTGGAAAACCCTTGAATGGGAAAAAACCACGGGCACCAAGTGTAACACCCCGCGCCTTTCTTATATTTTAAATGAACTTTTAAGTAATTTTTATTAAATAATTATTATTTATAGCTTATTTTCATAAAATATCGTCGTAGCCGTGTAACGGTAATAATAGTGTAGATTTTAATAATATTATTCTCCGACTCGAGTTATAGTAGACTTGGGACGAAAATTCTAGTGGATACCGACTCATTTTGAGTTATTGGGCTTAACTTGACTCATGGGCCTTTTTCCCCCTCTTTTCTCTACACAAAACCTCAACTAAACCCTCACAACTTCATCTCCCTCACTTCTAATTTCTGAAATTTCCCAACAACCACATCACCATTGTTGAACCTTCCCTTACTAACCCTAAAATCACCATATCTCACTCAATTCTTCACCAATCTCGTTCCTTTTCGCGCCATTCTCTTCCTTTTCTCATTTCCCTTCTTTCTAAGTAAGAAAGTTGCCATCTTTTCCTCTATTTCGAAATTCTCATCTTACAAGGATGTGGATTCTTGACTTAATACCTTTGTTTTTGTGTTTAGGGGAGAAATTGGACAACCCGGAGGAGGATAGCTACATCATTGACGAGTCTTTAGAAGATTGAAGTGCAAAAAGGTAACGGTGATGGGTTACTCGACTTTTATGTTAAAATTGTGTGAATTGTGTAGTATTAGACTCACATGAATGTTAAATTTGATGTTTTTCATGCTTTTTGGTGATTTGGTGTTGAGTAGAATACTTGTATGACAATTCTCACATGTTTAAGGAGTAATTTCATGTCTTGTTGTAATATGGTGAAATATGGGATGATGTTAGTGTAATTCCCTCATAATTATTTGATTTAAGCCTCACTTTAATGACTTATAATCCACCCCATATGTTAATTACATCTTGAAAGTGGTAATTTTCTGAGTATTCATCATGTTAAAGAAGTATGAAATGATTAAATGAAAGATAGTTGAAATTGGAAGACTTTAGATGGATGTTTGATGAGTTTTCGTGTACAGTGATCCTCTGCCGGTGGGCCGGCAGCCGGCCTACCCAACCGGCAGCGCGTCATTGCATTTCTGAGTTATAAAAATGAGGAATTAAGCCTTTGTAATCCCCTGCCGGTGGGCCGGCAGCCGGCCTACCCAACCGGCAGCGCGTACATGAAATTTTTGGTGCCTTTTATAATAGGGTGTATCCCCTGCCGGTGGGCTGGCAGCCGGTCAACCGGCAGAGAATACACAATGTGAAATGTTGAAGTTAATTTACTATAATAGGTATTCCCAGTAGGTGGGCGTGACAGTCACCGGCAGAGGATACACATTGAATGTTTTTACCTTGTTTCCTTTAGCTTGTATCCCTGCCGGTGGGCGGCAGCCACCACCCTACGAGAGAATACACCCTCACCTAATTTGACATTGTTCACCATAGCATGAATCCTCTGCGGTGGGCGGCACAGGTGCCCACACCGGCAGAGAGTACCTGATGTTTCTCATACCTTTATACTTATGCATGCTTCACATGAATTGTTTACGTTATGTTTGTTCAATCTTTTCCACTCGTATTTGTGACCCGAGTGTGACGTTTTACATTGTGAGACTACTCGACATTCCTTATTTATTTTCCCTCGGACATTGGGTCACGGTTAGATGCCACTGTTTCCGAGTTGGGCTATTTTTCCTTCCGCCTCTTCGGACCGGGGGTCACGGTTAGGTGACAAGGTTCCGTTTGAGGTTACTCGACTTTCGGGCACGGTTAGGTGTACCATATTTCGAGTCTTGGATACGATTTGGTATCGTTTGTCGAATCGGGTGTCGTCCATCCCGAGAGTCTGGCCAGGTTTAGACTAGGACCGTATTATGATCGTCGTCCTACCAAGAGGTTGGAGTCTAGAGGGTTGTCTTGTTTGAGTCTATACTTTGTAATTTGTCTTACATTTGAGTCGAGTTAATTTGTGACCGTTTGACCTAATTATTCTTCTCTCATTTATGCATAACTACTCTTATTGCATTTTGTATACTAATCATGATTCTCTTGTTACCGTAAGTATTTATTCTTATGCTTGTTTGTTTAATTGAATTCCTAATTACTTGTATTTTGACATATTGTGGCTGGGAGAACCCTGAGTTACTCCCCACTGACTGTGGCTTTCATATTTATTATGAATGACAGGTTGGTGATGAAGCTTAAGTGGGGAAGACCGTGTGAGCTAGCGAGTTCTTACCTTGGACCTTAATTAGCTATCACTTTAATAGACTCACCTATTTTTAGACACATGTTCATTCGTGGGATATCTTTTCCCCAATAATTAGACTTGTGTTGTAAACGTAACTTTAACTATCTAAACTTATCTATCGTGTTGGTGATGCCTCGCGTTGGACTTCACTAGAAGCTTTAAAAGTTTTAAAAATCTCGTGTTTCCGCCACGATTTACTAGTTATATTTTGTTGCCTCAACGAGGGGTGTTACAGTTGGTATCAGAGCATATATTGCTCCCGACGCACACACGTGTACCCCAACATAAAATTCTTACTTGACCTTGAATAATGAATGAGAGATGGGTAGATGTAGATACCCGTATCCGTCGATATTGGAATTTATAGAGAACCCGACAAACACCCGATGATGATAGGACACATGTATTCTTTAGTTGTCATTGTCATTATTTGGAGCTCGTTTTACGATGTAGAATGGGCGTCGTAGATGAAGTATTTTATTAATTTAAATGATATTTAAATTAATGTTTTTTTTAAGTGAGTTCATTTTATTAATTTAAATGATATTTAAATTAAAGTCTTTTTTAAGGTGATTTCAATTTAATTTATTTTATTTTGAATTTATTTTCCCAAGTTTATTTTATTGAAAATAAAATAAATATTTGATTTGAAAAATCATTTTATGAGTATATTTGATTTGAAAAGTCATTTATTTCAATTTATTAATTGATTTGAAAAATCGATTTTAAAAGCGAAGAACTCGTTTTTAACCGTGTGTTTTGAGCTCGATTTTAGCTCGGTTTTTAAGCCCGTTTCCTTTGCGAATTGGCACGAATCTCGAGTACATTAACCCACCTAGACCAATACCCATCAACCCATGTTCGAACCCCCTCACAAGCAGCCCAAATTCTCGTCCCAAACCCCTCACAAGCAGCCCGCAACCCAATCCCGTATACCCTGTTTTGCAGCTCAATTCGCGAGCCCAAACCCGCTCCAAACACTACCAAGACCCGTACCCATTAACCCTAACCCATACCCTAGTATCCTACCCATATTATCCTAGCTTAATCACCAAGAAAACCCCAAAAACGAACCCTAGAAACCCCCCCAAAAGCTGCTGGACAGCAGCTATGTTCAGCTAGCCCGATTTGCCCTCCCTCTCTTTTAACCTATTTTAACTCCCTATAAATACCACCCCTCCACCATACAATCATTCCTCTAAGTTCTCCATACATCCAACCATCACCCACAAGCTTTAAACCTCAGAAACAAACCCTAAACATCCTCCAAAAACCCTAAACAAAACCGACACACAAACTGAAACTGTTTGTGTGTCTCCTTCGAAAACCCTTTCGTTCCTCCATCAAATCACCATAAAAATTCGAGTTTCTTGTTCCTAATTAACCACATAACATCCATATACACATTAGACAAAGAATTACGAGCCAAATTGCCCTTGAGAGTACACGAAATCCCTCGAAAAACAGAGTGAAATAACACTCTGTTTTCGCGGTTTACTCTTGTCTGTCCAGTTCTGTTTGTGCTCGTTTTTCGTGCCCAATAACCCAAATCGAGCAGGGGTTGCTTTAAGATCCTTGTTCTCCTCTCTTTCTAGTTTCCAAAACATCTTTCGGATCGAATTTTCGTCGTGAAACGAGGGAGATATCACTGTTTTAAAACTGCTGTCCAGAAACTTTCCAAAACGCGTGTTGCTTTGTTACTTCGTCGACGACGGCCTCTCGAGATAAAATCTACCATCGATTACGACCCAAGACGGTGTCAACGATACATGTAGGTTGAGGGTGCATCAAATCCCCTTCTCTTCTCTCTTTTTATTTCGTTTTTATGCCTTTTTTATTGTCTTTTTTGTTTGTTTTTTTCGCTTGTTTATCGATTGTTTTAATTTAACTATGAAACTAGTTAGTCCGAGTATGAGTTAAAGTACCACCATGAACACCCGCGTTGACTTGAGATGGGAAAAGAAACCGCTCCTTCTGTCGGTCGTACACCCCCGTCTCATTTACATATCCTCGTGTTCAAGGTAGGGCATAAATAAAACAAGTTATCTAACTTCGATCTTCGCTTTAACCCTCTTCTTCAAGTTTCGCCAAATCGATGGACCTTAGGACCCGTTGCATGTTAGTTTAACTTCTGATTGTTAACCTATGACGTAATTAGATGACTTTAAATCAATTTAATAATCTAATTAGACACTTTAGGTGGCTTCGACGTAAGTTATAAAATCAATCGACGATTTCTGTAAATAATTGAATGCATCTATCTTTTTCACCTAATTTCTCGCTAGTATAAGAGTGCGTGATTAGCACCTTCTTATTGACACTCGATGAGTTAAATTAATTAGCGAATTTAACCTAATTGGACCCTTTAGGCCGTGTAGAATGCACCCTTGCGCGACAATCAATCAACATCGTTTTTAACTCGTTTTCTAACTTGTTTTCGATTCCTTTTCGCAATCATTCGATCTAATCAATAAATCTAACTTAGGAACTAGGTTGGCTTTGGTTGGGCCGTGGTTGGCTGTGTGTTTGGCCGTGTGTTTGGCCTCTCCTATTTCGTTTGTTTTTGCATCGTTCGTTCTTTATTTGTTTTATCACTTGTAATTAATTTATGTTTCTTTGAGTCACGTTTTGTAATCTATTTGTAATTAGTTCTCCTTTTGAGTCAAAACCTTTTAAAGAAAACCTTGGTTTTATTTGGTTAGACGGTTGTTCCCAATGCTTGTAGGAGCGTAGTAAACCGCATGTTGTTTAAAGCAACATGGCCGGTTTATGCTAATGCATGCTTTGGTGCGTAGCCCAATGTCTAATTCGATGGGATTAAGTGAGAGCACGCAACACGAGGAGGGACCCACGGCCGTGTGTCATGTAGGCCGTGAGTCACCTCCCTCATGTGCACGGTTTTCAAGGTCAGATGGCCGTGTGTTTGTGTCGTGTGTTGAGTTGTATGTAGCCATTGTATTTAGATCGAGTTGTATCTTTAATTTGTTGTTGTGTCGGCATGAAATGCCTGGGTTGTAATAGGTAGATCCCAACGGCTCCCCCATTCCCCCTTAAGCCTTGTTTGCTTTATTTGTATGTTGTTAGATCAATCAACCCACATGCTAAATTACAACTTTGACAAAGTTAGTATAGTTGCATCTAAATCAACATAGAAACTTCACATGTTAGGGTTTAAAACAACGTTTGCATTTCATACATCGTAGTAGCTATGACCTTGTTTGAAATCCGACACTTGACTTAGTAGAGGCCGTTATCGACGGGCGGGGTTGGGTGTCCTTATGGGCTTCCCAACACGTACCCTCACCCCTTACTCAAGATCTATGGTTTGTGGATCCGTCTAAATACCATTGGATTACGAGAGTCATTCAAATCGAGTGATATAGGGTACAAGTCTTTATCTTTAATCACTCGTAGTCGATTGGCTTTATGCTTTTCGATGAAAGGTGTAAAGTTGACTTGAACGGTTCCAAGTTCCCAAAAAACTTGGTGGCGACTCTAATATGTCTTAATTCGATTCGAAAGAACCTCGAGTCGATTATGCCGGGTGTGGATCCCTCGGACGCAGTTCCCGAGGGCCTTGTCCACAGTTTGGCGACTCCACTGGGGAAAAGAGGACTAGTTACACTGTGTTTCTAGGGTCTTTTCCTCCGAGGTGAAACTTGAAAAGAAAGTGTTGGAAAGTAAAACATTACTCATAGTGCTACGATTCATGCATAAACCCTTAAGGACTTGCCCGGGCCGTCCCAGCGTTTCTTCGTGATGCGTGGGGGGCGACGTCCCACTATGCCAGGAAGCTGCATATTGCTCGCTTCCACTTCGCCTCGCGTGGTTCTTGGGAATGGGGACGATCTTCTAGGTACTTTACCTTAAGACACCTCGCTTTATAAGACCGCAAAAGGATGGAGGGCATAGACCTTCTTGTAGAAGACTTGCCGAGACTTAGAGATGTCTAGGAGCATACATCCTTATAGCATGAGAATGACAATGTGCAATATGTTTTCCCGAGTCCTTTTTTTCGAAAATTCCAAGTCCTTTTCAAACCGAACTTTTGAACAACTTACTTTCAAACCTAGCATGATTTTCAAAACGCGGAATGCTGCCCAAATAGGACTAGAATTTCGGCCCAAAACAAGCTTTTATAGCCGGCATGCTGCCCATTTCAAATCTCATTTTTCAAATCGATCATTCGTTTTTCAAAATCAATCCAAAATGTTCCTCGAACCTCAACCAAGCATGAAATGCGTCGAGTCGTGTCCGGGTCATGGCCGTGTTAGGCCGGGTTTGTTTCAAGAGTCTAGAACACGACCTTGTTGGGTCACCCAAACTCACCTCTTGGGCTTTGAGTCATGTTGGTCGACCTTTTGGTCTAGAATAGTCCACAAAAAACGTCCAAGCTAGGCCTTATGGACGTTTCACTCGAACCCATGGGCTATGTTAGCCCAATCACGGGTTTAGTCACACCAAGTCCAGTTTAGAATCGAGTTATGACAGTTTGAGTCATGTCGTTTTGTCGAGTCTAAAATGAACCGATGTCTAAATCAAACCGTGAGTCGTACCTTTGGTTAGTCAATCTCAAGTCGAGTCTTTGTTCCGGTCAAGTTAGGGTCGTGTCCTTAAGTGTGCGGGGCTCTTACTTTAAATATTGACTCGACGGGGGTTTTCTTGTAGAAAGGCCGCCCAAAACCCGACGTCAAGCAATGGAAGATGCTATCAACAAGCTCACGGAGGCCGTGAACCTCATGATGACCCGAATGGATGTGATCGAGTCTAAGCTGGTTGAAGATTCCTCTTCATCTACCCCACCTCGATGATTTGGAGAAACGGTTCAAGTTCATCGAAGACCGTTTGAAGCTCTCCCAGGGGAAGAACATTCACTATGAGAATGCTAGGGCCTATGCCCGGTTCGGAGATAAGTTGCCCACGAACATGGTACTCACCGACATCCCCAAGTTCAAGGGCACTCAAGATCCATCCACCATGTTAAGGCCTATAAAGGGTACTTAGCACTAAAGGGAGTACCTGCTGATATGCTCTCTGAAATCTTCGCCCAATCTCTGGGTGAACACCCAAAGGCTTGGTTCTACAATCTTGACCTCAAGAACTTCCCCACTTTCGAAGATATTACGGTGGAGTTACTCAAGCACTATCTTGACAATGTTGAGATTCAAACCAACATAAGAACTTTGGAGGTGATGACACAAAAGGAGAAAGAGGGCTTTACTGAATTCCTCGCAAGATGGCGCGCTGAAAGCGTGAAGTTAGCTAAGAAGCCTGACGAAGTTGAAATGGTAGATAAGTTCGTAAAGAATCTACGACCTATTTACCGCAATGCTCTGAAATACCAGAATTTTAGTTCTTTCAAAGAATTGATAAGAATCGGGATAAAGGTAGAGGACGATGTCCGAATGGCTGAAGCTGAGAAGCCAAAAGGGTACCAAGGGGCCTCATCGTCTAAGGGCAAGGCCCCAGCAACGACCCATATTGATGAAGCCATCAATCTCTTAGAAGGGCAATCGAAGAAGTCGCAGCGCCAAACACCTAGAGCATTCACCGATATTGGATGCACTTATACATATGCTCTCCAAAGGCTCATAGCCCAAGGAAAGCTGAAGCCTATTGGTCCAACTCCGGACCCTCCCGTTGATCAACAAGGTAAATGGTATAAACCAAATGCCTAATGTGCCTTTCACCAAGGGAAAGGCCATGATACTGAAAGGTGCTATCGACTGAAGCACGAAATTCAAGACATGATCGAGAATGGAACACTCCCGATCCCAACTGTTAAACCCAATAACATCACCAATCCATTTGGCGATCACGCCAACTTTGTTTCTGTCGAAGACAATGTCGATTATTCCCATCTTATCCGCCCATGTCACAGGAAAGGAGTGTTTGTGGATTGCTTTGAATTCTTGCCGCACCCGAAGAATGAAATTCAAGTCGGGAGTCTTGCTCTAGAATGTTCTCCTCTCATTAACGAAGTTAACAAAAGACAATTCGATTCACCAACCTCCATCACTGGCGTAGATCCTCAGAGGACTACCTCGGGATGGAGGCCGACCATCAAAGGGATCAAGGACAAGAGCCGAGCATCTAAGCTGACAGCTGAACAAGAGAAAGCTCAAGACCAGATTTGAAAATTATGAGTCGGGATCTGTTTTCTTATCTTAGTCGAGTCGAGTCTAGGATTTTCTTTTCTTGAAGTTTGAGTCGTTTTTTCTGCGATGACCTAGGGTGTGTCCTAGGAGTCGTTCCTTCGAGTCTGTTAAGCATTTTTCATTCCAATAAAAGTTGCAGTTTCGTTTCCCAATATGTCTTGTTTTCAATCCTCAATCATTCCGAAATATGATAAAATGCACAACACACTCAAAGAGATCCCTGGGGTAGAAATATGTCCCGTTTCAAAATATAAGGTACACTAGGATCCCGTGTTTGATTCCTTTACCTATTCCATGTCTGGTGGTAGAAAACCTCCATCTGAACCAATGTTTATGACAAGCTTTTAGATGATTCTATGACGAACCCGGACTAGCTCCTTGTTTCCCCTATCGATGACGGAAGGCAAGCCTTTCCCCAACAAAATCATCCCATCTCGAAGAGAGAAGATATCAACCCGTTCTAACAAGGAATTGTTAGTTCCTACCCAAATTAGTTGGCGAAGCCCAGTTTTCAAGGTGTATCCATTTATGACTAAGAGAATGAATAGAAGATCATTTTCAAAAAGAGAAAAAAGATTAAAAAGAATGAAAAGATGAAAAGATGGAAAAAAAAAAGGATGAAAGAAAAGAAAAATGAAAAAAGAAAAGTGATGAAAGAAAAAGAAAAAAAGAAAAAAAGAAAAAAAGAAAAAAAGAAAAAAAGAAAAAAAAAGATGTTGAAGTTATTGCAGAATGCTTTTGGTTGAATGTCGAAGTTACAGAGGCCAGAAGTCAAGTCAAGTACCCATAGTTGAAGTTCAATGGGCGAAGCCCAAAAGCTTAAGTAGTGACCTCTTTACCCTTTAAGTCCTTCCTGAGACAGTTACAAGGGGATAGTCAGGAATTTTGAGAATCATTCCGCTTGTGCTGTTACACCTAGCCTTTAGGGTCTAGATATGGAAATTTGAACCCACATCATTTTTCAACCCATTTGCACTCGTGGTTCATCAAACCCGAGACACCCATTCCAACCACATCATCAGCCATAGCCCTTGGCCTTAGCACCACAAAACAAACCTTCAGAATGATGGTTAACCATTCCAACTTGTTATTACCAAGCTCCACATCCCAAAAGATCCAAGCCTTTTACACCTAACCCCAGACACGGGATTTAACGGTACCTTACAGGCTAGAATGGGATACGACATGATACCTTAGGTGAAACCTTCGAGTGTGTACACACAATCAAAATGCCATGTTTATGCACCATGATCGAACTACGTCGGATTTGATTTCGCTCCACGCGAATACGTAGGCAGTCCTTCTGAACAAGGGATTCAATCCACTCATCAACCAAGTTGTCATCTTGTCGGTTTCTTACGGGTCTTAACCAAGTCCAAATGAAGCCACCTTTGTTTGAGTCGGTCTTAACACTCGATGTAGGCTAGGATAAGGATATAGGTTCGGATGAATAGTATCAAGTCTCAGAATGAGCTTTATCTAATGGTTTAGGCAAAGATGCTGAGTCACATAGATGTGGGTTTGTGTTGGGAACAGAAAATATGAAAAACCCGCTGAAAAGAAAGAAGGCGTGGAAGAAAAAATAGTAAAAGCCCGCTGAAAAGAAAGAAGGCGGTGGCAAGAAATGATGAATACTCGTTGAAAAGAAAGGAGGCGAGGAGAAGAGTGGCAGAATGTTCCCAACAAGAGTGATGTGTGATGTCCAACTGTTCTCATAAAATCCGTCTGTATTTAGTGTCTAGGCGAAGCTAACGTTGTTGCTCCGTGAGTTTAATCCACCTTGTCAATGCCAAGTGATCTTGATTCCCATGTGCCCTCGGGAGCACGCCCATGCCATACGAAATCTTCGTCCCAAGTCCGATGGCCTTGTGATTCCCATTTGCCATCTTTTGGCGCCAGAATGGCCAATTTACATTTCTACCCCCAATAAGTCAATAATTGAATTAAAACTCGTGCACACTTACGGTTTTATTTTCCTTTTTGTTTTACGGTAGCGGGCTACGCCCACGTTTGTTTACGGGTCATACAGAGTGTCTGAGTCGTATTTTCTGCTCACCCGTCAAGGTTCAATTTCAAAATGCCAAAGATTTCAGAATTCCGAAATTTCAAAAACCTTTTGCGAATTATGGGATAGATGATCCAAGTAGTGGTACATTTCAAGTCAAGGTTCAAATCTCAAAGTTCAAAATCAAATTTTGGGTCGACGACCCAACATCCAAGTGATGTCAAATTCAAAATTCGGGTCGATGGCCCAATTATTCAAAATTATCAAATTCAACTTTCGGGTCGATGACCCAGTACTTCAAAATGATCCAATTTCAAGATCGATGATCCAAATGTGCTTATGTGATGATTATTGCTAGTACGTTTTTTGTGTTTCAAATGTAGCAGGATATGCTTCAACTGGGGGCTCTAAAGTCTTCGACTTTAGAGTCATCGCAAACTGGGGGCTCTGAAGCCGTTGGCTTCAGAGACCACTATCAAGATGTAAAGGATGACATCCACCAAGAATTCAATTCAATTAATGGAAGAATTCCGTAGCTGAAAGCAAATGATGAAAGCGGCGGCAACCTCCTCGGAAAGTCCCGTCCCATTTGGACAAACGCCAGCAGATGATAAGTTTTGGGCAAATGTCAACAGATGATGAATTTTGGACAAATGCCAGCGGATGATAAACTTTGGGCATGTGTCGGCATTGCTTGAACTACGACGCGGGTTTGATTCCGTCGGAAAACGGATACGTAGGCGCCTAAGGATAAGGCTCAACCCACCATTTATGCAATTTATGGGTCGATGACCAACGATGATAATTCGACGCAATGAAGCAAGAGTCGGTCCCAAATGAAGTTTCGGGTATGATCTCTTCTTATGGTCAAGTAGCTTATATACGCAAGTCTAATGGACTATAAACGACCCGAAGAATCCTCAGGTCGAGAGGGACCTGGGGTATACTTTGACTTTCGCCTTGTCCAAGCCTCAGTCAAAGTGGGGGCTCTGTAGATACCCGTATCCGTTGATATTGGAATTTATAGAGAACCCGACAAACACCCGATGATGATAGGACACATGTATTCTTTAGTTGTCATTGTCATTATTTGGAGCTCGTTTTACGATGTAGAATGGGCGTCGTAGATGAAGTATTTTATTAATTTAAATGATATTTAAATTAATGTTTTTTTTAAGTGAGTTCATTTTATTAATTTAAATGATATTTAAATTAAAGTCTTTTTTAAGGTGATTTCAATTTAATTTATTTTATTTTGAATTTATTTTCCCAAGTTTATTTTATTGAAAATAAAATAAATATTTGATTTGAAAAATCATTTTATGAGTATATTTGATTTGAAAAGTCATTTATTTCAATTTATTAATTGATTTGAAAAATCGATTTTAAAAGCGAAGAACTCGTTTTTAACCGTGTGTTTTGAGCTCGATTTTAGCTCGGTTTTTAAGCCCGTTTCCTTTGCGAATTGGCACGAATCTCGAGTACATTAACCCACCTAGACCAATACCCATCAACCCATGTTCGAACCCCCTCACAAGCAGCCCAAATTCTCGTCCCAAACCCCTCACAAGCAGCCCGCAACCCAATCCCGTATACCCTGTTTTGCAGCTCAATTCGCGAGCCCAAACCCGCTCCAAACACTACCAAGACCCGTACCCATTAACCCTAACCCATACCCTAGTATCCTACCCATATTATCCTAGCTTAATCACCAAGAAAACCCCAAAAACGAACCCTAGAAACCCCCCCAAAAGCTGCTGGACAGCAGCTATGTTCAGCTAGCCCGATTTGCCCTCCCTCTCTTTTAACCTATTTTAACTCCCTATAAATACCACCCCTCCACCATACAATCATTCCTATAAGTTCTCCATACATCCAACCATCACCCACAAGCTTTAAACCTCAGAAACAAACCCTAAACATCCTCCAAAAACCCTAAACAAAACCGACACACAAACTGAAACTGTTTGTGTGTCTCCTTCGAAAACCCTTTCGTTCCTCCATCAAATCACCATAAAAATTCGAGTTTCTTGTTCCTAATTAACCACATAACATCCATATACACATTAGACAAAGCATTACGAGCCAAATTGCCCTTGAGAGTACACGAAATCCCTCGAAAAACAGAGTGAAATAACACTCTGTTTTCGCGGTTTACTCTTGTCTGTCCAGTTCTGTTTGTGCTCGTTTTTCGTGCCCAATAACCCAAATCGAGCAGGGGTTGCTTTAAGATCCTTGTTCTCCTCTCTTTCTAGTTTCCAAAACATCTTTCGGATCGAATTTTCGTCGTGAAACGAGGGAGATATCACTGTTTTAAAACTGCTGTCCAGAAACTTTCCAAAACGCGTGTTGCTTTGTTACTTCGTCGACGACGGCCTCTCGAGATAAAATCTACCATCGATTACGACCCAAGACGGTGTCAACGATACATGTAGGTTGAGGGTGCATCAAATCCCCTTCTCTTCTCTCTTTTTATTTCGTTTTTTATGCCTTTTTTTATCGTCTTTTTTTGTTTGTTTTTTCGCTTGTTTATCGATTGTTTTAATTTAACTATGAAACTAGTTAGTCCGAGTATGAGTTAAAGTACCACCATGAACACCCGCGTTGACTTGAGATGGGAAAAGAAACCGCTCCTTCTGTCGGTCGTACACCCCCGTCTCATTTACATATCCTCGTGTTCAAGGTAGGGCATAAATAAAACAAGTTATCTAACTTCGATCTTCGCTTTCGACCCTCTTACTGTTTCGGCCAAATCGATGGACCTTAGGACCCGTTGCATGTTAGTTTAACTTCTGATTGTTAACCTATGACGTAATTAGATGACTTTAAATCAATTTAATAATCTAATTAGACACTTTAGGTGGCTTCGACGTAAGTTATAAAATCAATCGACGATTTACGTAAATAATTGAATGCATCTATCTTTTTCACCACTAATTTCTCGCTAGTATAAGAGTGCGTGATTAGCACCTTCTTATTGACACTCGATGAGTTAAATTAATTAGCGAATTTAACCTAATTGGACCCTTTAGGCCGTGTAGAATGCACCCTTGCGCGACAATCAATCAACATCGTTTTTAACTCGTTTTCTAACTTGTTTTCGATTCCTTTTCGCAATCATTCGATCTAATCAATAAATCTAACTTAGGAACTAGGTTGGCTTTGGTTGGGCCGTGGTTGGCCGTGTGTTTGGCCGTGTGTTTGGCCTCTCCTATTTCGTTTGTTTTTGCATCGTTCGTTCTTTATTTGTTTTATCACTTGTAATTAATTTATGTTTCTTTGAGTCACGTTTTGTAATCTATTTGTAATTAGTTCTCCTTTTTGAGTCAAAACCTTTTAAAAAACCTTGGTTTTATTTGGTTAGACGGTTGTTCCCAATGCTTGTAGGAGCGTAGTAAACCGCATGTTGTTTAAAGCAACATGGCCCGGTTTATGCTAATGCATGCTTTGGTGCGTAGCCCAATGTCTAATTCGATGGGATTAAGTGAGAGCACGCAACACGAGGAGGGACCCACGGCCGTGTGTCATGTAGGCCGTGAGTCACCTCCCCATGTGCACGGTTTTCAAGGTCGATGGCCGTGTGTTTTGTGTCGTGTGTTGAGTTGTATGTAGCCATTGTATTTAGATCGAGTTGTATCTTTAATTTGTTGTTGTGTCGGCATGAAATGCCTGGGTTGTAATAGGTAGATCCCAACGGCTCCCCCATTCCCCCTTAAGCCTTGTTTGCTTTATTTGTATGTTGTTAGATCAATCAACCCACATGCTAAATTACAACTTTGACAAAGTTAGTATAGTTGCATCTAAATCAACATAGAAACTTCACATGTTAGGGTTTAAAACAACGTTTGCATTTCATACATCGTAGTAGCTATGACCTTGTTTGAAATCCGACACTTGACTTAGTAGAGGCCGTTATCGACGGGCGGGGTTGGGTGTCCTTATGGGCTTCCCAACACGTACCCTCACCCCTTACTCAAGATCTATGGTTTGTGGATCCGTCTAAATACCATTGGATTACGAGAGTCATTCAAATCGAGTGATATAGGGTACAAGTCTTTATCTTTAATCACTCGTAGTCGATTGGCTTTATGCTTTTCGATGAAAGGTGTAAAGTTGACTTGAACGGTTCCAAGTTCCCAAAAAACTTGGTGGCGACTCTAATATGTCTTAATTCGATTCGAAAGAACCTCGAGTCGATTATGCCGGGTGTGGATCCCTCGGACGCAGTTCCCGAGGGCCTTGTCCACAGTAGAATAAAGGACCTAAGTTGGTAGCCTTTTTGTGTATGTTTTGTGATAGGTTCTAACTTGTTTGCTCTTGTGCAAAAGATGGTACGACCAACCAATGTGGAGAATGCTATCATACAAGCCCTGACACAAGTGCTTGCTAATCAACAAAATGCTCAATCCGCTCCCCCTGCACCCGAAGCTAACCGTCAAGGAAGCTATGCTTGGATTGCAAGTCAACTAGCAAGGAACAAGGCTAGGACCTATGGTGGTGAAGTGGATCCCGTTGCTCTCTCGGAGTGGTTTCGTGATATGGAGAAGAACTTCTCTCTCTTTGATGCCCGAGAAGAGGGCAAGGTGAGATTAGCCTCTCACTTTCTTGTGAAGGAAGCCGATAGGTGGTGAACTTTGACCGGTCCTACCGCTACTCAAGACCCCAACTTCGATTGGAACCGCTTCAAGTCACTTGTGGAGACTCGCTTCTACCCTAAGGAGCTCCAACAACAAAGATTGAAGGAGTTCATGGACTTCAAGCAAGGGAAGCTATCAATTCAAGCTTACACCGACAAGTTTAATGAACTTGCTCATGATGCCTCCAAGTTCGTGAAAGATGAAGAGGATCGTGTCTACTTCTATAAGAACAAGTTGAATCCTAAAGTGGAAAGCATGGTGAGAAGAAATTCAACTACCTTTGTGGAAGTCTATGATGATGCCATTTGGGCCGAAAGCTCTTTGAAGGCCATTGAAGAAGAAGCCAAGCCCCACTCCTCTTCTCATTCTTACCGTTCTAACTTTCATGGCAAGAGACCATTTGTGCCTTCTACTCCAAACTATGCCAACAAGAGGAGGTTTGTGCCAAGGATACAAGACCATGGAGGACAAGGACCAAGAGTTCAAGAACCTAGAGGACAAGCACCCACGTCAACTAATGAACTTGAGAAGGACCGTAAGTGCTACCATTGTAGGCAAGCTGCACACCCCGGAATTGGATGCTATGGCAAGCCCTTGACTTGCTTCCATTGTAAGAAGCCCGGACATCGTGTTGCCGATTGCCCCGAGAAGAAGAATGCTCCTACTTCAAATGCTAGGCCAAGAGGAACTATCTTTGTCATGAGTCGAGCCGAAGCCGCCGCTTATCCCGATATCATTACGGGTATGTTCTCAATTTTTTATCAACCTTGCCTCATTTTATTTGATACCGGCGCATCTCTATCTTTTCTATCTTCCAAGTTTTCGGAAAAACTAGCTCTTGAGCCCATTCCTAGTGAGGAAACTTCTATATCCTTACCTTCCGGAGAAATGTTCTCTTGCTCCCTCACTTTCTCCGACATTCCTATTTCTATTTCGGGAACCTTATTTCCCGCTAACCTACTTCGTTTTCCCCTTGAGGAATTCGATGTGATTTTGGGTATGGATTGGTTGTCAATGTATGATGCAAGATTCGAGTGTCGAGACCAAAAGATTTGCCTCAAGAGTCCGCTAGGCACTCGTGTGTCCTATAGAGGAGTCCGCTCCCAAGAAGGTGTGAAATTGATTTCCACTTTGAAGTTGATGAGCATGAAGAGGAAAGGTTACCAAATCTTTCTATGCGTGGTGACTTCTACCTCCTCTTCCTTACCAAATATTGAAGAAGTGCCCGTGGTTTGTGGGTTTCCCGATGTCTTTCCCGAAGAATTGCCCGGAATCCCTCCCGAGCGTGATGTAGAATTTTCTATCGACCTTGTACCCGGAACCGGACCGATTGGTAAAGCCCCGTACCGTATGGCGCCAACCGAGCTGAAGGAGTTGAGAAAGCAACTTGATGAGATGATTGAGAAAGGATTCATTAGACCTAGTGCCTCACCTTGGGGTGCTCCCGTTCTCTTTGTGAAGAAGAAAGATGGATCCATGAGACTTTGCATTGATTACCGTGAGCTTAACCGTGTTACCATCAAGAACAAGTATCCTCTACCGAGAATTGAAGATTTGTTTGATCAACTCAAAGGTGCTTCGACTTTTTCCAAGATTGATTTGAGATCCGGTTATCATCAAATTCCCGTTCGTGAGTCCGATATCCCTAAGACCGCCTTTAGCTCAAGGTATGGACACTTTGAGTTTAAGGTGATGCCCTTTGGTTTAACCAATGCCCCTTCCATCTTCATGGACCAAATGAACCGGACCTTTAGTGAGTTCTTAGACAAGTGTGTTGTGGTCTTCATTGACGATATCCTCATCTACTCCAAGTCCGAAGAAGAGCATGCCGATCACCTTCGTATCATTTTGGAAATCCTCCGTCGACAAAAGTGGTTTGCCAAATTCTCCAAGTGTGAATTTTGGTTGTCTAAGGTATCTTTTCTAGGCCATGTTATATCTAAGGATGGTGTCATGGTAGACCCTTCGAAGATTGAAGCCGTGATTGAGTGGAAGAGTCCAACCGATGTTGGTGAGATCCGTAGTTTCTTGGGTTTGGCGGGTTATTACCGTCGCTTTGTGAAGGATTTTTCCAAGCTTGCTAGACCGATGACTCAACTTTTGAAGAAAGAGACCAAGTTTGTGTGGACCGAAGCTTGTGAAGGTGCATTCCAAGAGTTGAAGAAGAGGTTGACTACCGCTCCCGTGTTGACCTTGCCCGAGGATGGAATTGATTTTGATGTGTTTTGTGACGCCTCTAAGATGGGTTTGGGTTGTGTTCTTATGCAAAATAGGAAGGTTGTTGCCTATGCTTCGCGACAATTGAGAGTTCATGAGGTGAACTATCCCACTCATGATTTGGAATTAGCCGCCATTGTTCATGCCTTGAAGATGTGGAGACACTATCTCATCGGAGTTCATTGCCGTATCTACACCGATCATAAGAGTTTGAAGTATATCTTCACCCTAAAAGATTAAAACATGAGACAACGACGATGGTTGGAATTGGTGAATGATTACGACGTAGAATTGTTGTATCACGAAGGAAAGGCAAATGTGGTTGCCGATGCCCTTAGTAGGAAGTCCACTCATTCCTTGAGTGCCATTCGTGTGCTCCCCGACGACCTTTGTGCCGAGTTCCGTAAGCTAAGTTTGCAACTTGTGGAGAGTGGTTTTGATTATCTTGGTGCTATGGTTGCCGAGCCCGTTCTTCACCATGAGATCCTTGATAGCCTTGTGGACGATGCTACCTTTAAAAGTTTTAAAGCCAAGCTTCTTGAAGGGAAAGCAAAGGATTGTGAGATTGATGCTAGAGGTTACCTTCCTTACCGAGGACGCATGTACGTACCCGATGCCGTTGATTTGAGGAAGAGAGTCTTAGATGAAGCTCATCTATCCCCTTATTCGATTCACCCCGGAGGAGACAAGATGTATAGAGATTTGAAGCTTCAGTTTTGGTGGCCTAACATGAAGAATGACATTGTGTCATATGTTGGAAGGTGTCTTACTTGTCAACAAGTGAAGATTGAGCATAAGAGACCCGGTGGTTTGCTACAACCGTTGGATGTTCCTTTATGGAAGTGGGAGTCCATTTCCATGGATTTTGTGATGGCTTTGCCTAAGACCGTTGGTGGAAAGGATGCCGTATGGGTTGTTGTGGATAGGTTGACCAAGTGTGCTAGGTTCATCCCTATCAAAGAGACTTGGAGTCTAGACCGTCTTGCTAGTGCTTATGTTGAAGAGATCGTTCGTTACCATGGTGTTCCTAAGGAGATCGTGTCGGATCGTGACCCGCGTTTTTGTTCAAGATTTTGGAAAGCTTTGCAAGATGCTATGGGTAGTAAGTTGTTGATGAGTACCGCTTTTCATGCCGCTACCGATGGATAATCCGAGAGGATGATTCAAACTCTAGAAGACTTGTTGCGTGCTTGTGCCCTTGACTTCCATTCTAGTTGGGAGAAGAGCTTACCTTTGGTGGAATTTTCTTACAACAATAGTTATCATGCTTCTATCAAGATGGCCCCTTATGAAGCCCTTTTATGGAAGGAAATGCCGTAGTCCGATTTGTTGGGACCAAGCAAGTGATGTTCGTGATCTAGGACTCGACAAGTTAGCCGAGACGATTGATCAAGTGAAGCTCATCCGTGAGAGAATGAAAGCCGCCCAAGATCGACAGAAATCCTATGCCGATGTTCGCCGTCGACCCTTGGAGTTTGAAGTTGGAGATAAGGTGTTCTTGAAAGTGTCCCCGATGAAAGGAGTAAAGAGGTTCGGAGTTAAAGGGAAGTTGAGTCCGAAGTACATTGGACCTTATGAAGTGATAAAAAGGATTGGTGCCATGGCTTATAGATTGGATTTGCCCCCGAGTTTGGGTAAAGTTCATGATGTTTTCCACGTGTCTCAACTTAAGAAATACATTAGCGACCCTAGTCATGTGTTGCAAAATGAAATTCCCGAGCTTGAGCCTAGTCTTTCTTTCGAGGAGAGACCGATTCGTATCTTGGATAAGAAGGAGAAGAAGCTAAGGAGCAAAGTGGTGCCCTTGAGTTAGTTGGGCTTGGCGCAAGATCTGAATACATTTGCCCTTGGCATGACTACTCTCCTTCTTTATCTGCTAGTTGGGCTTGGCGCAAGATCTGTTGGGTGAAAGAACTGTTGAAACCCTTTATGTTTGCTGATCTCTGGAGGTCACAGCACTCTCAGTATAGTATTCAGATGGGCTACTCTTGGATAGTTGATCAGGGGGTCCCTGTTGTATGGCATCCTTGGATGAGTAATAGGGTGCTTGTGCCCAGGCATTCCTTCTTCATTTGGCTCACTGTTCAGAACAGGCTTTTGACCCAGGATCGCCTGTGCAAGATGAAGATTATCCAGGAGAATAGGTGTTTCTTATGTGGAGTTGATGAGGAGAGCATTGAACACCTCTTTTTTGAGTGTTGTTATGCTAAGAAGTGCTTGGAACTGGTGAGGTTATGGTTACAGGTGGATATCCCAGTGAATCTGGTGTTAAGCTGGTGGGTAAAGAAGAAAATGAACTCACTGCTCATAAAACACATTCTTGGAGCTGTGATTGCAAGTCTGATGTATCACCTTTGGCAAGCAAGGAATCAGAGTCGAATTGATCATTATGTCCCTCGGCCTGAGAGAATTATTCAGTGTATTAGAAATGAAGTATTAGCAAGAGTTAGAGGCAAAAGTTTGATACTAAAAAGTCAGTTAGCTAGAGTTTGGATTGAAAATTGTTTGAGTCGTGTAATATGATAGGGATATAACCTGTGTATGTGCATGTTGGAAAATTGGCATTAATATATAACTTACCTTTTCCCAAAAAAAAAAAAAAGTGGTGCCCTTGGTGAAAGTGTTGTGGAAGTGTGGCGATGTAGAAGAAGAGACTTGGGAGCCGGAGGCTTCCATGCGTGTCAAGTACCCTAGTTTGTTTTCTTAAGGTAATACCTTTTCGTTTCAAATTTCGAGGGCGAAACTTTTTAAAAGGAGGGATGATTGTAACACCCCGCGCCTTTCTTATATTTTAAATGAACTTTTAAGTAATTTTTATTAAATAATTATTATTTAAAGCTTATTTTCATAAAATATCGTCGTAGCCGTGTAACGGTAATAATAGTGTAGATTTTAATAATATTATTCTCCGACTCGAGTTATAGTAGACTTGGGACAAAAATTCTAGTGGATACCGACTCATTTTGAGTTATTGGGCTTAACTTGACTCATGGGCCTTTTTCCCCCTCTTTTCTCTACACAAAACCTCAACTAAACCCTCACAACTTCATCTCCCTCACTTCTAATTTCTGAAATTTCCCAACAACCACATCACCATTGTTGAACCTTCCCTTACTAACCCTAAAATCACCATATCTCACTCAATTCTTCACCAATCTCGTTCCTTTTCGCGCCATTCTCTTCCTTTTCTCATTTCCCTTCTTTCTAAGTAAGAAAGTTGCCATCTTTTCCTCTATTTCGAAATTCTCATCTTACAAGGATGTGGATTCTTGACTTAATATCTTTGTTTTTGTGTTTAGGGGAGAACTTGGACAACCCGGAGGAGGATAGCTACATCATTGACGAGTCTTTAGAAGATTGAAGTGCAAAAAGGTAACGGTGATGGGTTACTCGACTTTTATGTTAAAATTGTGTGAATTGTGTAGTATTAGACTCACATGAATGTTAAATTTGGTGTTTTTCATGCTTTTTGGTGATTTGGTGTTGAGTAGAATACTTGTATGACAATTCTCACATGTTTAAGGAGTAATTTCATGTCTTGTTGTAATATGGTGAAATATGGGATGATGTTAGTGTAATTCCCTCATAATTATTTGATTTAAGCCTCACTTTAATGACTTATAATCCACCCCATATGTTAATTACATCTTGAAAGTGGTAATTTTCTGAGTATTCATCATGTTAAAGAAGTATGAAATGATTAAATGAAAGATAGTTGAAATTGGAAGACTTTAGATGGATGTTTGATGAGTTTTCGTGTACGTGATCCTCTGTTGGTGGCGGCAGCCGCCTACCCAACCGGCAGCGCGTCATTGCATTTCTGAGTTATAAAAATGAGGAATTAAGCCTTTGTAATCCCCTGGGTGGGCGGCAGCCGCCTACCCAACCGGCAGCACATACATGAAATTTTTGGTGCCTTTTATAATAGGGTGTATCCCGGGTGGGCGGCAATGGTCCACCGGCAGAGAATACACAATGTGAAATGTTGAAGTTAATTGACTATAGTAGGTATTCCCTGCCGGTGGGCGGAATGGTCCCCTACAGAGGATACACATTGAATGTTTTTGACCTTGTTTCCTTTAGCTTGTATCCCTATAGGTGTGGGCAGCGCGTGCACCCACCCGGCAGAGAATACACCCTCACCTAATTTGACATTGTTCACCATAGCATGAATCCTCTCGCCGGTGGGCGGCAGCCGTGCCCACACCGGCAGAGAGTACCTGATGTTTCTCATACCTTTATACTTATGCATGCTTCACATGAATTGTTTACGTTATGTTTGTTCAATCTTTTCCACTCGTATTTGTGACCCGAGTGTGACGTTTTACATTGTGAGACTACTCGACATTCCTTATTTATTTGCCCTCGGACATTGGGTCACGGTTAGGTGCCACTGTTTCCGAGTTGGGCTATTTTTCCTTCCGCCTCTTCGGACCGGGGGTCACGGTTAGGTGATAAGGTTCCGTTTGAGGTTACTCGACTTTCGGGCACGGTTAGGTGTACCATATTTCGAGTCTTGGATACGATTTGGTATCGTTTGTCGAATCGGGTGTCGTCCATCCCGAGAGTCTGGCCAGGTTTAGACTAGGACCGTATTATGATCGTCGTCCTACCAAGAGGTTGGAGTCTAGAGGGTTGTCTTGTTTGAGTCTATAATTTGTAATTTGTCTTACATTTGAGTCGAGTCAATTTGTGACCGTTTGACCTAATTATTCTTCTCTCATTTATGCATAACTACTCTTATTGCATTTTGTATACTAATCATGATTCTCTTGTTACCGTAAGTATTTATTCTTATGCTTGTTTGTTTAATTGAATTCCTAATTACTTGTATTTTGACATATTGTGGCTGGGAGAACCCTGAGTTACTCCCCACTGACTGTGGCTTTCATATTTATTATGAATGACAGGTTGGTGATGAAGCTTAAGTGGGGAAGACCGTGTGAGCTAGCGAGTTCTTACTTTGGACCTTAATTAGCTATCACTTTAATAGACTCACCTATTTTTAGACACATGTTCATTCGTGGGATATCTTTTCCCCAATAATTAGACTTGTGTTGTAAACTTAACTTTAACTATCTAAACTTATCTATCGTGTTGGTGATGCCTCGCGTTGGACTTCACTAGAAGCTTTAAAAGTTTTAAAAATCTCGTGTTTCCGCCACGATTTACTAGTTATATTTTGTTGCCTCAACGAGGGGTGTCACACCAAGCCAGGAGAGGATTTCACTATGTAATTTGGTAGAATTATTGTATGATAATGACAATGTTTATCTTTCTCTAAATATTGCGTATCTAAATGTATGCTTCTTCTTGCGCAAGAACGATCTGAGTCCAATGTCTTCAAAGTGTTCCTTATATAAGCTCTAATCTTGAACGACTGCCTGATATGGTATTGAATGCGGATTATTCTCCATTATTGCCTGTAATAATGGCTAAATATTCCTCCCTTAATTATTGCATTTACTGCGAGATCTTCTCATTCAATGCTACGTATATAATCTTTTTGTAATACGCGTTTATGGTCCAATATCGTCCTGATATTTTGACCGTTGTCTTCCCCATGGCCTGGCGCCTATCTTCGTGTCCTCTGATAGCCTGACAGCCTGACAGTCAGGTTTAGATGAGATACTGATCAGGGAGGTTTGCGGATTTCCAGGCCTAACAATTGCCCCTTATCTCCTTATTTTTAGTGTGCCAGGACGAAAAATGAGGAGATAACTTTATTTTTAGGAAGATTACCCAACGGTTAAGTTATGCTCTGTCAGTTTCCTGTAACGGCTATTTTACTACAGTTTATGACGTGTGTAAGATTTACTGCAACTTCCTTAATGATTATCCACTTCCTTTGCGGTTGAAACCCTAATCTTCTCCACTATAAATACCTGCGTGCTTCATTAAGTTGAACTCGCCAAAGCAATTCTTCTTATTTCTCTCTTAATAATCTTTCTCTTCACTTCTCTTAATTCCCAACTTATTCAATCTTCGATCAATTCTCCATAATATTTCAAATAATGGCTGCAAAAAAAGAAGTCTACCAGGGCAGCGGTTCCTGCAACCCCTCCTCCTCAGAATCCTGAGGAAACTTCTTTTGAAAATCTGCCTACTTCTTCTGCTGCTCCACCTTCCACGATCAGTATGCCGAGTGATTCTCCATTGGAGATGATCTCAGTATTCCATGGTGATTTTCAATTCAAGCCTACGAAGGCTTTAAATGAGGACCAGTCTCTTGCAAACCGTTTGAAACCTGAGTTTGAGAAGGTTTTGAAGGATAAGGGGATCATCTCCGCTGATGCTGAAGTCTGGATCCCTAAGAATTCTCCTATCAGGGCCGACTGTGCTTATCCTGGTTGGTTCTGTATTCATGACTGGGCTTTCAGGGCAGGTTGTTAGCTTCCTTTTTCTCCTCTTATGGTTGAGGTTATTAAGGAGATCGGTGTTCCATCTTATCAGTTGATGCCTATGGTATGGAAGGTTGTGTGTTCCATTGAGAATCTCTGTAAAAAACACAATATTTCTTTTTCTCTTGACGATTTGAAGGCTTGTTATGCCGTTAAAACAAATAGTCATGGCCGTATAAGTTTTAAGGTCAGGGCTTCTACTACTCCTCTTTTAAGCAACCTGGACAGCGGCCATGACAAGGGCTGGGCTGCTGGATATATGTTTGTCAGGACCAATTCTGTGGGTCCTGACCTGGCATATTTAAATCATGAGGCTTGCGTTGCTAGCGAGTCTTTTAGTTTTTCTCTTTGCCCTGCATGTTTTACTTGTTAGTGAAAAATAAAATAAAATTTATAATAAGTCATACCTCTTACGTGTGCAGTTGATGATTGGGTTACTAAAACTGAGTATCCCACTCCTAATATTTCTGCTTTCCTTGCTATTCCTCCTTTGGAGAGGTCTTGGCCTCTCTGTTGTGGGGTTTGTCACCTTCCTCGCTGCTTGAAGGCTGACGGTTCTCCCAGGGCGGCAAAACCTTCTGGGGCTGTTAGTGCCACTACCTCAGGCAGTAAGTCTATCTTACTCTTTCTTTTCTTTTTTACTTTGGCTTCCTGATAATGTTTGGTTTATATTGCTAATATAGTATTTCATGTTGTCGCCACCAGGTCATCTACTCGCCTTGCCAGGTTTGGTATGGCTGACCTTTCAGCCAGGCTGACTAAGATCAATGAGGAAGGTTCCCAGGGAAGCGGGGATGCTGAGCCTGTTATTGATTTGACTGAATAGTCTGATGCTGCCAAGGTCACTGCTATACCTGTTGCCCCTGCTGAAACAAGTTCAGCAGCCCAAAAAAGGAAAATTGAAGATGTTGACATTTCTGCCCCGGTCAGGGAAGTGAGAGCCAGGGTGGAAAATATGGAGGCTGCTAGGGTGAAGATCAGGGATTACGCTGCTTCTTGATCAGATGTCATGCTCACCCTTGACCCTGTTGAGACTGCTACTCAAGCAGTTGCTTCAGTGGATCGTTCAGTCAGCCTCTTGGTAGGTGCCTTGGCTGCTGTAAGGGATGTAGGCTGGAACAATTTTTATGTGTGTTTTGTTTGAGCAGTTTTTACTATTGGGGTATATTACTCATACTTTTCTCTCTGTTTTTGGTCAGGGTGCTGCGACCTGTCTCCATAATGCCTATCAGGCTATTTCTTTGGTAGCCAGGATTGATCTGATGAGATCAGATTATGATAGGCTGAAGTCTGAGCTGGATTTTGCATGAGCTGACCTGGCTCCTAAAGCTGCTGACTTAGTGAGGGTGCAGGCTGAGAGAGATGCTGCTAAGACTGAAGCAATTTCAAGAAAAGCGGCTTTTGTAGGAAGCCTTGGATAAAAATGAGGAGCTCACCCAAGAGAGGGATTACTTGAAGTTCAAGCCAGATGATGCTTCCCTCTACTTCTATATCAAGGGAAGGGTTGCTGCTATGTCAGAGCCTGTTGAGGCCAGGGCGAAGTGGAACCCTGAAGTTGAGATGGCTTTTGCTGCTTCAAAGTATCCTGGCCTGCATAATATGGAAAATGAACAGGAGGTCGACTCTCTAGGGGAGCAGGATGTTGATGCTGATCCGGCTAAGCGTAGGGAGCATGATGTTGATGCTGGTACTGTTTCTAAGGAAAAGCAGTAATTTAATTGGTATTTGGCTTATCCAGGGGGGATGTCCCTAGACAAACAATATTTTATTTTCTTTTCCTGTCTTGGGTCAGGGAGACTATCCCTGGATTTTATGAATATTTTGGCGCCTTTGCCCCAGGGGGTAAGGGTTTTTATTAATATAGGCATGGTGGCCTTTTCTTGCTGATTTTGCTTTTGACTTTGCTTGGATTTGTGAGTTTCATCCTGTTGGGCATGTCAAACATTTTGATTGAATAACCTGCACATCAATTTTGTTCTATCTTGTTATTCATGAGTAATTCAAATAAGTATAGTTTTTTGCTATAATGGTTGAAGAGGTGGGAAAACCGGCATGTCCGGAGGGCTTATGTCCCCTGCCTAGCTGGAGGGCTTGGTATTCGGCCTGTCAAGAGGGCATTTTAGACTAAGTGTTTGGGAGAGAACACCCTTGCACCTGTCTTGCTGCGTCCAGCCAGTAGTAATCCATGGCAGTAAACCTAGTAAGGTCAGGCAATTATTTCATGCCTGATTGGTCCTGACATTTACTGTATCTGGTGGCGGTTACCAACTCGTTAGGCACAGTCAAGTGCAGATTTTTTGTTTCAGAAATATATTGTAGAGTGGCCCTCAATCCTGAATATTTATGCATATAATATTTTATCATGTATAATTGTTCAGGATTCAAGAAGTAAATAAATAGGTTAGTTGTACAGATATAAATTGCAGGCAAGGCATGTAAAACATGTAATTCATCAAGTAGCACGTCAGGTTGAGTAGTGATTGAAGTTATACCTGATTGTAGCCTGATCTGATCTTTATATATGGAATAATTTTAAATGAGTTACATTCCAGGATCTCGGGATCATTCCCTTCTATCGTTTGGAGCCTGTATGCTGCTTGTCCAACAATTGAATCGATTAAGTAAGGACCTTCCCATGTGGGAGCCAGTTTGCCTGCTGATTTTTCTTTCTTATTTGGAAATACCTTGCGTAGGACAAGGTCTCCTTCTTTAAAGACTCTGATCCCGACGTTTTTATTGCAAGTCCTGGCGACTGCTTGTTGATATGATGCCATCCTAATCTTGGCAGCGTCTCTTAATTCTTCTGTTAGGACCAGGTTATCTTGCATTAGGTCTTTGTTTGCTTCAACATTGTTCAGGCTGTACCTCGATGTTGGCACATGTACTTCTGCAGGAATGACAGCTTCACAGCCATACACCAGGGAGTAAGGTGTTTGGCCTGTTGCAGTTTTTGGAGTTGTCCTGTCTGCCCATAGTACAAATGGAAGTTCTTAAGCCCATCTCCCTCGTCTTCTTTTCAGCTTCTTTTTTAGGCAGCTTATGACTACCTTATTGCTTGATTCAGCCTAGCCATTAGCTTTTGTATATCCAGGGGTTGATGTTACCACGTTGATATTCCATCCTTGACAAAATGCTTGGGTCCTTTTCCCCACAAATTGAGTTCCATTATCACATACTATTTCTGATGGGACTCCGTATCTGCAAATGATGTTTATCCTGATGAAGAATATTACTTCCTTTTCTGTTACTTGCCTGAAAGAGTCAGCCTCAATCCATTTGGAGAAGTAATCACTCATAGCCAACATGAATACTTTTTGTCCTGGAGCTACAGGCAGTTTTCCCACAATATCCATGCCCCACTTTATGAATGGCCGGTGCGGAGATTGAATGGAGGAGTTCGATGGGCGATGTATGATTGGTGCATGAATTTGGCAGGCTTCGCATTTTGAAGAGTATTCCGCAGATCGGCCCTCGGTGTAGGTCGAGTAGCTTTGTCCCGAGAACTTTGCTTGCCAGGCTCTTTCCTCCTTTATGGTTGCCACGGTGTCCATCGTGTATTTCTTGAAGTACTAGTTTAGCTTCGTCGGGCTCCAAGAATCTCGGTAGGGTCCACTGCGATCTCTTGAACACAGTGTTATTGATGATAGCATAAGTTGAAGCTCTAATTTTAAAAGCCCTTGCCTCATGTCCGCCTCTAAGGCGTATTCCTCGAGAAACCAAACATAATAAGGTTTAGTCCAAGAGTTATTATCCTGATTGACAGGATCGACTTGTTCAGTGTCTGGCGATGGTCGCTCTAATAAGTGCACAATTGGTATTTTATCGAAAACAGTGGGGTAAAATTCGAACCTAGGGCGGCGAGAGCATCACCGGGTGTTCGATCTCTTGATATTTGATCTGTGTCAAATAAAGCAAATTTAGCGATAAGGTTTTTTGCATATTCTAAATACGAAATCATTTTTGCATCCTTAGCCGTATAAATTCCCTTTATTTGATTAGCAATTAGGAGTGAATCAGTTTTTACCTTTAGGTTTTGAACACCGAGGTCTAGACATACCTTTAAGCCTGCTATCAGGGCTTTATATTCTGCTTCGTTATTCGTAGCTTTGAACTCACAGCTTACGGCTGTGCTATCATATCTCCCTGTGGTGATTTAAGTACTAGTCCTAACCCTGTCCCCCTGGCGTTGGATGCCCCATCTATGAATAGGGTCCATTCTTGGTCTGGGGTTTTATTTTCTAGTTGGTTGACCTCTTTTATCAGGTCTGGTTCCAGGTTAGGGCTAAAGTCAGCCACAAAGTCTGCTAGGGCCTGCGATTTGATCGCTTCTCTGGGTTCAAAGAAGATGTCGTATGTGCTAATCTGTACTGACCATTTGGCCATCCTGCCTGAAAGTTCAGGCTTACGTAAGACAGATTTTATGGGTAAATTGGTTCTGACTATAATGGGGTGACTTTCAAAATAAGGTCGCAATTTAGTACATAATATAATTAAAGCTAAGACATATTTTTCAAGTAGTCCATACCTCAATTCAGCATCTAACAGTCTTTTACTTACATAGTAGACTGGAAGTTGCTGACCGTCCTGTTCTTTCACTAGATCTGGCGACACTGTCGATGACGGATAGGTATATTGACAAAGGCTCTCCCTTCTCTCGGCTTGGCGATAGGGTGGAGATGATAAGTAGGATTTTAGATCCTGAAAAGCTGTCTCATGTTCATCCGTCCATTGGAACTGTTTGTTCTTCCTGAGGAGGTTATAGAATGTTTTGCATCTCTCAGACTTGGGTGACTACCCGGCCTGTCAATTTCTCGATATGAAACGGTTCAGGGCAGCTACCCGGCCTGTCAATTTCTGGATATCCTTGACAGACTTGGGTGACTGTAGTTCTAGGATAGCCTTTATCTGTTCAGGGCTAGCTTCTATACCTCTTTTTGTGACCATATATCCAAGGAATTTGCCTACACAGACTCCAAAGTGGCATTTTGCAGGGTTTAGCTTCATGTTGTATTTTTCCAATATCTCAAATGCTATTTCTAGATGTTTCACATGATCTTCTACATTGTTTGATTTCACCACCATGTCGTCTATGTATACTTCCATGATGTCACCTATTTGGTCTTTAACCATCATGTTGACCAGTATTTGACGTTGCCCTGCATTCTTCAGCCGCCGAAGGCATGGCGGCAAAGTAACAAAGATATGCCTCGGTCTGTAATGAATGCAGTACTCTCCTGGTCAGCAGGGTGCATCTTTAATTGATTGAATCCACTGGAAGCATCCATCAATGTCAACATCTCGTGGCCTGTTGTGGCGTCTACCATGGCATCAATATGAGGCAGGGGGAATGGATCTTTAGGACAGGCTTTGTTCAGGTCAGTATAGTCTACATAGACTCTCCACTTTCCATTCTTTTTCTGCACAACAACTACGTTAGCCAGCCACTCAGGGTTCATTACTTCCCTGATCATCCCCATATCCAAGAGTTTTTCTACTTCCTCGTTAATAATGGTATTTCTTTCAGCTGCAAATTTCCGCCTTTTCTGCTGTACAGGCTTAAAAGATGAGTCAACATTGAACTTATGTGTAATTATATCAGCGCTAATTCAAGTCATATCAAAATGTGACCAAGCAAACCAGGATGATTTATTTTTAAGGAACTTCACCAGTTCAGGCCTGACACTATCTGGTGCGTCAGATCCAATTAAAACATACCTGTCAGGGTACTCAGGGTCTAGGATTACTTGATCTGTTTCCATTTTCGGAGGTGCCACATAGGTACTCCTGAAAGGGTACTGTAATTGCTATGCCAGGGACTTACCTGCCTTGGAAGGCTTCAAGGCTGCTGTGTAGCATTCCTGGGCTATCTTGCGATCCCCTTTGATTGTGGCTATGCCCCAGTCTGTTGATATATTGATACACTGGTGATAGGTTGACGGTACGGCCTTGACATTATGAATTCAGGGCCTGCCCAAGTTAGCGTTGTAGAATGACGGGCAGTCAATGACTCCAAATTTCTCATAAGATGAGACTACTTCCACGTAGGTTGGGAGGTGGATTTCTCCTAGGTTGCTCCTGGTTTCGCCACTGAATCCCACTAGGACGCTGGATTTCTTGATGATTTGATCCTCATCGATCTTCATGGCTTTCAGTACGTCAAGCATGATCAGGTTCACTGAGATGCCTCCGTCTACTAGGATCCTTCTTACTGTGGCTGTTCCAATCTGCATAGAAATTACCAGGCCATCATGATGAACATCAGGGATTCCCACCAGGTCAAAATCATTGAAAATGATTGTTGGGATATGATGCGGCTTGCAGGGTGATACGGTCCTTGGTGTCCTAGCTATCTTCTTTGCCGCTGAACTTGTCAGGCCACAAATTCCTGATCCGCCGGATATGAATTTTACTTCATATATTGGTGGTGGTGGAGGGAGACTACGATCCTGCTTATGCTCCTGATTCTCTTTATCCTGCTTTGCGTTCCTGCCTTTTGTCTTGATCAGGTCTTTCTAGTATCCTGATTTTAGCAGGTAGGCCACTTCCTTCCTTAGGGTGAAACAATCATCCGTGGTGTGTCCAATATCCATGTGAAATTAGCACCATTTAGAATTGTCTCTTCTGGGATTTGTATTTTCTGACTTTCTGGGCCATCTGACAGCTGATCCCATGTTGTCAAGTCTCTGGATTAATCCTGCAATATCAACACTGAAGTTATGTTCGAAAATAGGTGGATAAACTTTAACCTTACCTTGATACTCATGAGCCAGGTTAACTTCTGACTGATCTGGCCTGGAATATGGAGTAGGTCTGTAGTTGTTTCCTTCGTTGCTCTTCCTACTACTCCTTTCATAATCCTTTGGTCTACTGGGTGATCCAAGTTTATAGCTTTTATCTTCTTCTAGCCTGATGAAAGCAAGAGTCTTGGCCTGAACGTCCTCGAAGGTGTGGCAGGGATACTTAGTGAGCTCGCTGTATAAGTCGCTATATGGTAGTAACCCTTGTCTGAATGCCTCCACTGCTGTTCCAACGTCACACCTGGGTATGGATACTTTTTCCTTGTTGAATCTTGCAAGAAATGTCCTGAGAGTTTCATCAGGCTTCTGTGTAACTCGATAAAGGTCACTGGATCGTTTCTCTAAATCCCTTCTACTTGCGAACTGCTGGTTGAAACTGTTGATCAAGTTTGCAAAGGAATGGATGCTCCCAGTTGGCAGGTTGATGTACCATTGCAGAGTAGGGTCAGTCAAGGTCGTTCTGAATCCCTTGCACATGCAAACTTATCTAAACTTGCTGGGAATATATGCAGCCAGCATTTTCTGCATGTAAAGAGCCACGTGATTTGGTGGATCTGTGGTTCCATCATAGACCCTCATGGATGGAATTATGAACTTCTTTGGTAGGTCTACTTTTGTTATTTCGTCTATGAAAGGCGAATCAGCATAGCTGTCAGGGGCAGCTTCTTCCATGCTGGCAGGCACTCCAGGTATCTTATCGAATTTTTCATTGAGTTTCTTGATGTCCTGAACCACTGCCATCATGATGGCTGCTGCAGATTCATCAGGTTTCTCTTTATCATCTTTTGGTTCATCATCACCATCAACACTAATGGATTTAGGAATACTTGGGCTCCCAAAACTGGAAAAATCAATATTTTTAATGATTGATGCAAATGGGGTTCTTGGTTGGAATCTAGAGCCCCCCCCCCTTTGAGTTTTTTCTAATTTTTGCTTTAGAGCTGACTCAGATTCTTTTAATTGCAGGATTTCCGCTTCAGTTTGGGCTACTTTTTCTTTCAGGCTTTCCAACTCAGCGATTTGTTAGAGAGCGACATTCAATCGTTCTTCAACGGTGGGTTGGACCATTTTTGTAGGATTTTTGAATTTTTGTAGGATAAGAAAAAAGGATTTAAAGAGCTAGATGCCTTATGGTGGGCGCCAATTGTTTTGTGTGGATTTTGCGCCAGGCGAAATCAAGTCAGGGTAGAGTTGTGTAAGGTTAACTAGCTCTAGATGGTCTATTGGTCAGGTCGTCAGGGTCAAATATAAAGCTGTAAATAACAATAACAACGATGAAACAAAGAATTTTGTACGTGGGAAACCCTTGAATGGGAAAAAACCACGGGCACCAAGCCAGGAGAGGATTTCACTATGTAATTTGGTTGAATTATTGTATGATAATGACAATGTTTTATCTTTCTCTAAATATTGCGTATCTAAATGTATGCTTCTTCTTGCGCAAGAACGATCTGAGTCCAATGTCTTCAAACTGTTCCTTATATAAGCTCTAATCTTGAACGGCTGCCTGATATGGTATTGAATGCGGACTATTCTCCATTATTGCCTGTCATAATGGCTAAATATTCCTCCCTTAATTACTGCATTTACTGCGAGATCTTCTCATTCAATGCTACGTATATAATCCTTTTGTAATACGCGTTTATGGTCCAATATCGTCCTGATATTTTGACCGTTGTCCTCTCCATGGCCTGGCGCCTATCTTCGTGTGCCCTGATAGCCTGACATCCTAACAGCCTGGCAGTCAGGTTTAGATGAGATACTGATCAGGGAGGTCTGCGGATTTCCAGGCCTAACAGGTTCATATACCTATTATTAGACTCTTCTAATAGTGAACTAATTAACATTTTAATCATTAGTTCTTTAGATCTGGTGCATGCATAACTAAATAATAAATAAAATGAGAAAACAATGGTTCTTATATAGTTATTTTCGGATTTTTGGGCACAAGTAAGGTCTCCTACCTGCACTTGTTCTTGAGTTATGATAAGTATTAGGATGATCCTCAAAGACTTTATATTAGGAGCCCTTCTTTTGATTGCACCCATGATTAGCCTTTATCACTACTAAATAATATTTGCTAGATATTTATTTAGTAGTCTACCTTAAAAATGACTACTAATACTCATATATTACATTAATAATATTAGTAGTATTTATGAACAATTTAGATCAAAACTTCTCAAGTTTTAGAGAAAGAAAACTATGAACGAGAGAGAGGTTTTGCATGTTGCATATTTTGAGAAATGGTAGAGTAAAAATAAGAAGAACAAAATTCTTCTCTTGTTTTCTTTGTACCGTCCAAATACCTCTTATAGAACATTTTTAGGTTTTCTCCTTTTAACTTATGCAATGGTGCTTTTAGTAGGTTATAGGCTAGCTTTAAAGTATGTCATAAGTTGTTGGAGCATCTTTCTAACAACAATATCACAAAACCAAAAAACACAAGCATCTTCACACTATGGACGGTGAATTTTTGCATACATGTGTCCATTTTTGTCTTATAATATTTGTCCCACAAATGTTTATAAGTCTTATGTTTAATTATCTTACATAATTAAATATTAATTTGATCATACAACAATTATGTGACAAATTAATAAACATATATTCACTCAACTTATTGAGTAATATTTTATCATTATATCAACATATAATGGGTCCCATAATAGCTAGTTAGTTAAATTTACAACCTCTTGTAAATGTAAATAATTAGTCACCTCTACCTCGAAACATTTATAAAACCTCAATATTATTTAGTGAATTAATATATTAATCCACTAAATCGAATCTTATTTAATTGAATTACAATAAGATACATATTTCCTCTCATAAATATAAATTGTTCTTATTTAAGGAATTAATTAACTTGTATCAATATACAACTAATTAACTTTACTGGTTAGGGCATCATCCTATAGGTGTGAGCGTAAGGGATCAACTGACCACCACCGTCCTACGACAGTAACGTCAAACTCTAGCAAGCTAATCGTTACCGATTAATGTTGATCAGTTGACTATTTAATTTATCATCCCTTTCGTATTCTTATTATGAGATTTAATTATGATTTTAAATCATGTGATCGCGCTATTGATGAGGACACATACTCCAACATTCTCCCACTTGTCCGAGACAAGTGTGCGTCACCAATTCTCTTGTCCTATTATAATCTCCCACTCAATGCAAGGTGTGTTGCAGGTCGTAATTGCATTTGATCATATCTTGAGTGGTTTCCTCGATCTGGAGAGTAACTGTCTGACCGGAATCATCTACCGTAGATACCTTCCGAGCGTGGCCACGTATTTTCCGTTCACTACTCCTCGAGTGACCCTGAGATTTTAAACAACCCTGACAAGGAGGTGGACAATTCTTATCGCACTATTCTCTTCGTATAGTCACAGTTCATCATGACCCAAAATATACTCATTTGACTTCAGTTATGACAGTCATAGAGAATAAATCACAGCCATTCAGAAATTTGTGTCAACATGGGCGAATAGTCTCTAACCAAAAGAATTGACTCATAAGAATACTATAGTAGCTCCTGCCATGACCTGGCTTTATGAATTTCCAGAACTCTATAAGCGGTCACTGCCCGACAGAGTGTCTCATACAGTCTGTCTATGTGATCGACAAGTCATCTCTTATGACTCTATGGCACTTGAACTTGCCATCAATCGCATCACACTCTAGTTACTTCGAGACGTCACCTCCTTTAAGTAACTAGGGGTGAATACTATGTTAATCCAGTTCACTTTAATGGGGTTCAATTATTGTCTCAACAACCCATTTGGATATAACAAAGTAATGGGTGAGTTTAAAGAAACTCAAACAATAAATGCGATTATCATATATGAATAGTCAATACACTATTACCACTTCATATATTATAATCTATAATGTACCTTTTACACTAGTTAAAAATGCAATAAAAGCTTGGTAAGTGGATATACCATGTATCCATTCATTCCAACTTTATGAATTGCAATTTCCTTCTATTCATGTTATTTCTAATGACATGAATTTATCTAAGTATATGTCTAGTCTTCTTACTAGACTTGGGCTCTTATACTTGGAAGATGCTCCCGCTGTTATGATATAACTTGTGATAAAGTCTTTGGTAGAGGGGTCTACTCTTAGTCCCTTTGTTTATTATCTTATCACAATGTACTTAGATTCCTTTTGTAAAACTTGCAATGGTTGAAACTAAAATATTTCTCTAGTCTCTTACTCTTAAGTCAATAAAATCAGTCTAGGATTTCAATAAATCCTTATACGTTTGGAAACTAAAGTTTGTGTAACTTTTCAACACACAACTTAGTATATCATCCAAACATAAGAACGAATCCACAATTCTTCTCAAGAATCTGAAAGGATGTTCTTTAAGGCTTTCAAAAACATTCATTCGAATTAACTTGTAATTGACTTATTATGCTCCAAGCATATGATTCATCACTGCGTGTGCATTTAATGGCATACATAATCATTCAAATGGCGGAAACATCAGAAATCGATTTCATGTGATCAACAACTTATTTAGGTTCAGTGAATGACTATGACTCTATCATTGTAATTCCACTTTCATCACTATGAACAACCTACTCAACCTTGTTGATGTTTAAACAGATATGAAAGAACTTATCATCATAAGGCTCTCAATTCTATGTCAATATTCTCTCAAATTTAACACATAGATTCGAAAATCTAGAATACATTACACCTTTTTCTAGTCTCCCAATCACTCTTCCACAGAAGAAAGCATTGGTACATTATTCTCAATGAGTAATATGTTATTAACATATAAGACATGGAAAAATAATTCTGGCCCCCACTTAACTTCAAGTATAAATATGATTCTTCAATCATGTGAATGAACCGATTCTCAATCGTCAGATGAACGAAAAGTATGATTATTACAATCCTTTGATGCTTGCTTAAGACCATTGTAGGATCCCTTAAGTAAGTTTTGCATAAATGTTAGGATTCTTAGATCTCTATTTAATGTATTGTGTACCGTACACATCCTTCTCTAAATTCCCACTTTAGAAAAGTGAATTTTTAATATTATTTGCAATTCTTCATCAAAATGAAATGTGGCAATTCCTAACATGATTTATCTTGATCAACATCTTCATGTCAATCTATGCATTTAGGTACTCTAAAACTCTATTTACTTTAAAGAGACCATCGCCTTAAAGTAAATCTACTCTTGAGATTGTAACGCATTGCTATTATGCAACAAAGTCGATTTGGGACTACTCGCAATTGATCATTTAATAGGTCCTAATTTCATTACTTTCGAAAAGTAACATGTTAACAATAAGTCATGAGTAATTTACTTCCACTCAATCTTAATAGATTATAGTTCCATTACTTTCAAAAAGTAACACATTGACTATAAGATATGTTTGTGACGATCTACTCCCACTCTATCTCTTAGAAATACTATTATCTTCTTAAGAGATAGCTTTGTGAGCCACAAACATATATGGTGAAGTAACATAAGTTCGTTTAGACTAACATGTTAGCTCATAAATAGACCGGCTCTATTATGGCAATTTGATTCACGTAATATGCGAGTCTGATTCATGTCATTTGTTAAATAGACTCTCTATTTTATGTATCTCCAGGTTGACCTTCCAGATTAAAATAAAAAATCCCAAAAGTGAGTTCAACAACTCAACCCGACTCATATTCACAAGGTCATAATCCATATATACTAAATCAAATTCATTACTTAGATCTTTCCCACCTACGATCGGATCCTAATGCTTTAATTCTTTTGTACAATTGGTTCTCTACTTCATTTCGAAATTCTTTAAATTTCTCAAACGCTTCACTTTTATATTTGATTAAGTAAACATACCCATATATACTTAAGTCATCGGTAAAAGTGACGAAGTAGTCATAATTTCCCCTTGCCGTGATGCTCATTGGACCACATACGTCGGTATGTACTAGTCCCTACAAAACACTTGCTCGTGTCCCTTTACCACTAAAGGGAGTACGAATCATTTTGCGAAGGAGACAAGATTCGCATATTCCATATGATTGAAAATCAAATGGTCCAATAAATATAGTTGACACTGGCCTTTTAATGCGTTTCTCATTAATGTGACCTAATCGAGAAAGGCCAAATGTACAAATCATTTGGATCACATGTTATGAGTCTTTTGGATTGTATGTTATAGATATCTATATTTGAGTTGGAAGTGTCTAAAAAATAAATACCATTTATATAAGTGGCTTGGCTCGTGGTCAAGTCATATTGAACAAAATACAACGATTGTTTTTGATGGCAAAAGAATAATCCTTCCATGTCTAACATAGAAATGGAAATAATGTTTTTAGATAAAGTGGGCACATAATAACAATTATGTTAGTACAACTCAAAGCTATTAGCTAAAACAAGTATATAAGTCTCTCTTGAAGTGGCGGCTACCCTAGCTCCATTTTCTAGTCGGAGATCTACATCACCCTTGTTTAGCTTTTCCACATTTCCAAGTCCCTGTAAATGATTACAAAGGTGAAAGCCACAACCGGCATCCAATACCCACGTTGAGGTGGAGGTATAATTTATATAAATAACAAAGATTTCGGAAGAAACAATACCACGTGGAGTGACAAGTCTAACATTGATATCTTCCAAATATTTGGGGCAATTAGCTTCCAATGGCCCATGACATTACAATAATGACATTCATCGTAGGATTGGGCACCCTTCTTGGTATTGGTTGTGGTAGTCTCACTAACTACTTCCAATCCATTATCGGGTTTGGGTCTTACCCTTCTTTGCTTTTCCTTTAGTAATACCATTACTCTTTTCAGTTGCAAGAACATTCTTGTTAGAACTCCCACTCAATATGATATTTCTCCTTGCTTCTACAAACAAGGATATTTTCAGAATTTGTGAGATTCTCCTCACAAGATTCTCTTACCAAGGAGGTGGGCATCAATATGGGAGTGGGAGGTGTGGAAGTGGTAAGGTAGCAAAGATTTTCATCCTCACCTATGCCTAAGCGTAGTTCTCTAATCGGGTCATTGTCATACAAGGAGCATTTTTCATTGAATGATTGGAGCCACGAATTAATGGTGATCGGTGTAAGATTATAAGATGAATCCATTGCGAATAAATAACTACAAAAACAGAAATGAAGGTAACAATTAACATTTATCGTTATAATACTTGTAAATATTAATACAAGTATAACATTTATATAGTGACCTCTACCCAACTATATTAAATGGTTCCGAGATCCAAATTCATACTAGCTCAATTGTGGGACAACGGTCCCTCTACAACTTTTACTAATACAACTTGGTGGGTTAACCATCTTAACCGATTCTACAATTAGAACTTTCGGTCAATGAATTACATTAAATTTATCTTTAGCCCGAACCTTTTGCGGCTACGGTCGCACAATACCTTCGTTGAGATTAACCAAATTTTCGAAGTGTATTAACTACTTATTACCCCACTTATCCAACGTCAATAGAAGCACCCCGAAAAATCGTATTGCACTCCTCATGAAATTTAGATTCATGGGCTCCTACTATTTGGCAAGGCTAAGTCTCAATCTTTTAAAAGTAAAGGTCTTGTCAATTTATTATCTATCAATTTTAAGTGGACTAAAAGTCGAATTCTCGATGATTATAATTGACACGGTCGATGACTTGATATTATATGCATGTGTTGTTAAGGCGATTTGGTAATTGATACGTGCCTAATGTATGGTCTTTTTAGCCTATTTCAGCACGTATTTCTATGCATTTCTATACTGTTTTTATGGTATTTTGCCCCGAATTGGTTACTTTGGTGTATTTTGTCCTTTTTGTAGGAATGATCGCGAAAGTAGTGGAACCACACTCCTTTTTGTCCTTTTTGCATGCATTTAGAGGAGACGGAATTGTCCCAGAGTGAGATACTGCATGTGGAAGCGTCGCGGCACGCATTACGAGACACTTGGGTGAAGACGTGAGCTGAAATGAAGACATAGTCACTCGATCGAGCTGTTTACCAGTCGATCGAGTGGTTTCTATACCCCCTGATGCTCGATCGAGAGGTTTCCCAGTCGATCGAGTAAGCTGCACCAGACCAAGTCCTCGATCGAGTAACCAGTTGGTCGATCGAGTCACCTTTGCTGAGAAGTTGGTCGATCGAGTGGTTTACTCCACTCGATCGAGTGGTTTCGACATTATGGGCTTTTAATCAGTCCGTGTTTTAATTATTTCCGCACAAACTCTTTGTTGGTTTTGGCTATTTAACCTATGATTTACTAGGTTATTAGCACCTTTTTTACTATCTTTTCATCTATAAAACTTTTTACTGTAAACCTTGCTACGTTAATTTGCTTTTCTCCACTGTTACTTTTATTTCGGGATTGCTTCACTCGGATTTCGTGTTCTTTACGCCGGATTCGCTTGGATTGTAATTCCTTTCTTCTCCTTAATAATAATTAATCATTCGTTGCTTTAATCACTTGTCGTGTTATTAATTCCTCTTTGCCCTAATTTCCTTTATCGCATTTTATTGTTTATTCGTTATGTCTTCTGTTGGGAATTTAATTGCTGTTAGTTTAATTACTAATATGAGTAGCTAAACCCCTTTCATGTTGGGATTAGGGGATCTGCGGTAGAAATGTGACGATGTAGTGAATGAATTAGACGAATTAATTACGAGACTCTGTCACTATAGCAATTTAACTGTAATTACCGACCTAGTTGAGTGCACGCTTCTATGTCGCCTTTAATCTGGCTAAAATTAATCCTGGATCGAAAGATTGGACTATATAGGCCTGCTATAAACAGTAGACTACCCTAATGAGGACGAAAGTTAAGTTAGTGGTATTTTAGGATAGAAAGTGGACCGAAAGGACCTTTTAACATCCGTCTCACATCTAGTTCGTCTGAATCATTTACAGCTGAGTCACAGGACTACCGTAGTGAACCGAAATCCTGACATGTCCCTCTCTTCTTGATAGTTCAATCATATTTTATTGCTTTATTTGCTCTTTGCCTTATTTGTCTTCCCTTCAGACTTCGTAGTTTAGAACCAATTTCAAACAAACCCCCAATTGTTACCATAAGATTAGAAATAGACAGCTATAGTTACGTTACCTCCCTGTGGATTCGATACTCGACTGCCTCTGCTACATTTTAGTTGAGACCGTTAGGTTTTATCTTTGATAGGGTCGCGATAGCCGTGTCAAATTTTGGCGCCGTTCTTGAGGCAATTGTTCAAATTATTAGTTGCTTTATTTTTTGTCCTTTTCAGTCTAAGGGACACCCGTTCCTTGGACTATTCTTATTTTCTGTTGTAGTTTCTTCTTATGCGCAGGTCGCAAGGTGGTCCACTACTACCATTCGATCCTGAGATTGAAAGATCTTTGCACGTAAAGAGGAGATTGTTTCAAGATCAACAGTTAGAGGAAGAGTCTAGTTCTCGTTCCAACTTTTACGAGAACGGACTGTTCGAGGACAACCCACCGTCTTCTCCATTTTCTAATTCATCAGTTGAAACCGTTATTTTTCCAGACTTTCCCGAAATGGCCGAAGAAGCGACCATTGCCGGTCATTCCGAACCCACAGTGAGGATCTTTACAAGGGGTTCGAGCTACCAGGGAAGCTCGGAAATTCGAGCCAAACCTTCTTACCTTAATATGGTTGATAAGAATCGTTCGGTGGGGCGCAAACGAGGATGCAAATAAGCACATGGAGACTTTTATTGATTACTCTCGCTCCATACCCCCACCTTGGCGTGACAACCGATCGATAAAAGAAACCTTGTTCATCTTCTCACTCCGCGATGCTGCGAGGGAGTGGTATAGGGATTTCGACCGAGCTGCTCACGGCATAACTGATTGGAATTCATTGGCTTTAGCGTTCTATAAGAAATACTTTTCTGCATCGAGGACTATTGCCATTAGAGCTCATATAACGAGCTTCAAACAAGGGCCTGACGAGAACTTTCACGAGGCATGGACTCGATTTAAGAAGCTAGTGCGAACCATACCGCACCATGGTTTCGAAAAGTGGAGTCTATGCAATCATTTCTATAATGGATTGTACGACGATCAGAGAGCCATTTTGGATGCTGCCAATGGCCGATTTGCTGAAAACTTGGGAGCAACCAAGGGGTGGAAGATCATAGATGATTTGGCCATCCATAAGGCTGAATATGTGAACTCGAGAGGAAATCAAAGAAGAGCTGCTGAGTCTTCTTCTGTCGCTGCACTTGAAGCCCTCACTGCAAGGTTTGACAAGTATGAGCTAGGACGAGTTTCCAAGGGGGGCATGTACCAGGTTAATGCTGTGACAGACGGTCCTTTCGTCTGTAGAAGATGTGGGGGAGAGGGACATGTTTCAGATCATTGTCCTAATTCCTATGAGTCATGCGCTGCCTTTCAACATTATATGCAAAACAACAGTTACTACGAGCCGAATGTCCACCCCAATTTGAGGTGGAGCAATCAGAACGTGCTCAACCCCACTGCTCCTCCAACCCAGCAACCGTACATTCCTCCACACAAGAATCAACAGGGCTATCAGAAGCCTCCTTCTTTCAACCCTCCTAATCAAGGTATATCATCTCCAAGTGGGGTGAGTGAAATGAGCGAGTTAAAGTCTATGATGCAGTCCATTTCAAAGCAACTACAACAAAAGGACGCGTCATTCAAGGCACTTGAGACTCAAGTTGCCCAACTTGCTGCAAATCAATCCTCGAGAAAGCCGGGTCAATTACCGACTCAAAAGGATGCAATACCCGAGTTAGAGGGTAGTGGAGGGTACCCACCCTCTGGGTATCGGTAGAAGGAGGGATGCGGCCACCCCTCTGGAATCAGTCGTCGTGCTCGGATATGGAACTCGTAGAGCGGGAATACAGCCAAGGCCATATCCCGTCTCATCTCAGTAAGGTACCTGCACATATCCGTATAGCATCACGACGCCCTTGGTCCATGACCTCGGGCGCCCCTAAAACAGGAGGGCAAACAAAATTGGCCGGCAAGGCCGAACCAGAAGGAGGAGGGGTAAACGGAGGTGCAGGCGTGGGAGTCTGTGTGGGTCCAGTCTGAGTCTGAGCCGGAGTCTGAACCTGAGGGGTAGATGACTCTCCGGCCTCCCGCTTCCTCTTCCTAGAAGAAGAAGAAGGGGTGAAGGTAAGGTGGTAAGTGGGTGAAGGTGGCCTCGCTCCCTCAGCAGTAGTCGGGAGCGGTAAAAGTGGAGGAAGGGTAGGGCACGGCAAGGTAACAGACGTGGAACCACAAATCTTCCACGTCCTCGCGCCCTTCGTCTTTGGGAACCAGGCGAAGTCAGCCATGGCAGCCAAATCAAGGTAAGCCTGCTTTTGAGGCGCAATAAGTCCAGGCTCGGTGGGGTAAAGGTGGCGGGCAATCCTAGTCACTAGCCCGCCGCAGACAACAGCGGTCTTGACCCTTGTCCCAATCCGTTCAATCTTTGAGCTACTAAATAGGCAATGTTTAGAACAAACGGGGTACCGTAGTCAATGTTAAGGTACCCCGCGAGGATCGCTAGCTCGGTGTTGGTCACGTTATTGGGCTCGGTCGCCCAAAGATGGTCTCTCCTATCGATCGCAAGAAGTAACGGGGCGGGTAAGTGTACGTGGGCTCCCTTCCGTGCGGGGAAGGGAGTGTGAGAAAGCGCAGCCCAGAGTGGCTGAAGGAGATCCCGAGGTGGGTCGGTGGGGCCGTCACTAACGAGGCCAAGAACCTCCCCAAACCTGGCCAAAGTCCAATGGTGCGACTCATTGCGGAGTCGGAAGTGAATGCAAGGACTAGAGGGGTTGGAATCGTAAGAGTCGGTGTCAAAAGAGTAGGAGCTGAAAAACTCGTATGTAGGGATACGAATAGCAGCTTCCTGCATGGTAATCAGACCCGACATACCCGTCCCGTTGAACAAACTACAGACCTCCTCATAAATCCCTAAGGTCTCTAGGTCAGTCCATGCAAGGAAACGGGTAGAGGAGAGAGGGCAACGAAGCAAAGCGGATAACCGAGTCCGGTGATCCGCGGAAGCAAAACGTACCGTGGGCATCCCTGGTAAAGGGGTGAGAGCGGCCTCTCCGTAACAACAAACCTCGAAGGGCTGGAAGTAAGGGCTAACTGGCTAGCCGGCTGGCTCGGCCTAGGTGGCAGCATACCAGGTTGAGGGAATCGAGGCGTGGCTCCTCGACCCAGCATAGAGAACGGCCTGGCAGGTGTAGAAACAACAGCTGAAGCTGCCGTGGTGACTAAGGCGGAGCTAGTGGCAACAGCAGGGGCCACTGACTCGCTCGAGGATGGACTGGAAGCGGTACTAGTAGAAGGCAAAGAACTAGTATCCATCCTGCAACATGGTAAAGGGCATGATAAGAAAAACGGCTGCTAACCGTGGTTAAAACAACACGTTAACCAACATGTGACAGCACATAAAGGCCCTATCAGTCGAAAGAAAATCGACTCTCAGCAGATAAAATCCAACAATCCTCAATAAGTTCGAAGTACAGTATGTGAGTGATGATAAAATGACAATGTAGTGACTGCTAACGGAGACTAAAAACAAATGAAAAAACTCGCATGATAGCATGTAAGTCCCCTAGCAGTCGAAAAATTTCGACTCACAGTGCATGATTCCCAATGATTTACAGCATGTAAAGGCGATAGGAGACGGAAAAAAAACAGTTAACTACAGCAACACGTATGCAAGAACTGAAGTTAAACAAGTAAGAAAGCATATAGACCGTCTGACAGTCGAAAAATTCGACTTAGAAGCCCTAATCGCGGGAACTCGCGCAAATTTCGAACTAAACATGTGAAAACAGTGAGGAATTGAGATATGATCATCAAGCAAGCTAAATAAGGGCACACAAACACAATTAAGTCGAAAAAAATTTGACTAAATATGGATATTCAAACCCTAATTCGATTTTTACCTCATAATAATCAAAGTAATTGAAATTAAGATGCAAAAAAGGTAAAAGGAATGCTTACTTGGTGAGAAAGATCCTACAATTGCAATTAAACTTCAAATAAACAAGCAACAATGGAGATTTAACAAGCTTAAAACCGCAAACCCTAAATCCCCTTAAATACCGAGAAAACGATCACAAAAAGGGGGGAAAAACAAGGGGCTTTTGAAGATTATTATGCAAGGAAGGAATTGTAGGTGGCGGATTTGGTGATTTGGGCAAGAAAATGGGGATTTGGGGGAATGGAAATCGCAATTAGGGAAAGGGGTTAGACGGAATTAGGGATAGAAATGAATTAGAAAAGGAAATAAAGAGTTTAAGTTTAGAAAACTCCCGTGTCCTGTTCATACCACTCGATCGAGTGGTTTTAAATCACTCGATCGAGGACTTTTGATGTCCTTGTTGCTCGATCGAGTACAATGCACTCGATCGACCAGTTCCTCTGTTGGCCTTTCTCGATCGAGTAAATGGACTACTCGATCGACCCTTTTTCCACTCGATCGAGTACAAAAAGTACTCGATCGAGGACTTTCCTCTTGTAGACTCTTGAATTTCCGTCTTTACTACCTTCAAATGCGTGAAACTTCCACAAACCTGCATAAAACACATCCAAACATATCCCAAAATACCAAATACGCAAAAACAAAGTCTATAGTCTTACGCCTATGCTAAAAATTGTCTAAACTAATTGTCCTAATTAAACGCAATAAATCAAATTCAAAGAAATTCAAACAACAATCTATTACAATGTGTTACACGGGGCATTTCCCCGTTTAATTCTCATCAAATTTCAGTAGCCCCTTCGTGGGCTTCGATCGAGGATGTCACCTCGGCCAATCTTACCGACCGACCTCTTCAGTTTCCATGAGCTTGAATCACTATTTGCAACAGTAGGAGGAATGTAGTTCCAATCTATGTAAGTTCGAACTTTCTTCGTCTTTGCTCCTCTGTCATCTTCCTTGGCATCCTTACTTCCAGTTTGATTGACAACAGTTGCACAACGCCCTTTGACAACTCCTTTATTGCTTTCATCCGTACCTGCAGCAAGGAAAACAGACGAACTTTCCTCCTTCTTGCTCTCAATTTGAGGCGGAGGGTTAACAATAATGACAATATTCTCCAAATTTTCATCCGGAGTGTCAATAATAGGAACAATAGAAGAGAGAGCATTGCAAGGCCGAGCTTGCATGGGAGCTCTCCTAACTTGGGTGATGAAAATCGCTCCTCATCCCCTACCTGAAAGGTCAAAGTCTTCCCCCTGACGTCTATAACTGCACGGGCAGTGGACAAAAATGGTCTCCCTAAAATGATAGGGGTGTGTGCATCTTCGGGGATGTCTAAGACGACAAAATAAACGGAATAAAGAACTTCCCGATCCGAGCAGTGCGTCTTCTACTATACCTAATGGCCGTGATAGACTACGGTCGGCCATCCGGACATCATGTTGGTGCAACTCAGTTTTGTCAAACCAAGTCTCTTAGCCAGAGACAAAGGTAAGACACTTACGCTAGCGCCTAAATCGCATAGCGCGTTATCAATCAACTGCATACCGATGTGACACGGAATCGAAAAACTACCCGGGTCTGATTGCTTAGGGGGTAACTTATTTTGAAATAGGGCTGACCCCACCTCAGTCAAAGCTACGGTCTCACTGTCATTAATAGTCCTCTTTCGTGCTAAAATTTCTTTCATAAACTTTAAATAAGAGGGTACCTTAGTCAGCAATTCAGTGAACGGTACGGAGACTTCCAAGCTCTTCAAAAGTTCGACAAATTTGCCAAACAATTGATTAACTTTGGTATTCTGCAGCCGCCTCGGGAAGGGAACTGTGACTGGTATCTCGAGTCCCTTGTTTCTCGCTTCCAAAGTGTCCTCCGGAGCAAGTTCAGTATCCTTTGGGCGCTTCTTACCTCTCGAACGAGGTCTTTCCGGTGATTTCTCGCTTAAATGAGCACTAGCAGGCTCTCGAATAAGCTTCCCGTCACCAATACTACTCGATCGAACAGCTTCTTCAATCGATCGAGGAGTTTCTTCTTCAATGTTAGTCGATCGAGTAACATTTCCACTCGATAGACCAACTTCCTCTTCCTGTTCACTCGATCGAGTGGAAAAATCACTCGATCGAGGGTCTTCTTCTTCAGTTCTACTCGATCGAACACCAGATTTTAGTCGATCGAGTAGTTCTTTTGTCGTGACCCCTTTTCTCTTAACAGAACACTGTTCACCATCAGTAATGGCTTCCCTAGGGTCTGATTTCTTCACTTCTGGTCCCTCATAAGAAAGACCGCTTCTCAATTCTATTAGGTTTACTGTCTCGTTTGGGTTCTTCTCATTTTGAGTCTACTCACTTCCCCAGTAGCTACTGGTCTACTCACTCCCCTCTGACTCAGAGGACGAGGCGGAGGAGACACCGGTAGCACGAGAGGTGCGATTCTGCGGCCGAGCAGCGGCACGCCGAGCCGCCGAGAGGAGGCGAGCGACCCCCCGTTTACACCAGGTCCGGAGGATGTGGCTGGAGATGACGATTAGAGTTTCCCCTAGTTTGTTGCTGGTTTGGGGAAACCGTTTTGTTGGGTCGGAGTACCATGGAGGCGGCGACGACGACGAGTAGCTACTGGTCTACTCACTTCCCCAGTTTTCTGGCTGGTTTGGGGAAGTTCGTGTTTTGTATGTTCTCTTACTCTTTTTATTTCGTCTCCTTTATTTTTTTTTTATTTTGTTGGTTGTATATTCCCGTTCCCCATTTTTCTGCTGGTGTATGCTGGAGGACAACGAGGGCGTTGTCCGTTTTGGTTTGGGGAGGGTATTGCATCCTTTTGAGTCTGCATCTGCATTTGTTTTGCATTCACGTTTAATTTTTCAGCTTGCATTGTTGTTTATTTTCAATAAAAAATCAAAAACCCAAAAAAAAAGTTAGAAAAATTTCAAAATTTCAAAAACATTTCACGTTTACTTTTGCATATAGGTTGAGTCGGAACGGTAGATTCCCGTGATGAAATTGCACTATAACTTGTCATTTTACTTGAACCTTGCACTTTTATTGATAGTTTTTAGCCTTGTCATACGCATAATCTACGAATTTCTGTTCAAATATAAGTCGATTTTAGACTTGACCTATAAACTGGCAAACTACTTAAAAAATTCTGAGTTTTAGAGCCATAACTGGTGACATTCATGACCAGTTCACTAGGAATTTTGAGAGTAGTACTCCTTGCATAGCATGTTCATCTCATTTGCACATTTATGACATTCAATTTCTCGTCAAATGCACATGTTCGGGTTTGTGGTTGGTGTCACATGCAGGGAGGGTCTTGCAATTTCCCCTTTCTTTATATCTTTCACCCATTTAGCTCCACATTAGCCAAAACTTGCCTTTTTGACCCATTAGCTACATTCCAAACTAAGCCTGCCTAGTCGAGCTAGTTAGTATGTTCTTTTGTGGTATGTTTTCCATTGCAGTTTGGTCCGTAATTCTTGTTTGGAGTTGGTGTTTGTATTAAGAAAAGAGGAAAGAGAAAAAAAAAAAAAAAAAAAAAAAAAGAAAACGTGAAAGAAAGAAAAAGAAAAAAAAAAGAAAAAAAAACATATATGAAAAAAAAGAGCTGAAACGAAAAAAGAAAGAAGGAAAAATCGTGAAATTAGTTGTGCCCTCTTGTCAGAGTTGAGAAGATGTTTGAAGACGTACAATCGACAAGGGTTGTTGCTTCAGTTAGTTATTTCAGACGGTGTCTTTAAAAGGGAAGTTTGTGACCGTCTGACTCCTCCGTTCTATCCCATATTTTTTGAGGAGATTGTGCTTTGAGTCTAGTGAGTTTTGTGCCAAGTAAAGGGCACTTGCACTTAGTTTTCAGTCAGTTGAGATCCGGATGGTTTCATTATGGTCCTGTTAGGAACTAGCTTGACGCTTTTACCTCCACTTTTCCATAACTTGTTTTGCCTTTCTCACCTGAACCTCACTATTCCCATATTATTTGCAAACCCTCGGCTGTGACGGACATTATCGGTTGGAATTTGTGCATTAGTACTTGAATTGTCTTTCATTTTTGTTGCATGCATGTTATGTAGGTCGCAGTTAGGTGAGTGACTGTATTTTCTTCTCTCTTTTACATACTACATTTGCCCTTTGCTTCGTGAGAGAAGAGTGACCACATGAGAGTCCAGTTTTGTTGGTCTTGCAAGGTCGATAGGTCAGCTTTATTCCTGAACAGCTTATAATTCGTTTGCGTATTGACTGCTTGGCTTTAACTGTTGATTTTTGTTGCATTAAATTGGCTCAAGTAGACAAGTTAAGCTAGCTACGAGTTATCATTTCCGTTCCATTAGTTTAGTTTTTGAGTTTACTCGAGGGCGAATAAAGGTTTGGTTTGGGGAGATTTGATACGTGCCTAATGTATAGTCTTTTTAGCCTATTTCAGCACGTATTTCTATGCATTTCTATACTGTTTTTATGGTATTTTGCCCTGAATTGGCTACTTTGGTGTATTTTGTCCTTTTTGTAGGAATGATCGCGAAAGTAGTGGAACCACACTCCTTTTTGTCCTTTTTGCATGCATTTAGAGGAGACGGAATTGTCCCAGAGTGAGATACTGCATGTGGAAGCGTCGCAGCACGCATTACGAGACACTTGGGTGAAGACGTGAGCTGAAATGAAGACATAGTCACTCGATCGAGCTGTTTACCAGTCGATCGAGTGGTTTCTATACCCCCTGTTGCTCGATCGAGAGGTTTCCCAGTCGATCGAGTAAGCTGCACCAGACCAAGTCCTCGATCGAGTAACCAGTTGGTCGATCGAGTCACCTTTGCTGAGAAGTTGGTCGATCGAGTGGTTTACTCCACTCGATCGAGTGGTTTCGACATTATGGGCTTTTAATCAGTCCGTGTTTTAATTATTTCCGCACAAACTCTTTGTTGGTTTTGGCTATTTAACCTATGATTTACTAGGTTATTAGCACCTTTTTTACTATCTTTTCATCTATAAAACTTTTTACTGTAAACCTTGCTACGTTACTTTGCTTTTCTCCACTGTTACTTTTATTTCGGGATTGCTTCACTCGGATTTCGTGTTCTTTACGCCGGATTCGCTTGGATTGTAATTCCATTCTTCTCCTTAATAATAATTAATCATTCGTTGCTTTAATCACTTGTCGTGTTATTAATTCCTCTTTGCCCTAATTTCCTTTATCGCAATTTATTGTTTATTCGTTATGTCTTCTGTTGGGAATTTAATTGCTGTTAGTTTAATTACTAATATGAGTAGCTAAACCCCTTTCATGTTGGGATTAGGGGATCTGCGGTAGAAATGTGACGATGTAGTGAATGAATTATACGAATTAATTACGAGACTCTGTCACTATAGCAATTTAACTGTAATTACCGACCTAGTTGAGTGCACGCTTCTATGTCACCTTTAATCTGGCTAAAATTAATCCTGGATCGAAAGATTGGACTAAATAGGCCTGCTATAAACAGTAGACTACCCTAATGAGGACGAAAGTTAAGTTAGTGGTATTTTAGGATAGAAAGTGGACCGAAAGGACCTTTTAACATCCGTCTCACATCTAGTTCGTCTGAATCATTTACAGCTGAGTCACAGGACTACCGTAGTGAACCGAAATCCCGACATGTCCCTCTCTTCTTGATAGTTCAATCATATTTTATTGCTTTATTTGCTCTTTGCCTTATTTCTCTTCCCTTCAGACTTCGTAGTTTAGAACCAATTTCAAACAAACCCCCAATTGTTACCATAAGATTAGAAATAGACAGCTATAGTTACATTACCTCTCTGTGGATTCGATACTCGACTGCCTCTGCTACATTTTAGTTGAGACCGTTAGGTTTTATCTTTGATAGGGTTGCGATAGCCGTGTCAGTAATGCATGCAACATATTAAAAGAAATGCAAAACAAATAATAAATTCCTAGTATGGCCTTCCTAAAATAGAAAGTCAAATAATCTATTACATATTCGGAAGCCAACTCCTTTGGTCCCTTGAATCTTCAAGTGACACGCCTCCCAAGAACACCGTCTTTGTTGGAACCTTGGAGGAACTCTGGGATTTCAAATAATAATAAAAATACAAAGCTATTCCTATTATACATTTGTAATATGAAAATCTAATAAAAATAAAAGTGATGCGAGATCACATTAAATTACAACCGAATCAATATCTCCTTTCATTACGGGTAATATCGATTAAAACTAAGGCCATACTAAGATAAAATTACTTAATTCAAAATTATATAAATAAAATACGACATTCAACAATGAAATATGAATCATTATAATATGTGTCTATCATGCCAAATTATGTGCCAAATCGCCCTATTAAACTTATATCGATTATATAACGCGGTTTTATGGAAATGCACGATTTTAACTTATTAAAATCGCTAAATAATACTAAAATAAAATTTTAGTTCAAGTTAATTATCCTAATAATCTCATGTCTCAAAAATTAGTCATCACTCAATTTTTGATAATAATTCAACTTGATATAATTTTATGCTCATTTTGACCTTAAAATCATAACTATTATGATATAAATCCAAATTTAATTACAATAATTTCAAATTTTAAATTTTAAATTTTTGAATATTCTGGAATATTTGCATGACACTCATAAATTCAAAAATCATGGTTAAAATTTTTCGAAGTTATTTCGAGAAGATGTAGTTGTGATTTATCAGTTTTATCAAATAAAACATCTAAAGTATACAAAAAGTAATCTAATCAATTTTACAACTTTAGATATGATAAGTGGGATATAAATGCAACCTAAAATAATTTTCTCATGTCATGTAATTTGTGTTAGCCATTTATGCTAAAATAGTCACTATTTATGTCATTTTTACACTAAAAATTCATAAATCATGCTAAGTGAATTAAGTTCATCTTAAATTTTACACACGGTGAGTAAAATATGCACGTGACAACATATTAAAATATCATGGCCTATTTTGAAGTTTAACTATATTTAACCATTTTACCTCCATTTAATTCATTTTTATCTCATAAAAATCATAAATCATGAAATATTAATCACATTAAAATGAAATTTTACATAAAATAAGTAAAATATGCATGTGAGGTCATATAGAAATTTCAAGATCAGAACCTAAGTTGAACTATTTTTAGTCATTTAACCTCCATTTATGCTATTTTTATCACATAAAAATCATAAATCATGAAATATTAATTACATTAATACGGAATTTTACATACAATACATAAAATATTCATGTGAGGTCATACTAAAAAATCACGGCCAGTAGTGAAGTTTAACTATTTTTAATAAATAAAAGTTTATTTTACTCATAAAAATGTATTTCTTTCACTAAAAATCATTAAAATGAGCAATAAAATACCATAAATCATAAAAATGACCTAAATACATTTTAGGACCAGAATATACAACATGCAACATGATTTCGTGACTTTATCTAATAAATCACAAATTTTTAGTTTTAAGTAAGTTACTAATAACTCGAAAAAACTATAAATCGATTATGCATGCAACATCATATGCTCTGATACCAATTGTTAGGTTCATATACCTATTATTAGACTCTTATAATAGTGAACTAATTAACATTTTAATCATTAGTTCTTTAGATCTAGTGCATGCATAACTAAATAAGAAATAAAATGAGAAAACACTTGTTCTTACATTGTTATTTTCGGATTTTTGGGCACAAGTAAGGTCTCCTACCTTCACTTGTTCTTGAGCTATGATAAGTATTAGGATGATCCTCCAAGACTCTATATTAGGAGCCCTCTTTTTGATTGCACCCATGATTAGTCCTTATCACTACTAAATAATATTTGCTAGACATTTACTTAATTAGTAGTCTACCATAAAAATGACTACTAATACTCATATATTACATTAATAATATTAGTAGTATTTATGAACAATTTAGATCAAAACTTCTCAAGTTTTAGACAAAGAAAACTATGAATGAGAGAGAGGTTTTGCATGTTGTATATTTTGAGAAATGGTAGAGTAAAAATAAGAAGAACAAAATTCTTCTCTTGTTTTCTTTATACCGTCCAAATGCCTCTTATAGAGCATTTTTTGGTTTTCTCCTTTTAACTTATGCAATGTGCTTTTAGTAGGTTATAGGCTAGCTTTAAAGTATGTCATAAGTTGTTGAAGCATCTTTCAAACAACAATATGACAAAACCAAAAAACACAAGCATCTTCACACTTTGGACAGTGCATTTGTGCATATATGGGTCCATTTGTGTCTTGTAATATTTGTCCCACAAATGCTTATAAGTCTTATGTTTAATTATGTTACATAATTAAATATTAATTTGATCATACAACAATTATGTGACAAATTAATAAACATATATTCACTCAACTTATTGAGTAATATTTTATCATTATATCAACATATAATGGGTCCCATAATAGCTAGTTAGTTAAATTTACAACCTCTTGTAAATGTAAATAATTAATCACCTCTACCTCGAAACATTAATAAAACCTCAATATTATTTAGTGAATTAATATATTAATCCACTAAATCGAATCTTATTTAACTGAATTATAATAAGATACATATTTCCTCTCATAAATATAAATTGTTCTTATTTAAGGAATTAATTAACTTGTATAAATATACAACTAATTAACTTTACTGATTAGGGATTCATCCTATAGGTGTGACCTTAAGGGATCAACTGACCACCAACGTCCTACGACAGTAACGTTAAATTCTAGCAAGCCAATCGTTACCGATTACTGTTGATCAGTTGACTATTTAATTTATCATCCCTTTCGTATTCTTATTGTGAGATTTAATTATGATTTTAAATCATGTGATCGCACTATTGTTGAGGACACATACTCCAACACTATGTTTGATAAGATACCCATTGTTCACTTGCTTGAACAGACTATTACAAAGCCTGATCAAACTTGTCCCATCATTGAGGACACAAACTGCTGAACCAAACCATACTATGATTGGTTCTTACACAGGATTTTACCCCAAGACAGGTATGAAGCAAGGGCCCTTAGAATCAAAGCTTCCACCTACACCATTATTAATAACACATTGTTTAAAATATCTCAGGCTGGACCTTACCTGCGATGCCTGGAACCACACGAGGCCAAACAAGTTATTAAGGACATACATTACAGATATTATGGAAACCACAAAGGAGGCAGAAGCCTAGCAAGCAATAATCTAAGGACAGGCTACTTCTGGCCAACCTTAAGGGCTGACTGCCTAACTTACTGCTCGAAGTGTGAAGCATAACAGCTTCACTCCCCATTCATGTTGGAGTAAGTGTCCCCGACAATAATGCGATCATAATTGTCGATCATATTGATCACATATTTAAATCTCATATCAAGAATACGAAAGGGATGATACTTTACATATATAGTCAACTGGTCCACACATATCGGTAATGATTGGCTGGCTAGAGTTTGACATTACTGTCGTGCGACGGTGGTGATCAGTTGATCCCTTGAGGTCACACCTAAAGGACGATTCCCTTAATTGAAAAAGTTTAATCAATTGTATGTCGATACAAATTAATTAATTCCTTAAAATTGAACAAAGTATTATCATAAGAGAGAGAAAATGACATCTTATTATAATGTGATGAAATAAGATTTTATTTAGTAATTTAAGAAGTTATATTACTAAAATTAATTGGTGTTTGCGAAACACGCGAGATGAGAATGATAAGTTAGTTATAATTACAAGATGTTGTGAATTATACTAACTAGTATTTAAATGACCATTTTATGTGAAAGTAATTTTGAATTATTAGTCAATTTGTTAAATGTGATTTATTTAATTTGTAAATGATATTTAATTTGTAAAATATGCATTTTAAATTAAAACATGACATAAGACATCTCACATGTCACATGACATACAATTGTACAATTGACAAAAATAAAATGGACTCTATATTATATATGATAACCGAAATTGGGGGGCAAATTTTAGAAGTTTTGTCCTATTCATTTGTCTTATTCATTTGTTTATGACACTTGATAGTGACTTGACCATGACAAAGCCTTACACTAATTTGTCTTGTGAAGACAAAAAGGAAAAACAAAAGGGTCCTAATACCCACCCTACCCACCGGTTTTAGGGAGCTTAATTGAGGGATTTTTCTCAATTTTTATTCACTCTCTCATGTTTCATGAAAACAACACATTCTCTCTCTTGTTCTTCATAAAATCAAGTTTTATGAATCAAATTTGTACAAATCAATCACTAATAATACAAGTAGTAGTATATGAGTATTAGTAACCGATTTTAAGGTAAACCACATTACAAATATCTAGTACATACTATTTTGTGGGATTTAGGGATAGTCTTGGGTGCTACTTATTGGAGGGCTTCTTTTTTGAAGTCATGGATGATCATCCTAATGTATTTTCTAGCTCAAGAACAAATGAAGGTTGGTGACCTTCATTTGTGCCCATTTGGCCGAATTTATGTTGATGAGAAAACGATTTTCTTATCACTTCTTATTTAGTTTGCATGCATAAGATCTAGATTTAATTTTATGACTAAATTAAATGTCACATATATGAATATGTTAAATAATGAGATTATTAAATTCTAACAAGTGGTATCAGAGCCTTAGGTTGTTTGCATGCAAATCGGTTATTGTTTTTCCGAGTTATACGATTAACAAACAAAACTTATAAATTTGTGTTTATTATGACATATCACGAATTTAATTTGCATGTTAAAGTTTCTGGTCCTAAAATGGATTTAGGATATTTGGTTTATTTATGGATTTTTATTGTTCATATTATATAATAATGGCATTAAAATGTGATTTTATTATAAAAATGTCATTTTTGGACTAAAATAGCTAAACTGCGATTTTTTCTGTGGTTTTTGGATATGTTTTCGCATATATTATCTACTGATGGCCTGTAACATTTCATAATAATATGAGTTGTTATGCTCGAAATATGGATTTTTCAAGATAAAATCGTATTTAAATGAGAAAATAGGTTAATATGAGTTATATTTCGAACCTGGTCATAGAAATTTAGTATGTTGTCACATGCAATTTTGCAAGATGTCTGTAAAATATTTGGCAATAATGAAGTCTTTATGCATGATTTATGAATTTTTGATGAAAAATCACATAAATAGTGACTTTAATTAGTATAAAATTGCTAAAACATACTTCATGACTAAGGAAAAACGTCACATGTTGCATTTTATCATATATTTCAGATCTAAAAGTGAAAAGTTGATAAAATAAATTTTCTCATATTTTTATGGTAATAATTGATAAATCGGATAACCGCGACATTGTTTTTCTCGATAAATTTTCGAAATTTTTAACCTAAGTTTTGAATATTATGAGTGTCATGGTATTTTTCCAGAATCTTCATGAGTTTAAAATTTTGAATTTTGAATTTATTTGAATTTTTCATGATTTAATTTGAAGTTTATGACATAATTTTATATTTTGGGTCCATTTATGAACAATATTAAAAAATCTAGGTTAATTATTGTCAAATGTTAGTGGAGACTAATTTTGAGTCATAATATGGTTAGGGTAATTAACTAGTACATAAATATGATTTTATGTAATTATTGTGATTTTAAAAGGTTAAATCACGCAAATCCGTAAGAACCGATTAATATACGATATTGGCTCCTTTAAGGCGATTTAGCATAAAATTGGGCATGTTCATACATATTATAATGCTGCATTCTAATTTATGATTGTCATATTTTAATTTTATGTAATTTTTGAATTATGTAATTTTACTTAGTATGGCCATAGTTTAATTGATATTACCTGAAATGTATGGGAATATCTATACGGTTGTAATTTATTGTGATCTCGTATCACCGTTTTGTAGTTTAATAGATTTATTTTTATTTTTTAATTACAAATGTATAATAGGAAATTATGTAATTTATTATGTAATTTATTTATTCCGGAGTTCCTTGAAGACGGTGCCACTCGAGAAGGCGATCCATTAAAGAAATTGTTGCCTTGAAATGCGTGCCAATACCGAAGTTCAAGGGACCAAAGGAGTTGGTTTACGAATTTGTAATAGTTTAATAGATTTACTATTCTAGGAAGGTCATACTAGGATTTTATTCATGCTTTGCATTTTATTTATATGTTGCATGCATCACTAAATCACCATAACTAAAACATGCATTATCATTTTAATCGAGTTTATCGACCGTGTCATTTACAATTATCGTAGTTCACCACTTTAGTTCACTTAAAACGTGATAGATAATAAATTGACATGACCTCTCGCTAAAACAAATAATTGAGACTTAGCCTTAAAGTAGAAACCATGAAAACCTATTTCGTGAGGCAGTGCCCTCGGCCACACCAGGGTACAAACCTTGTTACGTAGAAGTGGGTGATAAATGTCTATCCACCGAATTCATGTTGATGAGGGATTTATCGGCTACACCGTGCCCAAGTTAATGTGGGTTTGGATCATGGACACATTTATTCGAAATTTGAATTGAGCTCAACGGAAGTATTCGTGACCGTAGTCGCATGTGTTCCGGGCTAAAGATAAATATTAATGTAATTTTATCGACCAAGAGTTCTAAAGGTAGAATCTATTAAAGAGTTAATCCACCGAGTTATATTGATAAGGGATTTATCGGCCACACCGTGCCCAAGTTAATATGAATTTGGATCTTGGAATCATTTATCATAGTTGGGTAGAGGTCACTATGTAAATGCTTTACTTGTTATTTACAAGTATTAATAAAACGATAAATGTTAAGTTTTCCTCTATTCCGTTATCATATTGTTCTATTTCTTTACCACAATTCATATACAATATCATTTCGATTTTTGATTCAAATCTCCATAAAACATCGTAACTAAAGACAAATATGAATTTGCTTCTAAAACCTCATATGAACCATTGCTAAGGATCTCTTGTGAAGAGTATAGATAAAAGTTATTCGTGATCAAAAAGGTTTTTTTATTCTTGACTAACATATCTACTTACAATGGATTGTTTCTCATATGCTTAATTGAGTTAAGTACTTTGAAACGTTACATCATTTTGGTAACTAGATTTGTTGGAAATCAAAATTAACCAAAATACCGCAACCACTTCAATGAAAATTTTAAGACTAAACAAACGAATGAAGAGTAGTCTTCATGAATTTCAATTTTGCTTCTCTTAGCAAAGACTCGTTGAATTAAGTGGGAGCATTCTCTTAAACCGTTAAGAAAAGGGTGAGGTTTAAAGAAGTAAAATTAGAATGGAATTGATTCAAGGTAATGTTAAAAGTAAAGTTATTGAGAATAACGATACTAAACCTATCAATCCCGACCGATAAAGTTTTCATTGTCTTTATTGTTGGACGCTAGAAAGGAAACTACCCCAAATTATTGAAGAATCAACAAGTTAGTTGTGGGACATCTAATGGGACCTTCTTCTTTAAATGTTTATTTGATTGACATAAATTTTGCTAATACTACTTCGTCAATATTCGAAACCGATGGTGGTTTTCATCATTGTATTTGATACATAGGATGATTAGAATATGACAACTAGCAACAATGATGTTGAGAGATAGAGTCATTGTGTACTCAATCTAGTTTTGGGTTTAAAGTTGTACTTAATTGTGACGATTAAGTGCATGAACTCTGAATAAGAATATAATCTTGTTAAGATACAAAAGAGGTTTCACTTTTGTGACCCTATACACCACGATTTGATGTATGGCTAGCCCATTATCAAGGTGATTATATTGTAAACCAAACTAGAATGATACATCATGTAGATGATGCAAGACTTAAATTGGTAACCCAAGATTAAACCTTAAATTCTGGAATGATGAACGCAAAGAGTTATCGAGTACTCTTGAAACCATTAGATTGCTAATCTTATGGTATATGCGTATCTTGTATTCAAAGTAAGATGTCTCGTCCCTTTTGGTTGAAAAGTAGATCGAGGTTGTAAATCATTGATCCAAAATAGGTTGATCATTTTCTTTTACCAATGATTTAAGTTAACGCTAATGTGTTCACTTAAGAAGGTAAATAGAGAAATCTTTGAAGAAGTTCAAAGAGTTCAAAGAATCACAATTTAGTCGTGATGGGATTATCAAAGTGAAGACTTTGATATAAGCCAAATGAAATATGAAATAGTATCACAAGTTAATCTCTCTTAGCACGCATTATGGGATAATGTGTGATTGGATAAGAAATCAACCGCTATTCGATATGGTTTGAACTTCAATCAAGTTACTTTGAGTTACTTGATTCTTTTGGGGACTTTATCAATTTGTCTAAATTATTTTTCCACTAAATCTAAAGCAAATAATATGAGATATGAAATGGTAAGGTACCATGTTTGTAAGTTTTTCAAAAGAAACAAATTCTCATTTTTCCTTACTATAATCACGAGTACAACGGTTTTGTGGCTCGTGAAGCTGTCTTTCTAGAATACAAGTTGATTTCTAGAAGATAGAGTGGGAGAAATTATTCAAGAGCCACAAAGAATGCTATGTCGCAAGAAACTGGTCTTTCTTGGCTAAAAAAGACGTTTTGTGTAAAACGTTGTTTCTTCAAAACCTAGAAGGTTAAAGTCATCACTTGTTGAAAATAATGAATTAGTGTTACTTTTAGAAAGTAAATAGCTTGTAACTTACAAAGAAATTGTTTGATTCAAGTTGATTACTTCTGGAAAGTAATGAACATATGACTTACATGAGAATGTTTAAGTCACAACTCAATACAAGGCTTAGAGCCATAAAAATCCGAAATAAAAGGCTTGATTAGTGACAAAGGGTTTTGCACTAATAAAGAGAGATTTCAAAGCTTGATTGGTAACAAAGGGTTTTGCACTAGTTGAAATGCTTAAGTTTATTTGGATCTCCTTAGGGATTGTGTATCATTATGATGATATACATATAGCGAGTGAATCTAAAACCCACTTCTTCAATTAGAAGGAATGTATTCAATACATGTCTTGAGTTTTGTAGATTCTTGCAATCCTAAGATAATGTGAAACTTAAGAGAGGGTCTTAAGTAGGACATCAATGAGTTGGAATCAACATTTTGATCATGTGATGAAACTTTTCTCAATAAGTTGAGAAGTTATGTTTATATATGAAGTTTAGTGGGAGTTACGGAAATTTTAATTAGTCTAATATATGGATGACATATTGATCATTGGGAATGATTTAAGACTTTTGGAGTATTATAATACATCTTAATATCCGGATTTATGGAGATAAATCCACATGATATTAGCGTCAAATTAGAAGTCTTATGTTGATAAGATTCATGACTAGTTCAATCGAGTTGAACATATTTGATTGATTTCAATTGCTTCTGCTGCCGAATCAATTAAATAGGAAATGATGTATAACACTTCATATACTTTGAGTATGATGAATTGTTTCAAATCGAATTTAAGTAATAGTTACCAAGTAAGCCATAAAGATTACGCTTAAGTGCTTACAGAAGCATTAAGGATGTAAAGCAAAGTGTTTTTGATGCAATTTTGTGTAAGAGTGTTACACAAATGACAATTGACAATTGAGATTGCGCATGGTTTCCGACAAAACCATAATCAAAACACATTAGGATGATTAAGATACCATTGTGGCTATGTTATTTTAGAAATATATTTTCTAGAATCGTTCTAGGCAATAAAGAACAATGAGAAATATTTACAAAGGAAATTGAGTACATTTGCAATCATGGGATGTGGAAGAGGGATGAGTTCCGCACACTGTGAAAATAGTGGGAGCTATTTTAAGGCAAGAGGGCCTATGTCTTGATTGGATCTCGACACGTACTCAGAAAGTTTTGTAATGCAAATGTATACATTACAAAGGAAAACGAATATGTAGTAAGGTTGAGTAAGGTACAAGAAGTTGATAAAACCTACTAACCAAAGCCTTCTCATAAGCTTAACATGATAAGTCATGTCATTTCAATTAAATTGAGATGAACAACTACATTCAAGATCAAACTGGATTATATAATATGAAGTAGTAATCAGGCATTGACTATTCATATGTGATAATCGCATTTGTCGTTCGAGTTTTTACTTTAAAAACTCTTTTCTTGTACTTTGTTACATCCAAACGGGTTGTAGAGACAATATTAAACCCTGTTAAAGTGAACCCGTATTAACATGGTATTCGCCCATAGTCACTTGTATGAGGTGACGTCTCGAAGTGACTAGAGTGTGATGCGATTGATGGCAAGTTCAAGTGCCATAGAGTCATGTGAGATGACTAGTCGATCACATAGGCAGACTGTTAGGAACACTTTGTCGGGCAGTGACCGCTTATAGAGTTCTGGCAAATTTATAAAACCTGGTCGTGGCGAGAGCTACTGTAGTATTCTAATGATTCGATTCTTTTGACTAAAGACTGTTCGCCTAAGGTGGCATGGTTTCAGATTAACTTTGATTTATGTTACTACGACCTTCGTAAATGGGGTCAAATGGGCATATTTTGGGTTATGATGGCTGTGGCTAGTCGAAGGGAATAGTGCGATAGGAATTGTCCACCCCCTTGTCAGGTTAAAACAATATCTCAGGGCCACTCGAGGAGCAATATACTGGAAATGCGTGGCCACGCTCGGAAGGTATCTATGGTAGATCATTCCGGTCAAATCAGTTATTCTCCAGATCGAGGAAACCACTCTCGATATGATCACTTGCAAGTACGACCTGAAAGACACCTTGCATTGAGTGGGAGATAGTAATAGGACAAGAGAATTGGTGACGCACACTTGTCGAGGACAAGTGGGAGATTGTTGGAGTAAGTGTCCCCGACAATAATGCGATCACAATTGTCGATCATATTGATCACATATTTAAATCTCATATCAAGAATACGAAAGGGATGATACATTACATATATAGTCAACTGGTCCACACATATCGGTAATGATTGGTTGGCTAGAGTTTGACATTACTGTCGTGCGACGGTGGTGATCAGTTGATCCCTTGAGGTCACACCTAAAGGACGATTCCCTTAATTGAAAAAGGTTAACCAATTGTATGTCAATACAGATTAATTAATTCCTTAAAATTGAACAAATTATTATCATAAGAGAGAGAAAATGACATCTTATTATAATGTGATTAAATAAGATTTTATTTAGTAATTTAAGAAGTTATATTACTAAAATTAATCGGTGTTTGCGAAACACGCGAGATGAGAATGATAAGTTAGTTATAATTACAAGATGTTGTGAATTATACTAACTAGTATTTAAATGACCATTTTATGTGAAAATAATTTTGAATTACTAGTCAATTTGTTAAATGTGATTTATTTAATTTGTAAATGATATTTAATTTGTTAAATATGCATTTTAAATTAAAACATGACATAAGACATGTCACATGTCACATGACATACAATTGTACAATTGACAAAAATAAAATGGACTCTATATTATATATGATAACCGAAATTGGTGGGCAAATTTTAGAAGTTTTGTCTTATTCAGTTGTCTATGACACTTGATAGTGACTTGACCATGACAAAGCCTTACACTAATTTGTCTTGTGAAGACAAAAAGGAAAAAGAAAAGGGTCCTAATACCCAACCTACCCACCGGTTTTAGGGAGCTTAATTGAGAGATTTTTCTCAATTTTTATTCACTCTCTCATGTTTCATAAAAACAACCCATTTTCTCTTTTGTTCTTCATAAAATCAAGTTTTATGAATCAAATTTGTACAAATCAATCACTAATAATACTAGTAGTAGTATATGAGTATTAGTAACCGATTTTAAGGTAACCCACATTACAAATATATAGTACATATTATTTTGTGGGATTTTGGGATAGTCTTGGGTGCTACTTATTGGAGGGCTTCTATTTTGAAGTCATGGATGATCATCCTAATGTATTTTCTAGCTCAAGAACAAATGAAGGTAGGTTACCTTCATTTGTGCCCATTTGGCCGAATTTATGATGGTGAGAAAACGATTTTCTTATCTCTTCTTATTTAGTTTGCATGCATAAGATCTGTATTTTATTTTATGACTAAATTAAATGTCACATATATGAATATGTTAAATAATGAGATTATTAAATTCTAACAAGTAACGTTAAATTCTAGCAAGCCAATCGTTACCGATTAATGTTGATCAGTTGACTATTTAATTTATCGTCCCTTTCATATTCTTATTGTGGGATTTAATTATGATTTTAAATCATGTGATCGCACTATTGTTGAGGACACATACTCCAACACTATGTTTGATAAGATACCCATTGTTCACTTGCTTGAACAGACCATTATAAAGCCTGATCAAACTTGTCCCATCATTGAGGACACAAACTGCTGAACCGAACCATACTATGATTGGTTCTTACACCGGATTTTACCCCAAGACAGGTATGATGCAAGGGCCCTTAGAATCAAAGCTTCCACCTACACCATTATTAATAACACATTGTTTAAAATGTCTCAGGCTGGACCTTACCTGCGATGCCTAGAACCACACGACGCCAAACAAGTTATTAAGGACATACATTACAGATATTATGGAAACCACAAAGGAGGAAGAAGCCTAGCAAGCAATGTTCTAAGGACAGGCTAATTCTGGCCAACCTTAAGGGCTGACTGCCTAGCTTACAGCTCGAAGTGTGAAGCTTTTAGGCTTCACTCCCCATTCATTCATCAACCATATGAGGTACTACACTCCATTTCAGCCCCCTGGCCATTCATGAAGTGAGGAATGGTTATTGTAGGCAAGTTACCTCAAGCCCCAGGGCAAAACGCCTACATTTTAGCCATGACCGATTAATTTAAAAATGGATAGAAGCTGAATCATATAGGCAAATTAAAGAGAAGGATGACATATCATTCATCAAGAGGAATATCATATGCCGATATGGAATCCCCTCAGTAATAGCTTGTGACAATGGCACACAATTTGTGGGAAAAAGTACAACGGCCTTTTGTGCACACTGGAATATTAATCTAGTGACCTCCACACCAGGCTATCTAAAAGCCAACGGCCAGCCTGAATCCAGCAACAAAGTGGTAAATAACTGCCTGAAAAAGAAGCTAAAGCAAAGAAAAGGAAGATGGGTTGAAGAACTCCCTCTAGTCCTCTGGGCTGACAAAACTACACCTAAAATATCAACAAGCCAAATACCTTACTCCCTAGTCTATGGCTATGAAGCAGTAATCCCAACAGAAATCCATGTACCAACTACCAGGTCCAGCCTGAATACTGTTCAAGAAAATCAACCGTTGATACAAGACAACCTGACCCTGGCTGAAGAGCTGAGAGATGCAGCCAGAATCAGGATAGCTTTCTACCAACAAACGGTAGCCAGAAGCTATAACAAAAACGTAAACATCAGAGGATTTAGGGAAGGGGACCTAGTCCTACGAAAAGTCTTCCCAAATACAAAAGACAAGAATGGTGGCAAACTTGCCCCTACATGGGAAGGCCCTTACCTGATTGATTCAATAGTAGGACATGGAGCTTACAGACTTCAGACCCTGGACGGAGAAATGATCCCTTAATCCTGGAATATCTCTCACTTAAAACTCTTTCATGAATAACCCATTTATTTTTTGCCTGAACCAGGTAAGACTATTAATCCTATCTCTTACCTGGCATGCTTCTATGTGTAACTATCCTGAATAAAATGATCCATGTTCTTTCTATGTGATTTCCTGCAATCTGTAAATCGCATGACAAGTTAAAACTTCTACTATATGTCTCAAACTTCTATACTGAATCCTCAAAACTTGTTTTATGCTTTTTCTGCGACTATTTTGAATATTATATTTGTATGCTTAAACAAATAATTAGGATTGAGGGCCACTCCACCCAACCTGAACGGCATTCCAAAAATGCCTCACAAACTATGACAAACCTGAAATATTTTGTCACATCCAAAAAAAATAAAAACTGAGCTCAGTATGCAAGACAAGCATGATGGTGAAATAAATCCGGAATACTTGTCTTAAGCCCTCCTGACAGGTTGAGGGCCATAAGCCCTCCTGACAGGCAAAAAGCCCTGTAGACAGGCCGAGGGCCATAAGTCCCTAAACGGACTGAGGGCCATAAGCCCTCATGACAGACATTACGTTAACAGATACAAAATCAAAGATAACTTCAAACTGCATTCTTAACAAGAAAAGAGCAAAAGCAAAGGTTTTTCAGGGAACACCCTCCTGGATGGGCCAAAGACCAGCTACAATAATTCAAAGTTTGTCCAGGGAACACCCCTCTCCCTAAATAGGCCAAAAACTTATCCTAAGTAAAATTATCAACCTGCCTTGGAGGGAGTAACATAACTTATGCCTTCATCCGCATCCTCTGCTTCCTCGTCAACCTTTTCCTCATCAGCCTCATCTCTCTTATCATCAGCATGCATTGTATGAAGATCAGGGTAGGCATCAATAAGGTCAGCCATTTCTTGCTCCGGGTTCCAGTACGACCTGACCTCAACAGGCTCCTTCATAGAATCAACACGACCCTTGCCAAAGAAATATAAGGCAACATCATTATACCTGCTCTGCGTTGTGTCCCTCTTATCAGCCAGCTTCTCATGTGCCTTCAAAAGATCCTGCATAGCCTGCTTTTCAGCTTTTAGCTCAACCTGGACAGTAGCAACTTTAGCCTGGACGGATTTCACTATGTTCTGGGCAAATCCCAGCTTGGATGTTTCAATAACCAATTTTACCTTACCTGCCTCATTCTCCTTCTATAGAGCCTCATTCTCTCCTTTCAGCACTTCTAAGTCAGTCTTCAAGGCTTCAGCATCCTTCTTCAAGCACTGCACTGCCCAGTCCAAGACATTAGTCTTGGCATTTTAAGACTTTAGTTCACAGGCACCCCTCAGCATATCATTTACATTCTGCAAGGAAATGACGAATAGGTAAGCAGGGGAAGAAAACGAGTAGGCAAAATAAAACTAAGTTGGCAGCACAGTCTCTGGAACGATACATAGTAGCTACTGCCTGAGCAGATGATTCCTCAGCCTGATACACAGAGTAAGGATCATCAACCAAGAAGGAATGAGCCTGGATCTGTTCTTTGGCAAACTGTACATCGACAAGCCTGGCCCTAACCTCTCTGACCTCGCTCACACCTTCACCAACAGCTCCAATTCCCTCAGAGACCTCATCCTGCCTTTTTCTTTTGCTATCCTGTCCTGTGGAGGAGACACCAATTGAGCCTGGTGAGTAGGAACCTGAATTTGAAGCATACTATCACTCCCTGTAGCCTCGGTGCTCCGAGACTTCTCCCCTGTATTCTGGGAAATTCTTGCCTTCACTACAGACTGGACAAAGTTAGCAATCTTTGCAGAAGCCCAATCCTATATCAGCAATACTAACATATGCTCAGGCATAAATATCAGCGCAGGAAAAATAAAACTTACTTCCTGATGTTGAGGCCCTGAAGCCTTAGCAATCTTAGGAGCCTTATAGGTGCTTAATTTAGCCTTCTTAAAACGAGGCAGGGGCTTTTGGCCAAGACAAGCAGGCCAGGTCCTTTCCTCCTCTTACAGGGCCATAAAGGTTGCAATACGATCAGTCGACCCCTCAACATCAGGATCACAAGCCCAGTCAACCACTATGGTACAATACAAGTAAGTTTACATTAAAAATTTATTTATAAACTATTATAATCTAAATTGTATACAGGGAAATACTTACCACCCTCCATAGCCGGATAACTAAGATAATCCAGATCAGGGGCAATAGAATATGCCCTGATAAACATATAGGTTGTGGCCTAACCTTTATCATCGCACGAGTCAAAGTTCGTATATCAAGTGAGCCATCTTCGCTCTGACGCGAAAATTGAAACGCCCGGTAGTATTACTCTTCAGGTGATAGATGTTCTTTAAGTCTTCAACAGTGATCACCAAATTGTGTTTGGCACATAAATGTTCAACGGATTGAACAATTTTCCAAACCATAGGCATAAGTTGGAAAGGAGCAACCATGATAACCCTCATAATATCAATCATGAATGAAGTAAAAGGAAGCCTGCAACTCCCATTGAACGCCCATTCGAAGATACAAAACCAGCCAGGACTGCACCAGTTAATTCTAACTGGACCACTTTCTGGGACCCAGACCTCAGCATTAGAAGGAAGGAGACCTCTACCCTTCAAATAATGTTCAAAAGAAGGTTTATGTTGATTGGCCTCTGGAAATGAAGCATACAACGACTTCATACGGGCAAAGCTGACACCCTTGTGCATAATAGCCTGAATTTCTACAGGGGCAGAAAATTCGATAACCTCATCCTCAGGGATGACTTCAGGAACATCAACCACCACCGGATGTTGCTCAGCCTCAGCAGCTTTTGGTGCAGCAGTTCTCCTTCTTCCACCAACCATTTTTTTATAAAATATAAAGCTTATTAAAATAGGGTTTAATATTGCAAAGTAATCAGAGAAAGAAGAAAGAAAGATTGAAAAATTGGAAGAATGAAAGTAAGAAAAGATCAATTGACGGCTCGAATCAATTTATAGGCACAAATCAAGCCAACAGATAACACAAGTGGACGAGTTTAATCATGACTCTCATAGGGTTTGATGAACCTATCCCATTGAATGGGCACTAGCAGTTAGGAAGTTGAAAAGAACTCAAAACTCTTTTCCGGTAAGATTCTCACATTTATGCCTGGCCCGATTTTTTATCTCCTTATTCGTGGCCAGATTCAATGAAAATAAGGAGATAAGGGACAATTGTTAGGCCAAGATTTTTCCTGCCTAATTAGACAAATGTCAGGCGAAGACTATCAGCCTAGCCTGGATAGGGCCAACCCAACTTAAAACATACATCAGTTAGACAGGCGCAAGCTAGGAGGGAAAGGCAGATCAGGCCATCCTATCAGGCTAGACATTAAGGGATACATATCAGCCATATAGTGGATATCACTTGAATGCATCAAGCAACGATTAGAATGCAACAAAGTAGTTCCTACTTTCACGGGAGACCTATTCATCAAACCTACAACAATTATGAAGCAGTCAACCAAGCAAAATATAAGGACGGGCAGTTGTGAAGTCAAACATCTAATTCCAGGTAAATAGGGCACAAGGCCTATGATCTAGGAACGTTCATATGAACTTTGGAAGTGCCGTTGAAGACCAGAAGAAGCTACTATAAATAGCAAAGGAAAGGAAAATAAAGGGCAATCAATTATTCACTCGATCACTTACTTTTATTTTGTTGTATAAATTCTAGTCAATTCTACTTACGTTCTTACTTATTTATAGCCTGACAAGCTGATCCCCTGTCAGGATACATAAAACTATAGTGAAAATCCCTCCTGGCTTGGTGCCTGTGGTTTTTCCCTTATTCCGAGGGTTTTCCACATACAAATCTTTACATTTCACTTCATTGTTTATTCTTTACTTATTTACCATACTAGTCAGGCATTGTTTATTAAGTTAGATTACCTTGTAAAATAATCCCCTAGCAAGACATTACTTCCGTGTAAAATCTTGCTAAAACAACCACCAAGAAAGACCTTTACCCATTTCCCTTTATTGACCAAATGTTGGAAAGGTTGGCATGTCACAAGTACTTTTGCTACTTAGATGGTTACTCCGGGTTCTTTCAAATACCCATTCACCCGGATGACGAAGAGAAGGCGACCTTTACATGTCCTTATGGTACCTTTGCTTATCGTAGGATGCCTTTTGTTCTTTGTAATGCCCCCGCTACCTTCCAACAATGAATCATAAGCATCTTTTCTGATTTCATTGAATCTATCATGGAGGTATTTATCGATGATTTTAGTGTTTATGGTTCTTCATTTGATTCATGTTTGGCTAACTTGACTAAAGTTTTGAAGCGTTGTGAAGAAGTTGACTTGGTATTGAATTGGGAAAAGTGCCACTTCATGGTAAATGAAGGAGTAGTACTTGGCCATATTGTTTCCGAAAGTTGAATTGAAGTGGACCGTGCTAAGGACCAAGTTATTGAACAAATACCCTCACCGGTAAATGTCAAAAGTGTAAGAAGTTTCTTAGGCCATACAGGATTCTACCGTCGTTTCATTAAAGATTTTTCTATGATTGTCAGACCCCTTACGGAGCTTCTTTTGAAAGATGCTCTATTCTTTTAATAGGATGAAGAAGGCTTTGATCTTCGCACCTATCATCTAATCACCGGATTGGAACTTGCCATTCGAACTAATGTGTGATGCAAGTGACTATGCGGTAGATGTTGTGCTAGGACAAAGACAAGGTGCTCCATGCTATCTACTATGCTAGCAAAACCTTGGATGCAGCTCAAATCAACTATGCCACTACTGTGAAAGAGCTACTTGCCATTGTCTATGCCTTAGAAAAATTCTGCTCTTATTTGGTTGGGTCAAAGGTCATTGTTCATACCGAACATGCCGCTTTGACGCATCTCCTAGTCAAGCAAGAGGCCAAGCCAAGGCTTATAAGATAGATCTTGCTCTTGCAAGAATTTGACCTAGAGATTCGTTACAAGAAGGGGGCCGAAAATGTTGTTGGTGATCACTTATCCCGATTGAGGTATGATGATGAAGGTATTGATATACCTATTGATGATCCATTCACCAATAACTCCTTGATGATGTTGGAGGCTAATACTCCATGGTATGCCGACATACTCAACTTTCTAGTTGGAAAGGAGTTGCCATCCGACCATTCATATCAACAAAAGAAGAAGTTCTTGCGTGATGCCAAGTTCTTTCTTTGGGACGATCCTTATTTTTTCAAACATTGCTCCGATGGGCTATTCTGGAGATGTGTCCCGCATTAGGATTTGAAAGGTGTGCTTGAAGGATGTCATTCTTCACCCTATGGTGGTCATCATGGACCATCCAAGACCGTTTCAAAGTTGTTGCAATCCGATTTCTATTGGCCTACCATGTTCCAAGATGCCAAGAATTTTGTGATGGCATGCGATGCTTGCCAAAGAACGGGCTCGATTTCATGAATGCACGAGATGCCTTTGGATGGTATCCTAGAAATGGAGGTGTTTGATGTGTGGGGTATCGATTACCAAGGGCCATTTCCTACATCTAGAGGTAATTGTTACATATTGGTCGCCGTTGATTATGTCTCTAAATGGGTAGAGGCAATTGCTACTCCCACCAATGATGACCGAGCCGTGATAAATTTGTTCAAAAATATCATCTTCCCAAGATTTGGCGTGCCTAGAGAGATAATTATAATCGTGGTACTCACTTTGGTGAGAAATAACTTGATGCATTGCTAGCAAAGTATGGGGTTTCCCATAAAAGAGGCTTTTCCTTGCATCCACAAACGAGTGGCCAAGTATAAGTTTCAAACCGTGAGCTCAAGTCCATTCTTGAGAAAGTGATTGCCAAGTCAAGGAAAGATTGGAGCATGAAGCTAGATGACACCTTATGGGCCTACCGTACCGCGTTCAAGACACCTATTGGTACCTCACCATATAGGTTGGTTTATGGGAAAGCATGCCATCTACCGGTCAAGATGGAGCACAAGGCTTATTGGGCGGTCAAAGAACTCAATATGGATGCCAAGTTAAGAGGAGAGAACGAGTATTGCAACTCAATGAGCTTAATGAATTCCGCTCACAAGCCTATGAAAGTTCCCGTCTTTACAAGGAGAAGACAAAGAGGTGGCATGACAAGAAGATTATCAAGAAAGAAGTTAAAATTGGTGATAAGGTACTATTGTTCAATTCCCAATTCAAGTTATTTACAGGAAAGCTAAGATCAAGGTGGTCCGGTCCATTTACCGTCACCAATGTCAACAAGTTTGGTTTCGTTGAAGTCATGAGCACCAATGGAGAAAAGTTTAAAGCTAATGGCCATCGTTTGAAGGTCTATCAAGAGAATGTGATCGTCATAGTTGTAGAGGAGGTCTCCGTGAATCCTCTTCCTATGGAAACTTAACTCATTCAAGCTTCTTATGTCATGCGAGACGTAAAATCAGCGCATCTCGGGAGGCAACCCTGTTTCTGTTTTTAATTTTTGAACAATTTACTGTTTTCGTAGAATTAGAAATAATTTCTAGAATAGTTGGTATTTTGAATTGTGATTTGTAGGTGTTTGAAGATGAAAAGAAGGCCACTTTGAGGGTTAGCACGCTTCCCCATGCAAGGAACCCTGTTTGGGGTCGTAACTTTTAAATTCCGAGACGAAATAAACCAATAAAAGGGAGAAAGTCAACGCGCGATGGATCATTCAACCCCGATCGGGGACGTGAGTTGGTGAATTTTTGTGTTTTATCTTAAACACGGGATATGCTATTTGTTCTTCATATGCTCAAACACGTCGATGGTACTCCTTCACTCCTTCTTCTCTAATTTTTCTTCATTTCTCACCTAAAATCACAACAAAAACCTCTTCCAACATCAAGAATCAAAGGTTTGTTCATCCAAAATCATCAACAAGTAAGTTTCTACTCTATTTCTCTTTGATTTCATCCATTTAATCCCTTTAAATTCCAATTTCTCAAACCCTAAATCAATTTGGGGTTTTTTGATTTGTCATTTATTTATTGAAAAGATTCACTAACCCTCAAATTAAACTATTTTAATTTTATATCTAATTGCTCATTAATTAAATATGATGATCTTATGCATTCATAACAAAATATAAAACAAAGATAAGAAGAATGCTTCTTACATTATGGAAATCGGATTTTTAAGGGCACAAGTAAGAACTCCTTTCTTACTTGTTCTTGAGCTTAAAATATATGGATGATCCTCCTTGTCTCAATAATGTGAGATCCTTCTTTTCAATTGCACCAAGACAAACCCTTAATTCTAATATATATACTAACTAGATATATTAAAACAGAGACCTTAAAAATAATCTTATTATTATTTCTATTACTACTTTTAGTAATCTAAATATAAGATTTTAGAACAATTTTATTTTCTTTTCTAAAACTTTATTTTAGAGAGAAAAGGAGAAAAGAGTAAGGAGTGAAATTATGTAAGAATGAATGTGTAAAAATAAGAACAATTCTTATTGATGGAGGGGGAAAAACCGCTGGAGAGAGGAGGAGAGAGAAGAGCCAAAGCATGCAAAAATGCTCATGTAATTGTTCTTATGAAAACTTGTTAGAGTGTAGAATAGAGTATAATTGTAATCATTATGTATTCCACTCAGTTAAGCAATTAAACAATTCACCCTCCAAATCTCCTCAAAAAACCGGTTTTCATAGTTAAAATGGAGTCCATTTTATTTTTGTCATTTTGTCATATAATGTGTGACATGTGACATATAACATGTTAATAATAATATTAATGCATACTTAAAAATTAAATATCATTACATATATTAATTTAATTATATACAATAATTGACTAGTAATTCCCAATTACATGTAAATAAAATGGTCCATGTTAATATAATCTACAACATATTGCAATTATAATTAACGGTTCATTCTTATTTTAATTGTTTCATAAACCAAATTTTAGTAATATAACATCTTAATTACTAAACCGAATCTCATTTAATCGAATTACAATAAGATTCATATTCTTACTCACATTCGTTAATTGTTCTATTTTAAGGAATTAATTAATCTGTATCATTATACAATTAACTAATTTTATCGATTAAGGGAATTGTCCTTTAGGTGTGACCTTAAGGGCTCAACTGATCACCACCATCAAACGACGGTAATGTCAAACTCTAGTCAGCCAATCATTACCGATTAATGTTGATCAGTTGATGTATAAAATGAATCATCCCTTCATGTATTCTTATTTTGAGTTTTAATAATATGATCGCACTATTGTTGAGGACACATACTCCACCAATCTCCCACTTGTCCGAGACATGTGTGCGTCACCAATTCTCTTGTCCTATTACTATCTCCCACTCAATGCAGGTGTCTTGCAGGTCGTTCTTGTAAGTGATCATATCAAGAGTGGTTTCCTCGATCTGGAGAGTAACTGTCTGACCAGAATTATCTACCATAGATACCTTCCGAGCGTGGCCACGCATTTTCAGTTCACTACTCCTCGTGTGGCCCTGAGATTTTTAAATAACCCTGACAAGGGGATGGACAATTCCTATCGCACTATTCCCTTTGTTTAGCCATAGCTCATCATGACCCAAAACATGCCCATTAGACTTCATTTACGAAAATCGTATAGCATAATTTAAATTCACTCAGAAACTATGCTAACTTGGGCGAATAGTCTTTAGTCCAAGAATTGACTCAAAAGAATACTATAGTAGCTCTCGCCACGACCAGGCAATATGAATTACCAGAACTCTATAAGCGGTCACAGCCCGACAAAGTGTCTCTTACAGACTGTCTATATGATCGACTGGTCATCTCTTATGACCCTATGGCACTTGAACTTGCCATCAATCGACTCACAATCTAGTCACTTAGAGATGTCACCGCATATGAGTGACCAGGGGCAATTACTATATTAATCCAGTTCACTTTAATAGGGTTCAATGTTGTCTCAACAACCTATTCAGATATAACAAAGCAATAGATGAGTTTTAAGAAACTCAAATTATAAACGTGATTATCACATATGAATAGTCATTACCATATTACTACTTCATAACTTATAATCTTAGGTGCACTCTTTACAATTGTCAAGGTGATGTGAATTTTGACGGAAGCGGGAGACATTTTTGTAGGGTTGTTTTTGTGTTTTGAAATAAAGGGGATATTTGTTTCCAGATCAATGAAGACCTCGAAAGCAATGGGATATTTGTCGTAGCTAGACCTATAGCTACGCCAATGGGTGAATTGTTTGATACGCGTCAAACAATCCGACTTAAACTTAGGATCACGTCCCTCGTTCAAGCAAGGTGCGAAATCGCGTTTCGACCTCTTAAGCCAAACTACTTGTGTAACAACACAAGAAGACAAGACAAGTTTTAGAGAATACTCTCAAGTTTTTACTTCAAAATTGGATGATAAACAAATGAGGACTACAAGCCTTTATATAGGCCGAAATTCCTTGGTGCCCAAGGCTAGCCTTTAATGCTTTGTGGTGAGTTCTAGGCTATGTGGAAGAACTAGGTAAGACTAAGCCAAAAACTAGGTAAGACCTTTGTAAAAACTAGGCTATGACAAAAACTAGGTGAGCTTTATTCAATGCCCTTGGACTAGCCCATTTTCGAGGTTAGACCTTGCTCCACACGGTTCTCCTTGCTCCACACGGTTCTCCACACGGTTCTACCCGTCCCATTGGCGGGTGATCATGCACTTTTCTCGACTCTTACTCGAACCGATCCATGCTTGGTGATTCGGGTTGTCTTGGTCGCTTGTTTCGAGAATTATTTCATCAAGGTGATTCGTATTCACATCAATTCCTCCTTCTTTAAAAAGAATTGTCCTCAATTCTTGGAAGTTCTTGATGCCACCGGGGTCAAAAACAAATCTTGAAGTTAGATTCAACTTGATTATGAACATGAAGCTATTTGCGCACACCGTTGATCTCTTCTTCAACTCATCATCTTCAATATAGTCTTCATGTTTATCCATCTCCAGTGAATTGAATTTGTAATGAGTATTGTAAATTAAAACCATTTTGTGCCATCTTTGCTTGTGATTTCCTCCCCTCCATCCTCCGTGCACAATTCTACCAAAATCCAAAGAATCGTTGCTCGAAACAACAAGATCATCATGAGCTTCCATAAAAATTGACTTCAATAAGAAGTTAGAGTTCCCACCATATAGCTTCTCATCAATGTATTTATCAATTGGTGATTGATACGGTTCTTTAGCTTGAGAATCTGATTTAATGTGATTGCCCAGAAACTCCTCATCCAAGATTGGCATAAGATTAAGTTTATTTTGATTTGCATCGTCATAACTTGTATGATCACTTTCTTCCACGTGAGCTTCATCATAAACTTCTTCAAATTCTTCATCAAAAACAATTGGTAGATTGGGATCAAAAGAAGTACCTTACAGTATGAGATTCATCCTCAAAAGAAAATATGTCATCTTCAATCACATCTTTAATTTGATCACTTAAGGGTTCTATTCGATAATCTCATCCTCTTCTTTTGGTTCATCACCCCAAAAACCGACGATCGCCTATCGGCGTCTACTCCACCGTTCGTTTCAACAAATTCGGGCATTTCTACAATCGACGGTTTTGTGGCGTCTCTCCATGCTTTTCTTGAATTCGTAATTGTTTCAAGCATCGATATTGTTCAAAGGATATGTACTCCTCATTAGGGCAAGAAATATATGAATGTCCAAATCCATGACACATAGTACAACGTGCCAAATCTTCTCTTCCAATCCTTAGACACTCAATTTCTCGTGACCGTCTCAAGATGAACAAAATTTCATCTTTGTATTGTTCCATCTCTTTTTTTTTTTTTTTTGGATGAACAGATCGTGAACAGTACCAGCGTGAACAGTGATTTTATTTATTTTTTTTTTTTTTTTTTGCGAAGAAATCAAGACCCTTGGATCGTCTCGATTAATGGAAATCAAGAGCCGAAGCTCTGATACCACAATTGATGTGAATTTTGGCGGAAGCGGGAGACATTTTTGTAGGGTTGTTTTTGTGTTTTGAAATAAAGGGGATATTTGTTTCAAGATCAATGAAGACCTCGAAAGCAATGGGATATTTGTCGTAGCTAGACCTATAGCTACGCCAATGGGTGAATTGTTTGATACGCGTCAAACAATCCGACTTAAACTTAGGATCACGTCCCTCGTTCAAGCAAGGTGCGAAATCGCGTTTCGACCTCTTAAGCCAAACTACTTGTGTAACAACACAAGAAGACAAGACAAGTTTTAGAGAATACTCTCAAGTTTTTACTTCAAAATTGGATGATAAACAAATGAGGACTACAAGCCTTTATATAGGCCGAAATTCCTTGGTGCCCAAGGCTAGCCTTTAATGCTTTGTGGTGAGTTCTAGGCTATGTGGAAGAACTAGGTAAGACTAAGCCAAAAACTAGGTAAGACCTTTGTAAAAACTAGGCTATGACAAAAACTAGGTGAGCTTTATTCAATGCCCTTGGACTAGCCCATTTTCGAGGTTAGACCTTGCTCCACACGGTTCTCCTTGCTCCACACGGTTCTACCCGTCCCATTGGCGGGTGATCATGCACTTTTCTCGACTCTTACTCGAACCGATCCATGCTTGGTGATTCGGGTTGTCTTGGTCGCTTGTTTCGAGAATTATTTCATCAAGGTGATTCGTATTCACATCACAAGGTGCATTAAAAACTTGGTCAGAGGACATACCAAGTATCCATACAGTTAAACTATATGAATGTCTCTTTCGTTCTATTCAATGTCATTTCTAATGTCATGAATTTCTCTTAGTACATGTCTAGACTTCTTCATAGACTTGGGCTTTTTAACTTGTAAAATGCTCCCACTGTTATCATAAAACATGTGATAAAATACTTGGCGAAAGGATCTACCCATAGTTCCTTTATTAATCACCATATCACAACGTATTCAGACTCCATTTGTAGAACTTGCAATGATTTATTCTAAAACATTTTTCTAGTCACTTACTCCTGAGTCAATAAAATTAGCCTAGGATTTCGTTAAATCCATATAGGTTTGGAAACTAAAGTTTGTATAACCCTTCGACACACAACTTAGTACGTCATCCAAACACAAGAACGGATCCTCATTTCTTCTCAGGAATTATAGTGGATGTTTTTGAAGGCTTTCAAATGACTTTATACAAAATAACTTGTCATTGACTCATTATGCTTCAAGCATATGGTTCATCATGACATGTGCATACATTGACATACATGATCATTCTAATGGCGGAAACATTAGCAATCGATTTCATGTGATCAACAACTCACGGGGTTCAGTGAATGACTATGACTCTATCATAGTAATTCCACTTTCATCTAAATGAATAACCTCCTCCACCTATGTTGATATTAAACCGATAAAGAATCTTATCAACATAAGATACTTATTTACGTGCCAACTTAAAATTCCCTATATAATGATAGATTTGGATTTTTAAAAAATGCAACATGTCTTCTTTCATCGAGAATTGAAAACAAAAAACATTCCTTCATCGATGGTAGTGTTAGCATGTCATCTTTAACGACATTAACACGAAAGAAAATTTCTCCCACTGATCTCCATGTCTAAACATGACAATATTGCCTCCCACTTAAATCCGTGTATATATATGGCTTCTCGACAACTCGAGTAAAACCATATTCTTATAACATAACTTGAGATGATCATTGCAATATCTAAGTGTTGATTAAAACCTTGTGTTAATGTCACACACTCACACCATTTCTAAATACCTATTTAGAAATTGGTCTTAACATCTAACTCAATTATTTACACTTTGAGGTGTAGCAATGATAATATGGATCTTAGCGTAGTTACCTTCTATCTTAGCTTTGTGGACAATTTAATGTCTATCAATGCAACTCTTACGCATAGACTTCATATTGGTTCGTTAGGCTCTTATGTAATATTGACTTGAAATTACTCGATGTAACCACTTCATAATCTTTATAAAAGATCACTTTCTTATGGTCTCTTCACTAGTCTTGAGTTTGACCAAACAAGCTTTCTTTTGGTCTCCTCACTAGTCTTGAGTTTGACCTAACAAGCTTTCTTTTGGTCTCCTCACTAATCTTGAGTTTGTTGCTAATTTTCTCCCACTCTATCTTTTGAAAAATACGCCTATTTTATCGAAATATAGCTATATAAGCAACAAACTATTCTCAAGAGAAAATGTCGCACATTATGACCTTAATTGATGACCCTCTTGTAATGACATTGTAATCTAGTAGTAAGATAGACAAACCTTTATAAGATAAAGGATTGGACTCATATCCATGTCTTATACAGTTTTAGGGTCTTAAGACCTCCCATAACCCGTATGGAGTCTTCTAGGTGGTTTACAAGTCTTAGTTATAAGTTGCGTTTTCAATTGGTTTCTAAAATTCTCTACTTAGAGTTCAAATAACTCTATTTGACTTTTTAATCGTTCTATATTATCTTAAATAAGATGTGATATTTGGTCATAAAAGTATAAGAAGAAATCAAATCCGTGGCTTATGAACTTATTACAATGATCCAATCATTGTAATTCTTTTATGATCAATTTAAGTCAAATCAATTTATGTTCTTGATGTGAAAGGTGCATAATGACAAGTTTTTTTTTAGAACAAAGAAAATTTCATAAACCGAATAACTTGGGTTGAAAGCCAAGCCATTAAAAAACATACAACCATTGTTTGCAAAATGGAAATAAAACAAACTTCCATGTCCAACATGGAAATCAAAAGAAGTTCAAAAAAAATAAGCAAAAATACAATAATACTTAAGAAGGCAATACAAAAAAAAAAAGCCAAGCTTCCATAGGTCTTCTACTATGGGCGGCTACACTAGCATCCCTTGTTGGAGATCATCTTCAAGCTTGCTTGTCCTTGCCTTTGTCTTTGCTCACATGCCCTATATCACATTTAAAGGGAGTGCGAATCACAACTTGTATCAAAATACCAAAGTTGGGATTTATATCAATAACACAATAAATTAGAGGAACTTATTACCTACTGGAGTCACACGTCCAACTTTAACATCTCCAAGATACTTTGGGCAATTGCGCTTCCAATGGCCCGTACCACAACAATAGTGACACTTATCTTTGGAAGATGTACCCTTTTTGGGCTTGGATGAGCTATACCCAATAGCTTTCCCTTTGCCTTTGTTGGGAATGGGTTTCTTACCCTCTCTAGCACTTTTCTTGAATTTCCCTTTGCTCTTTTCATTAATATTGAGCACATCCTTAGTCGCACTCACATTGAGACCCATGTCTCTCGGCTTATACAAGCAAGTTGTGCAATTCATGGAGAGAGGTTTTTATGTTTTGCATATTGTAGTTTATCCTAAACTGTATAAATGCTTTGATGCGATTCAAGGAATGGAGAACTCGGTCAATAACGAGTTGTTCGGGAATTTCAACCTTTTGCAATTTGAGCGTTTCAACATGCTCAATCAATTTGAGTACAGAAGGGCTCACTTTTTGACCCACTTTGATGTTGAGCTCAAAGAATGCGGAGGCCGCCTCATATTGGATGATCCTAGGTGCTTGTGAAAACATTGTCACAAGTTTGGTGTAGATCTCAGAGGCGGTGCCTATCTTAATAGCACTCCTTTGGAGATCGACATCCATAGAGAAGATCAAGACACTCTTGATCGCGTCCGATTCCTTTAGGTAAGCCTCATAGGCCTTCCTAACCGCGGCGGTTGAACTAGAAGTAGGCATAGCGGGAGCGGCTTCGGTAAGGTAACGAAGCTTGTCATCACCTTCCGCGACCAAGCGGAGTTGCGCATCCCAATCGGTAAAGTTAGTGCCATTATTTTAAAGTTTACATCGATCCATAAAGGATCGGAGCCAAGAAGCATTGGTGAGATGTGGAGCGATTCCACTTGTGGAAGTGGATGAAATCGGAGTTGTCATTGCAAATTAATCGAAATTGACTAGAAAATGGAAATGAAGGAAACAATTAACATTCATCATTTTTACTTGTAAACATTTTAACAAGGTTTTAAAGAAAATATGCATTTATATAATGACCTCGCACCTAAATTATATAAATGATTCCGAGATCTAATTTTATACAAACATGGGTACGGGAAACGATACAACCCATACTTGGATAAATTTGGTGAATTAACTCTTTAATTGATTCTACTATAGAAATCTCGGTCGATGTATTTCATAAAATCCATCTCTAGCCACGGAACATAATACTAGTCTTTATATCCCGTTGTGTCCAACCAAATTTCGTGTGTAATAACGTTTTATTACCCCACTTACCCAATGAAAAATGAAAGTACCACGGGGAACCGAATCTACCCCAAATCTCAAAGGGATTCATGAGTCCTACTATTTGGTAAGGCTAATTTCAATTTTAAATATGTGAGAGGTCTTGTCGATTTATTATCCATCATCTTTAAGTGAACTAAGTGGCTGAATACTGTATAATTATAATTGACAATAGTCGATAAAACGATTAAATATGCATGTGTAGTTATGGCGATTTGGCAATGCATGCAAACATATAAAGCAAGCAAATAAAGAAAACAAATTTCCCAGTACGGCCTTTCCTAAAATAGGAAATCTTATATTCTATTACATATTCGGAAACCAACTCCTTTGGTCCCTTGAATCTTCATTTGACACGCCTCCCAAGGACAAACACCGTCTTGATCAGAAACTCCGAGATTACAAATAATTAAATAATAAAATGTACATTGTACTTCCTATTATACATTTTTAAAATAAAATCTAATGAAATAAATAAAATAAAAGTAATACGAGATCACAATAAATTACAACTGAATCAATATTCCCTTACATTACGGGTAATATCGATTAAACTCAGGCCATACTAAGATAAAATTACATAATTCAAAATTATAGAAAAGAAATATGACATTCATCAATAAAAAATGCAGCAATATATTATGTGTCTAACATGCCAATTATGTGCTAAATCGCCCTATTTAAATTTATATCGTTAATATAGACCGGTTTTATGGATATTCGCAATTTTAACTTATTAAAATTACACAAAATATTACTAAAATCAAATTTTAGTCCAAGTTAATCATCCTAACCTTTTTGGACTCAAAAATTAGTCATCACTCAATTTTTGACAATAATTCAACTTGATTTATCAATTATGCTCATTTTTTACCTTAATATCATAGCATTTTATGAAATAAATCCAAATTTAATTACAATAATTTCAAAGTTTGAATTTTAAATTTTTGAACATTCTGGAAAAATTCCATGACACTCATAATGTCAAAAATCTAGGTTAAAATGTTAGAATTTATTTCGAGAAAAATATAGTTGCAATTTATCCGTTTTATCAAATAAAAAATCAAAAGCATATTAAGATTACTCTAATCAATGTTCCAACTTTATATCTGATATTTAGGATAAAAATGAAACCTAAAATAATTTTCTCATGCCATTTAATTTGTTTTAGCTATTTATGCCAAAATAGTCACCATTTATGTCATTTTTACACCTAAAAATTCATAAATCATGCAAAATGAATCAATTTATTCTAAACTTTTACACAAATTGATTAAAATATGCATGTGACAGCATATTAAAATTTCATGGCCTATTTCGAAGTTTAACTAATTTTAACCATTTTACCTCCATTTATGTCATTTTTATCTCATAAAAATCATAAATCATGCAAAATAAATCAAATTTATATGCACTTTTACATAAAATAAGTAAAATATGCATGTTAGGTCATATAAAAAATTCAAGGTCAGAGACAAAGTTTAACTATTTTTGGCATTTTAAACACCATTTTAATCAATAAAATGTAATAAAATTACTAAAAATCATTAAAATGAGCTAAAAAATACCATAAATCATCAAAATGACCTAAATTCATTTTAGGACTAGAATATATGACATGCATAATAATTTCGTGGCTTAATCATATAAATCACAAATTTTAAATTTTAATTTAGTCGGAAAAACTAAGCCGATTATGCATGCAACAACCAAAGCTCATGATACCACTTGAAAGGATTCATTAGCCCTCAAATTAAACTCTTTTAATTTTATATCTAATTACTCATTAATTAAATATGATGATCTTACGCATGCATAACAAAATATAAAACAAAGATAAGAAGAATGATTCTTACAATATGGAAATCGGATTTTTAAGGGCACAAGTAAGAACTCCAATGTTACTTATTCTTGAGCTTAAAATATATGGATGATCCTCCTTGTCTCCATAATGTGAGATCCTCCTTTCAATTGCACCAACACAAACCCTTAATTCTAATTTATATACTAACTAGATATATTAAATTAGAGACCTTAAAAATAATCTTATTATTATTTCTATTACTACTTTTAGTAATCTAAATATAAGATTTTAGAACAATTTTACTTTCTTTTCTAAAACTTTATTTTAGAGAGAAAAGGATAAAAGAGTAAGAAGTGAAATTATGTAAGAATGAATGTGTAAAAATAAGAACAATTCTCATTGTATGGAGGAGGGGGGGGGGGACCGGTGCAGAGAGGAGGAGAGAGGAGAGCCAATGCATGCAAAAATGCTCATGCAATTGTTATTATCAAAACTTGTTAGAGTGTAGAATAGACTATGAATGTAATCATTATGTACTCCAGTCAATTAAGCAATTAAACAATTCACCGTTCAAATCTCCTCTAAAATCTGGTTTTCTTAGTTAAAATGGAGTCCATTTTATTTTTGTCAATTTGTCATTTTGTCATATAATGTGTGACATGTGACATATAACATGTTAATAATAATATTAATGCATACTTAACAATTAAATATCATTACATATATTAATTTAATTATATACAATAATTGTCTAGTAATTCCCAATTACATGTAAATAAAATGGTCCATGATAATATAATCTACAGCATATTGCAATTATAATTAACGGTTCATTCTTATTTTAACTGTTTCATAAACAAAATTTTAGTAATATAACATCTTAATTACTAAAACGAATCTCATTTAATCGAATTACAGTAAGATTCATATTCTTACTCACATTCGTGAATTGTTCTATTTTAAAGAATTAATTAATCTGTATCATTATACAATTAATTAATTTTATCTATTAAGGGAATTGTCCTTTAGGTGTGACCTTAAGGGATCAACTAATCACCACCGTCAAACGACAGTAATGTCAAACTCTAGTCAGCCAATCATTACCGATTAATGTTGATTAGTTGATGTATAAATTGAATCATCCCTTCATGTATTCTTATTATGAGTTTTAATAATATGATCGCACTATTGTCGAGGACACATACTCCAACATTTATGATAGAAATTGGTTTTATTGTGTTCTATTATTGTTTGTAGGATGAATTAGTACACTAATTTTTTCTATTATGCTTGATTTGGATGATTATATGCTTAGGTTTAGTTGAAATTCTTGTCTCAAATTTCAGAAATTCAATGGCACCTAAAAAGGGAAGCAAGCAATGTGCTTCAAAGAGGATGATGAGTGAACCGGAGGCATCCCATGCTGCGGAGGATGTCGAAATGCAAGAAACACTGGAATGGCATGACCCGTCTTTCCCACAAGTCATCTTCACTAGCAAGAGACAATGGGAGAATTAGGTGTCTCCAAGGAGTAAGGTATGAAAGCTACTAAATTCATTAATCATGCTTCTTTAAAGAGTATTGGTCTAGACAAACATGTGAAATCTTTGTTTACAGGTCTAGACATGAAACTTGCATACACTATGAACTATAAGACTTTCCCCGAACTCACCCTTGAGTTCTTCAGCTCATTTGAATTTCATAAGTAAAAAAAGGACTTTGTTTATGGCGTTAGTTTCCGGTTGTTTAATGATGATTATAGGATGACTCTTGGTGTTTTTGCAGAGATATTTAGCTTGAAACATGAGGGCTTGCATATCGAGTCACCCGACCATTATAACCCAAGAAATACTTGGAATGTTATTTCCCACCTCCCTTTTAAAGATTGGAATCATGTGCCTCACCAATACATTCACTACCCCGCCATTCATATATGGCAACATTTCATGGAGTGGACCTTTTTGGGTAGGAATGAGCCTGACTAGGTGAGAATGTTGCAGGTGGAAATATTGGGTACCTTTCTAAATGTTGATGATGATGATAATTCTTAGCCATGCTTGGAAAATATGTATGGTGGTTAGCTGAGAAGTCTGACCATCTCTGGATAAGGTGGGTAAATCATATGTACATCAAAGGCCAACATTGGATGGATTACTCTCCTTCTGTTAACTCCAGTTGGACTTGGAGGAAAATTTGCCAAGTCAAGGATACCTTTAGACCTGCATATGCAAATGAGGAATGGGGCACTACTGTTGGTGAGTACGGTGTGGCTGCTGGCTACTCCTGGCTACAGGGTCCTATGCCCAAGGTTCCTTGGTACCCTGTCATATAAAATAGGCTGAATTTACCCAAACACTCTTTGATTGGTTGGTTGGCCATTCAATGCCGGTTATTAACCAAGGATAGGCTGTTAAGATTTGGTATCATTATTGATGGATCTTGTGATATGTGTTTGAAGCAACCTGAGGATCACTGTCACCTTTTATATAAATGCAGATTCAGTAGTAGTTGCTGGAAGATTTTAGCTCACTGGTTGGGTGTCACCTTTCCTGATACTGAGATACTGCACTGGTGTATACAATGGAGATGTAAGTCTCTGATGAAGAAGCAGATTGTCATGGCTGCTGTCATTGCCCTGGTCTATCAAATATTGAATACTCGTAACATCTGTAGAGTGGAAAACAAGATGCTTCATCCTGCACATGTTGTTAAAACGGTCACTCATCTGATTAAGAGTAGGGGGATGCACTGGAAATGGACGTCCAAGTACCATAATACGTATTGGGCTCCTTGGCTAGAGTAGCTAGATTTAGCGTTTTATTTGATGTTCTAGCTTGCTATATCTGGTGATTTTGTACTCACATTGCTTAATTATTAATATAATTTTCACATTTCACCAAAAAAAAAGATGGTGATGATAAATAGGGAATTAATTTCCCCTACCATTTTGCGGTGCACTTGACTAAACAAAGCAATCGATCCACTAGCTCTATTGTTTTGGGTGGGTTGATAACTATGATTGCTACAAAGGCATGCCAGTTTAACAAGTGACTACCCATTTGCGACCTTTGGTTTCAACGGGGGAGACGGGTGATAGACTAGATTAGGAATATTTTCTATCTTTGAATTGGTTTAGAAATTCTCTTCCTAATATGATTTGGAAAATTGGTAAGAATGACTCAATTAGTCTTCTGGGTGAAATTTTAAATTAAAAGCTATTGTGTACACAAAACCCAGCCGCGAGGGTGCCCCGTTTGAAAGACCCACTTATCTCTTACCTTTATGGGCGGAGACACCTAATGCACCCACTCTTGTGTGACATGAAAGTGGTCAATCGTCTAATGCTCCTCCTTCCACCTCTAACAATGAATTGATGTATATGATGCATGACTTAAGCCTTAACATGACCACCATGCAAAATGACCAAAGACTTGCCTTGCACCCAATTTATGATCATTTTGCTAAGCAAGGACTTGCCTTGCACCAAAGACGTCGTCTAGGTCCGGCGTAGTTGTCGCCGGCGAGTTCGTGGTGTACGACGTGAGTTTGAGAGGAAGCCGAGAAAGGAAAAAGGAGTGGAGGTACAGAAAAAGAGCAACGACGATGATTACGCTATGCATTTGAAGCCATTCACATTGGCTATGTAGCCCATTTTTAGCCCCTTTTACACATGTTTACAACTTTCCTAGCTACATTCTATACTTGCCTACTTGTTAAGCTAGTAGCTATGTCATTGGTGGTAGGATACTCATTTGGGATATAGTTTGATTGTGTCATTGTTGAGGTTGGTTAGACGGAATTGCTATTTCCGTTTTATTTGATTATGAAAGAAAAGTTGAAGTGAAAAGAAAATTGGAAAAAAAAAAAGAAGAGAGAAAAAAAATGAAAGAAATTGAAAAGAAAAAAAGATGTGAAAAGAAATGAAAAAGAAGAAGCATGATTTGAGAAGAAAAAAAAAGAGGTTGTGTTAAGAAGATCTCATGTTATTATTCATGATTTCTTGGAGAGTATCCTTATGATTTGTATTGAAAGGGTCATTAAGTTGTTGTTTTTGACTTCTAATATTGGGTTTAATTTGGGTTTGGGATTGAGCATCCTTTCACTTGGTTGTTGCTAGCTTGACTTAGCTCCACATTCAATAATTCATATGATCCCCCTTATTATGCATTGCCTATTGCCTTCTTCTTACCCATTGGCTTCTTACATGCTTGCATTTGATTGTTTTAACTTACTAATTGAAATGCTACCATATTAGATTGCGGGCACACTCTCATGAGTCGAGGATAGGTGAGTGCTACTCACACAAATATCCTTTTACATATAAATGAGTATTGAGTGAATTGTGAGAGTCCAATGTCAAAAGATCATGCAAGGGCCGAAAAGGTCATTTGAAGTCATTCATGCTACGCCACCATGTAAATCTCATCCATGTTTATGCATTGTCCTTATGCCCATGTTGTTTCGGGATTTGAGTCATTATGCTTATTGCTTATTTTGGGATTATGTAATTAATAGGAAATGTTTGCTTGCTTGAGGACAAGCAAGAGTTTAGCTTGGGGGAGTTTGATTTGTCTAATTTATATATGATTTTACTCCCTATTTTAGCTCGGTTTTATTTGATTATTGCACTTTTATAAGTGCATTTGTGAGCTAATTCCGTGTTCTAGGTGTCTTTGCTTGTATTCATTGCATTTTGTAGGAAATGAAGCATTCGATAGCTTTTTCCTGTAAAATTAGCAAGCACTAAAGATCACGAGGCTAAAAGAAACAAGACTTGACCATGGAGGGGGATTTTAGGAAAATCCGAGCATGGAAATCCCGAGCATGAAGAAACTAACTTGGGTTGATGCACAAAGTAAAGAAATGAAAATGAAGCCCAAGTAAAGTCCAAATAATCAAGATGAAGGGTAAGCTAAGGATTCCAAATCATGCAATAAGTCGGAGGCATTAAGGAGCATTAAGACGAGCTTTTGATTTCATTTACCATTTAATCAAGGATTAAAGGCATTTAACCCGGATTACTCCATCCCCGATCGGGGTGGGGTGTCCCCGATCGGGGTGAACCTCTTCTATGATTTTTATGTTTTACCCTTTAATCTTATATAAAGGGTGTCTAATCCGTCATTCGGGGATATCTTTTCATACTCTTAAGCAATACTCTAGTTTTCAGAATAATATACATTTCCTTTAAGCATTTCATTGTTATAAACAATTTTCCTTAAGCATTTCAAGTAATCAATTCAAGCTTTCCATTCAACTTATTTGAGTTTCTCATTTGTGTTCTTTCTTATTCGAGTTCTATTTCCCTGTTACGGTAACTGATGCGTGTATTTTATATAAGGTTTTTACCTCATTTTTACACGCATTTCTGTATTATTTACGTGGCATCTAGCTACAAATTCCCCTGTATAGTCTACTTTGGGTTTGTCTTGTATGAATTGCAGGTACGAACCAGAAAGGTGCAAAATCAAGCCTGAACTTGTCATAATTGCATGCATTTTAAAGAACAAGGAATCAGAGCTCGAAATCTGTCACTTAGAGATGCGTGAAGTGGCCTCGGAAGGTGCTAAGGAGTCCACCTCTGCTTATATATCTTGATCGACCTATCTTGCTACTCATTATGCTCGATCGAATGCTTTATCCATCAAGAATCACTCGATCGAGCTCTACCTTTACTCGATCGAGATAGCTGCCCTTTGAAGTGTTCGATCGAACTCCCTCCTTACTCGATAGAAAGGATTGTCAAGTTTTCTCCTCGATCGAGTGGTTTCATTTCACTCGATCGAGAGGCTATTTGTTTTAGGCGGGCCTTGAGCTATTTTCGAGATTTGCTTTGTAATTTAGAATATAAGGTTATGACAGCAGTCATATGGGTGGTCTGCTCTTCTCCTCCCCTCCTCCTTTCTTCGACTCTCACTACTACCCTCTTAGAACTTTTACTCTTGAACTCTAACTTTGGATTTCCTCTTTTTTAATCGGTACTCTTTGTTCTACTCTTGATCTTTAATCAATTACTTGTTTTATTGCTTATTTTCCCTTTAATCTCTATTGTTGGTTCCCTCTTTCCATACCCTTATTATGTTGAATTTTTATGTTTTATGTATTGTTGTTGCTTGTTCAATGATTATGCATAGCTAATTCTCCTTTGCTAAGACATAGGGGAGCCATGATTTTAAGGAAATTGTGAATAGGTGATTAGACATGATGTGAATTAGATTTATGTTGTTAATCGCTACATATAATTGTTCTTACCTGCTTGAGTCGACGCAATTAGTTAATTAATCACGGTACACCTTGACCTAGATCGGAAGATTGGAAAAGGTAAGACCTGTAGCGAATATTAGGGCCTTCTAGTGAGGGCGGAAGTTAAGCTAGAACTGTCTTAGGGCGAATAGCGGACCGAAAGGAACTTTTCACTACCCTGTAGATCGAATTTGCATTGACCTGAGACCCAAGAATACGTTTCTTAAGAATCATGGTGAACCGACTATCTTAGCTACTTTCTTTCTGCCTTATTGAGACCAACTCTTTTCTTTATTTTTCTTGCTCTATTTCTCTTTTTTACCTCCTTAAATTAGAACAATCATTTAAAAACCCCCAAGTAACTGTGACTCAGACGACCTTAGTTTAGCAGACATTTTCCCATCTCCTTGTGGAGATCGACCCTACTTACCGCTGACTTCTGTTAGTAGTATTTAGGTATTTATTTTTTGTACTGAACGACGGTATCAAATTTTGGTGTCATTGCCAGGGAGGTATGCATCTATATCTGTGTCTGTAGTGTTTTATCGCATTTCAGTTTGCACGTTTAGTTGTTTTCGCATGCATTGCTGTTTTAATTCGGAAAATTACATAAAATTCAAAAAAAAACTCACGTTTATTTCTGCATTTAGGTTGAGTCAGAATGTTGAACTTTTATGCTATCTTGAGTCCTTTTACCCTTACCTTGCATATTCTTAACATTCTGTTGGCATGGTAACATGCATAATCTACGAGTTTTTGTTTAAACTTATCTGAACGAATAGACTTGACTCTTATATTGGCAAGCTACATTTACATTCTAAGGTTTAGAGCTTGATAAACTGGTGACATTCATGACCAGTTTCATGTAGGATGTGAGTAGTACTCTCTATAAGGCATGTAACATCAATTTCCATAAGCATGAATTCAGTCTACTTGGTACCTGTATGCATTCGGTCTGTGGTTGGTGACACATGTTAAGAGAGGCGATTCCCTTTATTTCATTCTACCCATGAGCTCCACATAGCCAAATTGCCCGTTGTCCTATATAGCTACAGTCTATAATTTTGACTACCCTAGCCGATCTAGTAATTAGTAGCTGTTGGAAATATCCCATTGCAATATGGCTATATCTATTTTGAGAAGTTGGTCTAAATGTTGAAGGGAATGAATGAGAAAAAAAACGAAAAGAAAAAATATTATGGAAAAAAAAAATGAAAAAATATATATAAAAAAGAAAAGAACGATTACGAAAAATCATGAACCAAAAAATATATTATGTTGTGATTTGCACTCCCATGTTATATTTGTATCTTATGCGGAGTTGTCAATTCTATGGTGCCCAGTGAGTTGTGTGCTGCAAATTAGCACTGTTCGCATTGATATATTGAGTATGAAGTTGGGAAGCGTTTCTAATTTGGAACCGTTGTAGCTAGCTTGGCTATTAACTCCACATCTCCAAATTTATTTTAGCCCCTTCTTAACCATTACCTCACTTACCCAGATATAAGTCATCGACATGTGTCTTGATCATTAGTTGGTTGGAATGCATATGTACGGTTGTAGACACTTTATTCATGTTAGACTGCATGCATGTTCTTATAGGTCGAGTTAGTGAGTGTCTTTACTTCTTCCTATCTCTTACTTATATACTCGCTCTGTGCTTAATTTGTGTGATGAGCGACCCGTGAGAGTCCGATATGTATGAGTCTTGAAAGGTCGACAGTTCAGTAGTTTGGGACATTGATTTAACTTGTTTGCACTTACCTATTGCTACTTTGTTAGCTGTTGCATTAAATTGGTTTGGGTGGATAATTTGTAGCTGATAAGTTGGTCCCGTTCCGTTAGTTATCCTTGGTTGCATTCATAGTTTGCTTGGGGACAAGCAAAGGTTTGGTTTGGGGAGATTTGATGCGTGTATTTTATATAAGGTTTTTACCTCATTTTTACACGCATTTCTGTATTATTTACGTGGCATCTAGCTACAAATTCCCCTGTATAGTCTACTTTGGGTTTGTCTTGTATGAATTGCAGGTACGAACCAGAAAGGTGCAAAATCAAGCTTGAACTTGTCATAATTGGATGTATTTTGGAGAACAAGGAATCGGAGCTCGAAATATGTCATTTAGAGATGCGTGAAGTGGCCTCGGAAGCTGCTAAGGAGTCCACCCGTGCATATATATCTTGATCCACCAAATTTGTCACTGTTCGCATTGATATATTGAGTATGAAGTTGGGAAGCGTTTCTAATTTGGAATCGTTGTTGCTAGCTTGGTTATTAACTCCACATCTCCAAATTCATTTTAGCCCCTTCTTACCCACTACCTCACTTACCCAGATATAAGTCCTCGGCATATGTCTTGATCATTAGTTGGTTGGAATGCATATGTACGGTTGTAGAGACTTTATTCATGTTAGACTGCATGCATGTTCTTATAGGTCGAGTTAGGTGAGTGTCTTTACTTCTTCCTATCTCTTACTTATATACTCGCTCTGTGCTTAATTTGAGTGATGAGCGACCCGTGAGAGTTCGATATGTATGAGTCTTGCAAGGTCGACAGTTCAGTAGTTTGGGACATTGATTTAACTCGTTTGCACTTACCTATTGCTACTTTGTTAGCTGTTGCATTAAATTGGTTTGGGTGGATAATTTGTAGCTGATAAGTTGGTCCCGTTCCGTTAGTTATCCTTGGTTGCATTCATAGTTTGCTTGGGGACAAGCAAAGGTTTGGTTTGGGGAGATTTGATGCGTGTATTTTATATAAGGTTTTTACCTCATTTTTACACGCATTTACAGATTATTTTTACGTGGCATCTAGCTACAAATTCCCCCGTATAGTCTACTTTGGGTTTGTCTTGTATGAATTGCAGGTACGAACCAGAAAGGTGCAAAATCAAGCTTGAACTTGTCATAATTGGATGTATTTTGGAGAACAAGGAATCGGAGCTCGAAATATGTCATTTAGAGATGCGTGAAGTGGCCTCGGAAGCTGCTAAGGAGTCCACCCGTGCATATATATCTTGATCCACCAAATTTGTCACTGTTCGCATTGATATATTGAGTATGAAGTTGGGAAGCGTTTCTAATTTGGAATCGTTGTTGCTAGCTTGGTTATTAACTCCACATCTCCAAATTCATTTTAGCCCCTTCTTACCCACTACCTCACTTACCCAGATATAAGTCCTCGGCATATGTCTTGATCATTAGTTGGTTGGAATGCATATGTACGGTTGTAGAGACTTTATTCATGTTAGACTGCATGCATGTTCTTATAGGTCGAGTTAGGTGAGTGTCTTTACTTCTTCCTATCTCTTACTTATATACTCGCTCTGTGCTTAATTTGAGTGATGAGCGACCCGTGAGAGTTCGATATGTATGAGTCTTGCAAGGTCGACAGTTCAGTAGTTTGGGACATTGATTTAACTCGTTTGCACTTACCTATTGCTACTTTGTTAGCTGTTGCATTAAATTGGTTTGGGTGGATAATTTGTAGCTGATAAGTTGGTTCCGTTCCGTTAGTTGTCCTTGGTTGCATTCCTAGTTTGCTTGGGGACAAGCAAAGGTATGGTTTGGGGAGATTTGATGCGTGTATTTTATATAAGGTTTTTACCTCATTTTTACACGCATTTCTGTATTATTTACGTGGCATCTAGCTACAAATTCCCCTGTATAGTCTACTTTGGGTTTCTTGTATGAATTGCAGGTACGAACCCGAAAGGTGATAAATCAAGCCTCAACTTGTCATAATTGCATGTATTTTGGAGAACAAGGAATCGGAGCTCGAAATCTGTCACTTAGAGATGCGTGAAGTTGCCTTGGAAGGTGCTAAGGAGTCCACCCGTGCTTATATAGCTTGATCGACCAGTCTTGCTACTCATTATGCTCGATCGAATGCTTTATCCATCAAGAATCACTCGATCGAGATAATTGCCCTTTGAAGTGTTCGATCGAACTCCCTCCTTACTCGATCGAAAGGATTGTCAAGTTTTCTCCTCGATCGAGTGGTTTCATTTCACTCGATCGAGAGGCTATTTGTTTTAGGCGGGCCTTGAGCTATTTTCGAGATTTGCTTTGTAATTTAGAATATATGGTTATGATAACAGTCATATGGGTGGTCTGCTCTTCTCCTCCCCTCCTCCTTTCTTCGACTCTCACTACTACCCTCTTAGAACTTTTACTCTTGAACTCTAACTTTGGATTTCCTCTTTTTTAATCGGTACTCTTTATTCTACTCTTGATCTTTAATCAATTACTTGTTTTATTGCTTATTTTCCCTTTAATCTCTATTGTTGGTTCCCTCTTTCCATACCCTTATTATGTTGAATTTCTATGTTTTATGTATTGTTGTTGCTTGTTCAATGATTATGCATAGCTAATTCTCCTTTGCTAAGACATAGGGGAGCCATAATTGTTCTTACCTGCTTGAGTCGACGCAATTAGTTAATTAATCACGGTACACCTTGACCTAGATCGGAAGATTGGAAAAGGTAAAATCTGTAGCGAACATTAGGGCCTTCTAGTGAGGGCGGAAGTTAACCTAGATTTGTCTTAGGGCGAATAGCAGACCGAAAGGAATATTTCACTACCCTGTAGATCGAATTTGCATTGACCTGAGACCCTAGAATACGTTTCTTAAGAATCATGGTAAACCGACTATCTTAGCTACTTTCTTTCCGCCTTATTGAGATCAACTCTTTTCTTTATTTCTCTTTCTCTATTTCTCTTTTTTACCTCCTTAAATTAGAACAATCATTTAAAAACCCCCAAGAAACTGTGACTCAGACGGCCTTAGTTTAGCAGACATTTTCCCATCTCCTTGTGGAGATCGACCCTACTTACCGCTGACTTCTGTTAGTAGTATTTAGGTATTTATTTTTTGTACTGAACGACGGTGTCAAATTTTGGTGTCATTGCCAGGGAGGTATGCATCTATATCTGTGTCTGCAGTGTTTTATTGCATTTCAGTTTGCACGTTTAGTTGTTTTCGCATGCATTGCTGTTTCAATTCGGAAAATTACATAAAATTCAAAAAAAATTCACGTTTCTTTCTGCATTTAGGTTGAGTCCGAATGTTGAACTTTTATGCTACCTTGAGTCCTTTTACCCTTACCTTGCATATTCTTACCATTCTGTTGGCATGGTAACATGCATAATCTACGAGTTTTTGTTTAAACTTATTTGAACGAATAGACTTGACTCTTATATTGGCAAGCTACATTTACATTCTAAGGTTTAGAGCTTGATAAACTGGTGACATTCATGACCAGTTTCATGTAGGATGTGAGTAGTACTCTCTATAAGGCATGTAACATCAATTTACATAAGCATGAATTCAGTCTACTTAGTACCTGTATGCATTCGGTCTGTGGTTGGTGACACATGTTAGGAGAGGCGATTCCCTTTATTTCATTCTACCCATGAGCTCCACATAGCCAAATTGCCCCTTGTCCTAAATAGCTACAGTCTATATTTTTCACTACCCTAGCCGAGCTAGTAATTAGTAGCTGTTGGGAATGTCCCATTGCAATATGGCTATATCTATTTTGAGAAGTTGGTGGAAATGTTGAAGGGAATGAATGAGAAAAAAAACGAAAAGAAAAAATATTATGGAAAAAAAAAATGAAAAAATATATATAAAAAGAAAAGAACGATTACGAAAAATCATGAACCAAAAAATATATTATGTTGTGATTTGCACTCCCATGTTATATTTGTATCTTATGCGGAGTTGTCATTTCTATGGTGGCCAGTGAGTTGTGTGCTGCAAATTAGCATTGTTCGCATTGATATATTATGTATGAAGTTGGGAAGCGTTTCTAATTTGGAACCGTTGTTGCTAGCTTGGCTATTAACTCCACATCTCCAAATTCATTTTAGCCCCTTCTTAACCATTACCTCACTTACCTAGATATAATTCATCGGCATGTGTCTTGATCATTAGTTGGTTGGAATGCATATGTACGGTTGTACAGACTTTATTCATGTTAGACTGCATGCATGTTCTTATAGGTCGAGTTAGTGAGTGTCTTTCCTTCTTCCTATCTCTTACTTATATACTCGCTATGTGCTTAATTTGTGTGATGAGCGACCCGTGAGAGTCCGATATGTATGAGTCTTGAAAGGTCGACAGTTCAGTATTTGGGACATTGATTTAACTCGTTTGCACTTACCTATTGCTACTTTATTAGCTGTTGCATTAAATTGGTTTGGGTGGATATTTTGTAGCTGATAAGTTGGTCCCGTTCCATTAGTTATCCTTGGTTGCATTCATAGTTTGCTTGGGGACAAGCAAAGGTTTGGTTTGGGGAGATTTGATGCGTGTATTTTATATAAGGTTTTTACCTCATTTTTACACGCATTTCTGTATTATTTACGTGGCATCTAGCTACAAATTCCCCTGTATAGTCTACTTTGGGTATGTCTTGTATGAAATGCAGGTACGAACCAGAAAGGTGCAAAATCAAGCTTGAACTTGTCATAATTGCATGTATTTTGGAGAACAAGGAATCGGAGCTCGAAATATGTCACTTAGAGATGCGTGAAGTGGCCTCGGAAGCTGCTAAGGAGTCCACCCGTGCATATATATCTTGATCCACCAAATCTGTCACTGTTCGCATTGATATATTGAGTATGAAGTTGGGAAGCGTTTCTAATTTGGAATCGTTGTTGCTAGCTTGGCTATTAACTCCACATCTACAAATTCATTTTAGCCCCTTCTTACCCACTACCTCACTTACCCAGATATAAGTCCTCGGCATGTGTCTTGATCATTAGTTGGTTGGAATGCATATGTATGGTTGTAGAGACTTTATTCATGTTAGACTGCATGCATTTTCTTATAAGTCGAGTTAGGTGAGTGTTTTTACTTCTTCCTATCTTTTACTTATATACTCGCTCTGTGCTTAATTTGTGTGATGAGCGACCCGTGAGAGTCCGATATGTATGAGTCTTGCAAGGTCGACAGTTCATTAGTTTGGGACATTTATTTAACTCGTTTGCACTTACCTATTGCTACTTTGTTAGCTGTTGCATTAAATTGGTTTGGGTGGATAATTTGTAGTTGATAAGTTGGTCCCGTTCCGTTAGTTGTCCTTGGTTGCATTCATAGTTTGCTTGGGGACAAGCAAAGGTATGGTTTGGGGAGATTTGATGCGTGTATTTTATATAAGATTTTTACCTCATTTTTACACGCATTTCTGTATTATTTACGTGGCATCTAGCTACAAATTCCCCTGTATAGTCTACTTTGGGTTTGTCTTGTATGAATTGCAGGTACGAACCTGAAAGGTGCAAAATCAAGCCTGAACTTGTCATAATTGCATGTATTTTGGAGAACAAGGAATCGGAGCTCGAAATCTGTCACTTAGAGATGCGTGAAGTTGCCTCGGAAGGTGCTAAGGAGTCCACCCGTGCTTATATAGCTTGATCGACCAGTCTTGCTACTCATTATGCTCGATCGAATGCTTTATCCATCAATAATCACTCGATCGAGCTCTATCTTTACTCGATCGAGATAGATGCCCTTTGAAGTGTTCGATCGAACTCCCTCTTTACTCGATCGAACGGATTGTCAAGTTTTCTCCTCGATCGAGTGGTTTCATTTCACTCGATCGAGAGGATATGTGTTTTAGGCGGGCCTTGTTCTATTTTCGATATTTGCTTTTGTAATTTAGAATATAAGGTTATGACGGCAGTCATATGGGTGGTCTACTCTTCTCCTCCCCTCCTTTGACTCTCACTACTACTCTCTTAGAACTTTTACTCTTGAACCCTAACTTGGGATTTCCTCTTTTGTAATCGGTACTCTTTATTCTACTCTTGATCTTTAATCAATTACTTGTTTTATTTCTTATTTTCCCTTTAATCTCTATTGTTGGTTCTCTCTTTCCATACCCCTATTATGTTGAATTTCTATGTTTTATGTATTGTTGTTGCTTGTTCAATGATTATGCATAGCTAATTCTCCTTTGCTAAGACATAGGGGAGCCATGATTTTAAGGAAATTGTGAATAGGTGATTAGACATGATGTGAATTAGATCTATGTTGTTAATCGCTGCATATAATTGTTCTTACCTTCTCGAGTTAACGCAATTAGGTAATTAATCACGGTACACATTGACCTAGATCAGAAGATTGGAAAAGGTAAGACGTGTAGCGAACGTTAGGGCATTCTAGTGAGGGCGAAAATTAAGCGAGAACTGTCTTAGGGCGAATAGCGGACCGGAAGGAACTTTTCACTACCCTGTAGATCGAATTTGCATTGACCTGAGACCCTAGAATACGTTTCTTAAGAATCATGGTGAACCGACTGTCTTAGCTACTTTCTTTCTGCCTTATTGTGATCAACTCTTTTCTTTATTTCTCTTGCTCTATTTCTCTTCTTTTACCTCCTTAGATTAGAACAATCATTTAAAAACCCCCAAGAAATTGTGACTCAAACGGACTTAGTTTAGCAGACATTTTCCCATCTCCCTGTGGAGATCGACCCTACTTACCGCTGACTTTTGTTAGTAGTATTTAGGTATTTATTTTTGGTACTGAACGACGGTATCAGTAACTTCATTACTAGCTTTACTTCGTTAATTCACACGTCGTTTTCATTGTTATATTGTTTTCATTTTCATTTCCATTTCCATTTTGTTATTAGATTGTTGCATTTTATTATCTAATCATTTCCATCATAGTTTATTCATAGCATTTTCATATTTACATATCATCATAGTTAATTTACTTATCACATGTTATATTATTCCTTAGTTATTTGATTAAGCATTGTTTCTAATATATATGTTTTTATCATCATTTAGCATTATCTTATTTCTCAATCATTCATTTAGTTATAATTATTTTATCATCATGTTTATGATATCATATCTTATTGATTAGTTTAGTTTTCAATATGAGTGAGTAGTTCATTTTGTCTAGAGAATAGGGAAGTCATGCATACATAGTATTTGCAATTGTTGAATTAGGATGCTATAGTAATCGTTTAATAGTTTCTATCTCATGGTTGTTTTATTTTTTAGTCTTTGATAATTGATCACTATCTTTGATTAAATTTGTTAATTCACTTTTATAAGTCGAGAGGAACGAAATTAAATTAGACTAAGCATGTTTTATAGGCCGATCTTGTCGCTAGCTAGAACCCGTTCTATGGCTGACAATAAGGCCGAGAGTTGGTTGTCATTAGACCTAAACAATTATCGATATTATCAATTCTTAGTTTGAGCATTTACATATTTTCATGTGTGACCCGACTCTCCTAGAATCTTTTATCATTTTTAATTTTACATCATTTTATTACAAGTTTACCAACCAAACCAAACAAACAATCCTAACCGACCTAGATAGAATTGTACTCATAGCAATTCACTACGGAATTCCCGTCTCCTTGTGTTCGACCCCTACTTTACTACATTCATTTGTTACTCAAGTCTAGGATATTTTTGTTAGGTGTGCGATAGCCAACATCGAGTACTCGGCCGAGTAACCGGTCTGACGGGTTATTTTCCACGATTTTGATTAAAATAGTTGGAAAAGTATAAAAAGGCGTGTCAACAGGTTCTTAATCATTTCTTAATCATTTTCTTAAAAACCTAACTACGTATAACTTCTCCAACCATTCTAATCCCTGCTAAGGCTAGACTGAAGGGTTTTTACATCTTTTGCCCGCGTCGATTTCATCAGTAAGCATCGTACTCTTGTCTTAATTGTTATGTTATAGTTGTTCAACCCTAATTGGTTTGATTGGTGATTTAGGGCAGATTTTGATTGTATGATGTAGTTATAGGTGACGAGTTCGTAGATGAGCCTTTCTGTTGATTTTTGTGGTTGATTGTATTGCAAATAAGGTAGGCTTTCCCCTACTCCGCTGACTATGTAGTTGATTAAGTTTTTTGTGTTTATTTGTTGGTATTTTATCATTGATTGAAATTGATGGAGGTTGGTTAGATTATACTTGTCGGTTGGTTGTTGTTGTGGGACCATGTCGGGAGATGGTTCCATCCCCATGTTCGCCCCTTGTGACCCTCGTCACAAGGGGGATGTGCATATTAAGGAGTTGGGATCGCTCGTTGCGATGAGCTAGGCTTAGATCGTACAGCTAGGGATGTCAGTGGGGCGGGTATAAGTGGGTACCGCCCCGCACCCGCCCCAGTTAGGGCGGGGATGGGTAAAGCTTTGGCGGGTGGTGGGGCGGGTGCGGGTGTAACACCCCGTATTTTATTAAGTTGGATAAAATTCTTTTAATTGCTATTTTGAATTTAATTACATCATTTAACGATTTATATATATATGCTTAGCTAATTAATTAATTTCATCATAATTCGATACGTTAATTTTAATAATAATTAATAAGTTTATTTAAAGTTAGTTCGAATTTATTGAAGTTAGTTCGGGTTTTAATTTCATCATAATTCGATACGTTAATTTTAATAATCATTAATAAGTTTATTTAAAGTTAGTTCGAATTTATTGAAGTTAGTTCGGGTTTATTTATTTAATAATTCCCGTTTCTTTACGAGTCCTTATGAAAGTTGTTTTAAGTAAACCCGAGATGGATTTTGGGAACAAAACCGTCCAATTAGCTATTTTGAACTTATTTCACTAAATTAGCAATTTTTATTAATATCCGTTAGTTTCGTAAAAATCGCTAATAATTCCGATTCAAGCGGATATCGTATTATTTCCGTTAACTAGCTGAGTTTATTTTATTTTCACTCATTAAATTTATTTATTATTGATTCCGTTTTATTACTGAAACTTTTACTTAAATCGGTTAAATTTAACTCGAAACGGTTTTAATAACGATCGAAGTTTCTTAACGACGAAGAAACGTACGTATAATTAATAGCAGGCTAGCAGGCTGCTGTCTCATTTATAAATAACGCACGTCTTCTTCTTTTCTTCTACTTCCTTCTTTGTTCTTCTTTTCACGTTTCATTTTTTTTTCTCTGTCAATCGCAAAATCGATTTTCGGTCGTCCGTTTCTCATCCGTTTTCGACGATTTTCGTTCCATAGCATTCCTCTCGTCGTTTACGTCAATCCGTTGTAAGTAAAATTCATTTTCGTTATGTATTTTTACAAACCCAATTTATATTTTTAGCTTTGTTTATTATAAGACGGTTGTATGTACTAAAATAGACGGTCTGGTAGAATATTTGTTAGTCATAAATGATTAGTTCTATCGGAAAAAGGTAATAATGATAGGTTACTCGGTATTACTTGTTAAATATGTGTATTTTGAAAGTGGTTAGTCTTTTATAGTTGAGACGGTGTATAATTATATATAGGGATCATTATGGATGTTAATTAGTCAGTTGTATAGTTGAGACGGTGTATACTGATATGTGGAGATGATTGAGACGGTGTATACTGACCTCTAGGGATCATTTGGGATGCTAGCTAGTAAGTGGTATATTTGAGACGGTGTATACTGACATGTAGAGATCGTTTTGGGATGCTATTTGGGATCTTGTTTAGTTGTGGTATTGTGCGAAAATTAGAATCATTTTTTGAGTCCGCTTTGCGGTACTTTGGGACATTTTTTGGGACCCCTTTTGACTCGGTTTAGGACTGGTTTAGGATTGATTGAACTCTGTTTTGGTACCGTTTTGTGCGACCTTGATTGTTTTGGGACGATCGAAATGGAGGTGTGGGGGCTGTATTGGCCTCGGTTTTGGGAGCCGTGACAGGCTGGTTTGGGCTCAGTTTTGGGACGGATAAAATGGTGCTTTATGGGACTGTTTCTAGGGCGTAAAAGTTGTGAAAATTTTCTTGGTATGCCTGTCAGAAGGGAGGGTCATAGTGGTTTATGAACATAAGACAGTAGCTAATGAATATGATTTACATGTTTTGATTTAAATTAATTTCCGTCTCATATTTTATATAAAGATAATTCGTTAATATCGTCCTATCACATAATTTTTAGGTGGCTCATATGTGGTTAAAGATGAAGAGTAATTTTGGGTTTTAGAAGCTTTCTCAAGTTATTACTTGTCTCTTTGCTAGCGTAAGGTAACTATTCCGAGTTACTCGACGAATAAATGTCACATTCTTTGTTTTCTTGTATGATTTTGTGAATGTTATTTGAGTAGTTTATTTCACATGAAAATATGAGTCAAATTCATGCCTTTTGTAAGTACAAGTTCACATATTAATATGGAAATGAATTTTATAGCAATAATTGCCATGTTTTGATAATTGTGCCGAAAACTGAGCCTTAGTCCCTTTGACTGATGCGATGTCAGACAATTGAGTGATTGGTCAGCCGCAATTTAACCCGTACCTGTCGCAGGGCTGGGGTTGCGGGTAAAAATTCGGTTGGATGAAATTTTGAATGAATTAGATAGTCGGCCTTTTTCTTGTTTTAGGCCATTCATTATATTTTTTATCTCACATGTGTAATTAGTTGATTTAAGTAGCTTTTTATATTGTAAAAACGGCCCTAGTTTCCCCGAAGCCTTTAATTTGGTTAATATTGTTAGAATTGGAAATTTGTATTGAGGATTCTTTGGATTGAATCTTTGTATATAGCCTTTCACATGATAGAATATTAGATTTTATGTTGATAAGTAGGACTTTTTGCCCTCTTAAGGTTAAGTGGGCGTCTTACTTGACTTGTGTGGTGAGTCATGTGTGGTGTGGGCTAAAATATTCAAGCTGGGACTAGCTGGGACTAGGTCCTAGGTGAGTATTTCGGCCTTCATCATAGATAGGTCTTTATAGTCTCCGACGAGTATATGTTCAACGCTTGATAGCCTTTGTGTTCTGACTAGTGGATGTTTATCCAAGTTGGGGCATGACCTCAGGTACTTATTTTGATAGTATGGGGTCAGCTTAAGTACTAGCCAACCCTTCGGTGGTGTCCTTAGGGTACTCACTTCACTTTGTTTTAAAAAAAGTTGTGAGTCTTGGGTGCGGTGGTGTGTATCCGCATGTCTAGGTCTCTTGCATTTTAGGCTAGGGTTGTGTTGTCTCTTGGCCATGTTTTCTTAATAGTAACCGCTGAGCCAAGATACCGGTTCGATTACCTTCCCTACCTCGTGGTATAGACTTGAGTTACAAAGTGACTATTGACCGTACTAAGAACTTATGCCTGTCTTTGATATATTGCCCTTTCTTGTATGGTGATTCTATGAATCATAGAAGGTGAGATGCAAGCCGGCTATGGTTGATAGAGTTTGGATTCCTGGATGTTATGTGATTCACATGATAGTGTAGTATGAGTCGGTCTAGTTTTCACATGCTAGGACTATGTGTTGTTATATTGTTGTTCACATGATAAGCACGATTGTCTAGCATCTATATGCTAAGGCATTGTGTGATTCGTATTCATATTCTTATGTTTACATGTTATATTAATTATGACATTTCGTGGGTCGGGAGAACTCGAGTTACTCCCCACTCGACCGTGGCTTTCGTATTTGTATAAAATGCGAATGACAGGTAGGTGATGCATATATGGGGTACATGGACGAGCTAGCGAGCAAAGTAACCTTGGGACCTAGACTGGTTTTATTTCATTGTGACCCTTAAACCCTTTTTGTGTCACATACATTTTAGGGACATATGTCTCCCTCTTTTTCTTTGGTTTGTATCACTTTATTCTCGCAGCTTTAGTATAGTTATGTAAATTAGTCTGTTAGCATTTGCAGGTGTTGGCATCCTCCTTCTGGAAATGTTTGTGAATGGTTTAGAAAAGTTTTAAAAATGACAGGTTTTAATTAGTTGAACCAATTACAAACATATCCTGACAGTTTTTCTGTAGAATTACGTGTTTACTTTTCCGCAATAAATGAGGGTGTCACAGTTGGTATCAGAGCATATTTGCTCCCGACGCACGTTTGTGCACCCCAATATAAATAACTTGACCTTAAAATAATAAACTTGAGAGATGGGTAAGATGGGTAGATTTAGGACCTTATGTTGTAGTCTCTTTGTGTTTGCTCTTTGTTAGGTACTAACTTTTTTTTGTTGATTGTCATTTAATAATTGTTGCGTTCTTGGATCAATGACCGTGAGCTTATCTATAGCTAATGGAATTATTACCCTTATTATAAACAAAAATTTGAACTAAAGGTTTTGAAAATATTTTAATGTTTTTCACTGGTTTTAACGTCAATTAGTGTTAAAGCTTGTTATTGGAGACGTCTGATAATTAGTTTTATCATTTGTTGGTGTAAAAATGTATTTTTATGTCTTTGAATTGGAATATTGATGTTCTTGGGTGATCGCCAAGAGTATCTCCGTTCCATTGAAAGGACACTTATATTTTACGAAGATCAAGATTTAGTGCCGATTCTTTGAGGATTGAAGATTTGTTCAACCTTTGAAGAATGCTTTTACTTCCTTGAAGATGTTTCTCGTTCTTTTTGTATCTCGCCTTATTCTTAATCTCTTGGTGCTTATCCTCCTTCTAAACTCCCTTCAGTTTTACTTTAAAAGCTACGCTTGTACTCCTAACTTGTCTTTTGTTCCTTGCTTATCCTCCCTTAACGCCATTTGATAGTACTCTTTCTTGTGAGGAATGTTGACCTGGGTTGGAAAATTCGACTTTTGAGGAGATTGTTTGTGTCTGACCCATAACCCTGGCTTTGAGAAGTCGTGATGTTAGAAAGACTTAGGTAAGGTGATGAGACATATTTAGTGATTCTTATACCTAGTTCCTTGACTAAGTAAGTCGAGTTGTGATTGGCTTCCATAATCACTTTGGACATGAGAGTTTGATAATGGGTATGACCATATGAGAAAAGCTAATGTGGGATTATTAGTTGGCTCTTGAGAGTTCTTGAGTTGATAGAGATTTAGTATTGAGAAGAATTTGTTAACCCTATAGTTGTATAGACCTTGAGGTCGCATTGAGTACTTGAGATGATGGGATGATGTCGTAGCTGAGTGTAGCTGAGTGTAGTTCCGCTTTTGGGAATCCTTGATAAGTAAAAGGATAGAGAAACTTGAGATCCTATTGATTTTTCAGATTTTGGGGTTGGTATGTTACTACCTTGTTTTTAAATGAGAACCTTGTGGAATATTTCAGGAACCTTCTCTTGGAATTTAGAGCTTGGTATTGGGATTCTTGATTGAAGGTTTACCTTTTTGAGAAACCCATAGTTGACACTAGTTGGATACGAATATATCTTTGTTGGAAGCTTTGACCTTAGGCTTGTGAAAGTTGTTTCTGGATGTTTGAGGATTTGGAGCGATGAGATCACACTTATAGTGGAGTACCTTGTTTCGGGGAATAGATTAGGATGAGGTAACATAAGCGATTGAGGAAACCCTTGGGAGTAATGGGGTTATGAGTTTTGTTGTTAGGAAGTTTGCGGAACCGTTTTGAGTGATGTTGTTGTTTGAGATAAGAGTGTCTGGCGTTTCCTTGTTGTCTAAATTCCCTTTCTCCTCGATCATAAGCGTTACCGTTCATACCTCCTTTCCTCGCTTCATCTTGCTCCTCCTTTAAGTTTGACACTCGTATCTTGTGAAACTCTATCTTTAACATCCTTGTAATTTTGACTTCAATTTTTACCCTATGAAAGTTTTTATAGCTCTCTTGTGGTTAAGTTTGAGCTCTCTTAACATACTTTGTTTTTTTATGCTATCTAAGTTACTTTCCTTTTTGTACAACTTCTAAACTTTCAAGTTACCAGTTTCGATTCATTCTTAAAAGTTTATGTCACTTCTGCAAACCTAACCTATTTTTAAAGATTTGAAAATGAAAAATTGATTTAATTCCATATTTGTTCCTTGAGTATAGACTTCTTTATCATGATTTTAATCGCTAAACCCGAGATTTCTTTAAATTTTATCCTATTTCTGTTAACCTTGATCTATTTATGACTTCTTTGTCAAAGTCTAATATTATATTTCCGGAATTTAACTCCCCTTTTAGTTTAAAGGTGAAACCTTTATTTCTATTTTGGCTTTTTGCAAAAGAAAATTTGAGTAGATTACCTTTCTCTTATTTTGATTTTAACGTTGATCGGATGTTAGAACTAGTTATTGGAAACGTTTGATAACTTGTTCTACGCTTGTCGGCGAATAGTTTTTGTTTTAAATTTGTCTCTGACTTGGAAAGTTAGCGTTCTTGTGTGCACGACAAGAGCATTTCCGTTCCATGAATGAGACTTATATTTTTGAAAACTCTTCATTAATGTTTGTAAAGGTATTTTGATTTTTGATTTATACAAATGATTTGCCTTTTGACCTTATCTTTGATTTGGAATGTGATGTTCTTGAATACGTAACGAGAACACTTCCGTTCCTCTGATGAGAACCTGGTTATGTCGGAAAATTTTATTTGAAACTTTTGAAAGAATTTTAATTCTTACGATAAGTGACATTTTAATGTTTTAGGTTACCAATTTCAAAAGTCCAGTTTTACCTTTATAACCTCTTATTTCTACCTTCAAGTTTCGAGGACGAAACTTTTTAAAAGATGGGGTGATTGTAACACCCCGTATTTTATTAAGTTGGATAAAATTCTTTTAATTGCTATTTTGAATTTAATTACATCATTTAACGATTTATATATATATGCTTAGCTAATTAATTAATTTCATCATAATTCGATACGTTAATTTTAATAATCATTAATAAGTTTATTTAAAGTTAGTTCGAATTTATTGAAGTTAGTTCGGGTTTTAATTTCATCATAATTCGATACGTTAATTTTAATAATCATTAATAAGTTTATTTAAAGTTAGTTCAAATTTATTGAAGTTAGTTCGGGTTTATTTATTTAATAATTCCCGTTTCTTTACGAGTCCTTATGAAAGTTGTTTTAAGTAAACCCGAGATGGATTTTGGGAACAAAACCGTCCAATTAGCTATTTTGAACTTATTTCACTAAATTAGCAATTTTTATTAATATCCGTTAGTTTCGTAAAAATCGCTAATAATTCCGATTCAAGCGGATATCGTATTATTTCCGTTAACTAGCTGAGTTTATTTTATTTTCACTCATTAAATTTATTTATTATTGATTCCGTTTTATTACTGAAACTTTTACTTAAATCGGTTAAATTTAACTCGAAACGGTTTTAATAACGATCGAAGTTTCTTAACGACGAAGAAACGTACGTATAATTAATAGCAGGCTAGCAGGCTGCTGTCTCATTTATAAACAACGCACGTCTTCTTCTTTTCTTCTACTTCCTTCTTTGTTCTTCTTTTTCACGTTTCATTTTTTTTTCTGTCAATCGCAAAATCGATTTTCGGTCGTCCGTTTCTCATCCGTTTTCGACGATTTTCGTTCCATAGCATTCCTCTCGTCGTTTCCGTCAATCCGTTGTAAGTAAAATTCATTTTCGTTATGTATTTTTACAAACCCAATTTATATTTTTAGCTTTGTTTATTATAAGACGGTTGTATGTACTAAAATAGACGGTCTGGTAGAATATTTGTTAGTCATAAATGATTAGTTCAATCGGAAAAAGGTAATAATGATAGGTTACTCAGTATTACTTGTTAAATATGTGTATTTTGAAAGCTGGTTAGTCTGTTTTATAGTTGAGACGGTGTATAATTATATATAGGGATCATTATGGATGTTAATTAGTCAGTTGTATAGTTGAGACGGTGTATACTGATATGTGGAGATGATTGAGACGGTGTATACTGACCTCTAGGGATCATTTGGGATGCTAGCTAGTAAGTGGTATATTTGAGACGGTGTATACTGACATGTAGAGATCGTTTTGGGATGCTATTTGGGATCTTGTTTAGTTGTGGTATTGTGCGATAAATTAGGATCATTTTTGAGTCCGCTTTGCAGTACTTTGGGACATTTTTGGGACCTGTTTTTGACTCGGTTTAGGACTGGTTTAGGATTGATTGAACTCTTTTTTGGTACCGCCAGGCAGCCTTGATTGTTTTGGGACGATCGAAATGGAGGCCGTGTGGGCTGTATTGGCCTCGGTTTTGGGAGCCGTGACAGGCTGGTTTGGGCTCAGTTTTGGGACGGATAAAATGGTGCTTTATGGGACTGTTTCTAGGGCGTAAAAGTTGTGAAAATTTTCTTGGTATGCCTGTCGGAAGGGAGGGTCATAATGGTTTATGAACATAAGACAATAGCTAATGAATATGATTTACATGTTTTGATTTAAATTAATTTCCGTCTCATATTTTATATAAAGATAATTCGTTAATATCGTCCTATCACATAATTTTTAGGTGGCTCATATGTGGTTAAAGATGAAGAGTAATTTTGGGTTTTAGAAGCTTTCTCAAGTTATTACTTGTCTCTTTGCTAGCGTAAGGTAACTATTCCGAGTTACTCGACGAATAAATGTCACATTCTTTGTTTTCTTGTATGATTTTGTGAATGTTATTTGAGTAGTTTATTTCACATGAAAATATGAGTCAAATTCATGCCTTTTGTAAGTACAAGTTCACATATTAATATGGAAATGAATTTTATAGCAATAATTGCCATGTTTTGATAATTGTGCCAAAATCGAGCCTTAGTCCCTTTGACGATGCGATGTCGATCAATTGAGTGATTGGTCACCGCAATTTAACCCGCACTGTCGTAGGTGGGGTTGCGGGTAAAAATTCGGTTGGATGAAATTTTGAATGAATTAGATAGTCGGCCTTTTTCTTGTTTTAGGCCATTCATTATATTTTTTATCTCACATGTGTAATTAGTTGATTTAAGTAGCTTTTTATATTGTAAAACGGCCCTAGTTTCCCCTAAAGCCTTTAATTTGGTTAATATTGTTAGAATTGGAAATTTGTATTGAGGATTCTTGGATTGAATGCTGTATATAGCCTTTCACATGATAGAATATTAGATTTTATGTTGATAAGTAGGACTTTTTGCCCTCTTAAGGTTAAGTGGGCGTCTTACTTGACTTGTGTGGTGAGTCATGTGTGGTGTGGGCTAAAATATTCAAGCTGGGACTAGCTGGGACTAGGTCCTAGGTGAGTATTTCGGCCTTCATCATAGATAGGTCTTTATAGTCTCTGACGAGTATATGTTCACTGCTTGATAGCCTTTGTGTTCCTGACTAGTGGATGTTTATCCAAGTTGGGGCATGACCTCAGGTACTTATTTTGATAGTATGGGGTCAGCTTAAGTACTAGCCAACCCTTCGGTGGTGTCCTTAGGGTACTCACTTCACTTTGTTTTAAAAAAAGTTGTGAGTCTTGGGTGCGGTGGTGTGTATCCGCATGTCTAGGTCTGCGCAGATTTTAGGCTAGGGTTGTGTTGTCTCTTGGCCATGTTTTCTTAATAGTAACCGCTGAGCCAAGATACCGGTTCGATTACCTTCCCTACCTCGTGGTATAGACTTGAGTTACAAAGTGACTATTGACCGTACTAAGAACTTATGCCTGTCTTTGATATATTGCCCTTTCTTGTATGGTGATTCTATGAATCATAGAAGGTGAGATGCAAGCCGGCTATGGTTGATAGAGTTTGGATTCCTGGATGTTATGTGATTCACATGATAGTGTAGTATGAGTCGGTCTAGTTTTCACATGCTAGGACTATGTGTTGTTATATTGTTGTTCACATGATAAGCACGATTGTCTAGCATCTATATGCTAAGGCATTGTGTGATTCGTATTCATATTCTTATGTTTACATGTTATATTAATTATGACATTTCGTGGTCGGGAGAACTCGGAGTTACTCCCCACGATATGGCTTTCGTATTTGTATAAAATGCGAATGACAGGTAGGTGATGCATATATGGGGTACATGGACGAGCTAGCGAGCAAAGTAACCTTGGGACCTAGACTGGTTTTATTTCATTGTGACCCTTAAACCCTTTTTGTGTCACATACATTTTAGGGACATATGTCTCCCTCTTTTTCTTTGGTTTGTATCACTTTATTCTCGCACTTTAGTATAGTTATGTAAATTAGTCTCATTAGCATTTGCAGTGTTGGCATCCTCCTTCCTGAAATGTTTGTGAATGGTTTAGAAAAGTTTTAAAAATGACAGGTTTTAATTAGTTGAACCAATTACAAACATATCCTGACAGTTTTTCTGTAGAATTACGTGTTTACTTTTCCGCAATAAATGAGGGTGTCACAGCGGGTATAAAAATTTTACCCGCCATGGGTAATGGGGCGGGGATGGATTATGCATCTTACCCGCCTCAAACCCGCCTACCCGTCAATTGCTAAAAAAATTAGTGCGATTATGACAATTTATTAAATCTTATTTAGTAAAATTAACATATAATTTAAATAATAGTTTTTTTATAAAGTTTTTTTACTAACTTCTTTGGTGAAAAACTAAACTTATAAAGATAAATTCAAAAAAATGGAAATATATAATGATTAAATCAACATTTGTGACAAAATTTATAGAGTAAAATTATGGTTTAGCGGGTTGTTGCATAAGCGAGGCGGGTACGGTTTTATATTTTCAACTGTAGGGGCGGGGATGGTTTTGGAAACTTGTACCCACCACGGGTGGTGGGGCGGGGACGGTGTGAGTTTTTCTTGGTGGGTACGGGTACGAGGGAGCCTATATCCACCATCGCCCCACCCCAATGACATTCCTATGTACAGCTGCGGTCTCCACTACCGGTGTGGATTACCTGTTGCGATGGGTAACCTGGCAGGGCTACACATTTGATTGTGTAGTCAGTTATTGGTAACTGTTGGAATTAGAGTATTTGGTTGATTGTGTTGTTTATCATTGTTTTCACTGCGTATACTTGATTTGGTTATACAGTTGACTGGCCCCATTTTATGTTTTCGAAACTGTGGTGATCCATTCACAGATGATGAGCAGTTGACTTTGCAGGTGATGGTTGTTAAGATAGCTCGCGGGATATGGATGGGCGAAGTCATCACTTGTCACGTCATTAGCTGTAGCCGAGTTTAGTTTTATGACTTTTGGTTTTGGTTTTACCGTTTGGATTTTTTGACTTTTAACCTTTTCATTAAGTTTTTTTAATAACAGTTGTTTCATTATGGTTTCTATTATGCGTACTACCTCAGGTAACCGAGATGGTAGCACCCTTATATGCTAAGGTGCTCCTTGGTAAGGCACTCTGGTATATTTGGGGGGGGGGGGTTGATATCAATTACAACACTTTTACACTCTTTAAATGCCATGAAGTTATCTACCCCTCTTCGAAGTTCTTTTCCAAGATAGGCAGAGAACTCAATGACATACTGAGGCACGCAATTCACTGAATGACAATTACAACAATGCATAGCAAGGGGAAATTTCAATCACACTTAAGCCATCAACTTGTATTGACACAACGATGATTAGTATATGAACGCAATCTATATTAATGTCAGGGCGAGATAAGTCCATTTCTACTTATGTTTATGAAAAGATTTATGATACAAAGAATCATTACAAGCAACATGCTAGACATCACGTAACTAGCTACGCTGCATGGTCGTAACTCAACGCCCCATTATCCAAATCTCATGACCATGTCTATAATATATATAAATAACCAATTCTAGCACCCATTCAAGAGATCACATCATTCAAAGATAGAGTCATGAAAATTAAAATATGACACATTTCTCAGAGTACTCGGTCGAGTATTTGGCACTCGACCGAGTTAACGGTACTTAGTCGAGTATTACGGGTACTCGATCGAATATCCTCTGATCAGACTACGATTTCCCAAAATTTACCAATCTCCAAAATGGATTACCTGCGAATACCAAGTCTCATGACATCAAATACCACCACAAGTTCGTACACTAACCGAATAACGTTCTAGGAAATTCCAACGCAAAATAAATCCCGATCTTATGGCAAAGTTACAAACGCAACAAATAGGATTTTAAGTACCAAATACATAAACCAAATCCATACGAAGTTCCACAGCAACATAAGTGAGATGAAGCACCCACTCAAGGCTCGACACTTATGTCATCATCCATGGACTCTCTCATCCATTGTGCCTGACGTCCCGACTCCACCATCACGTACCCTGCTCAGTAGCTGTACCACCACCCATCCATCTCCCCTCTAATTCCAGTTGGCTCCCATAATTAGCATCCCAAGGCCCTGTGAGACACCAGTACTCGTAGCTAGTTGGGGCTCTCCATGTGGCTCTATCCACTCCATAGCTATGGAAAACTCAACTATCATCTCCTACTCCTCTCCACCACACTGGCTGAGCAAGGTTAGTTCCCACGTTCTGGTGGTGCACCATCTCATGCATGTTTCTCAAGACCAAAGTGTTCGACAACCTCTCCGTGAGCTCACTCACCTGTATCCTACGGTCACGGACGGTCGGGTAGGACGGGTACTGATACTGGTCATATGTCTAGGGAATAAAAGGAGTCTCAGCCTCTACCTCCCTAGTCTCTCTCACTTCCCTTATCTCGCGCGGAGGCCGGGCCACTCTCTTCCTACGAGGAGCCAACACCGGCTCAGGCATCTCCTCCAGAAGCTCCTCCGGGATAAGGTAGGTCTAGGATGGAAGGTTGGCATTATCACTCTCCGGGTCGGCCTCCCTCAAATGGTAAGTCATAGGATGGTTATCCGCATCGGGTAACTTCTTCCACTTAGATCCTCTCACCCTCTAAGGTAAATTCCCATCATCTAATTCTCTTAACCACTTAGTGTGTAACAAATAACCCTTGTCTATGGTAGGCACCTTCTCAAACAAAGCTGGAAAGTTAGGAGAGGCCTCAAATGTGGTCAGGTGTTGGGCAAAACGGGTCACTATGGCACCGCAACTAAGGTGACAGGTATTAGACTGAGCCATGAGGGCTAGACTGGCACACACTATCGCGGGGGCACTGTAGTAAAAGGGCTTCCCCCGAGTGGGGTTAAGATAAGACATAAAGAGCATCACTTCATGTGAGTTCAGCTTACTCACATCACTCCTCTCATACAATAGACATGTCATCATCTGCTAAAAGATACGGAGAGACACATGTTATACATCGTTAATTACCATGGCACTCAAACTAAGTGCAGGTCGACCTGTAGTCAAGGGAAGGTAGCAAGGAGCCCCACTCTCGGTCGCCACATCTCTCAAATACCCCTCATTATCCTTTTCCAACCTCAAGTGATGAGCAAACTGGTTAAGTGTCAAATCAAAACTAGTGTTCATCAGACATAAGCTTACGGAACCAATACAACCCATTCAAACCCAAAATCTCAAACATGTGCCAAACATCCACCTCAATAGCTAAATCCTCCAATATACCTGTGTTCACACATCGGGTAGGTTTCATCGTATGATTCACCAAGGCAACAAAAGCTTCACGTTGGTCAAAATCAGCAAATATTACCGTAGGATACTTATCCGCCGGAGGAACCATTGGTCCTTGGCTCCCCTGGCCTTACTCAGCCGCAGCTGCTGCTCAGGTCCTGTTGTTAGGTGGCCTCTGAGTTCTCGGCATACTGCAACAACATGGTTTCAAAAAGAGTTATGACTTTCAAGAAGACTGAAAAGGGATTTTTCAATCAAAATAGTCAAAAATAAACACTAGGGAAGATAGTACTAACATCCATTAGCCTTTTATAGTCTTTAAAGATAAATTGGGATGACAAAAATCAAAACTTCGGTGTAAACCCTAAAGCTTTTGGGGGAGTTATATTACAATTTAGGCTTTGAAATCATCTTTCTAGCATCAATAACAGATTTAAAACAAGCTTTATCAAATCGTAACACCTACATCATGATTCTAGACATAAAAATAAAAATTTCAGTTTTCTTAACAATACTTTTTCACCCAAAACGTATTAAAGAAAGTTGAAATACAATCACCTTGGAGTTTGAATGAAGATTTATTGTAAGGATGAATAAATGGGTCAATTGAAGGAGTAATTAGCGCAAGTTTCACCAAGATTTTGCCAAGTGAGGCTTTTGGAGAGAGTTTGAGTACAATTAGAACAAGATTGTGTCAAAAATAATAAGAAAAATGAGGTTTATAAAGTTTCGAAATCACTCGATAAAACTGGGTAATTTAGGGCACTCGGTCGAGTACTCGGGTTCACTGTACTTGATCAAGTGTCTCAGTTGCTCAGTCGAGTATCAATTTGGCAGATTCATGCTTGCTTCTGCCTAACACGAACTCGACCGAGTAACCTTTGCACTCGGTAGAGTACGACCTACTCAGTCGAGTATGCATGTGTACTCGATCGAGTTCCGAAAAGATCAACAAATATCACTTATTTATATCATCGTCTTTTCTGCAACACAAGAAATGTTTTTCGGAGCCTAAGACACACTTAGAACTCGTCAAGGATCAGTTTCTATTTCTACTACAGACTATCCATTGAACAACCACGCACATCTATACCCAAATTACTAAACGCAATGCAACCCAACTCAAACATGTTACGATCTCGTATGCACCCACCATGTAATTCATCTTAATGCATATACTCACACCTTTGCAGCAACGGTGCTCGGAATTCATACTTACATGTTACATATACACACACACACACAACTTACTATAGTCATACATCGTCCAGACATTGCCAAATGGTCATGTACACAGTCCAACTTCAACAGCCGTGAACACATTCATACACCCATCCCCCTACTTTTCACCTATCCATGTTCATTCAAAACTATGTACCAAGCCACGCACAAAACGAATAGTTAAGCTACACATCACGCATGCCAAATACTCACATCGTTTCACAACCAATCTACGCATATGACTACCACATAAAGACTACATCCATAGCACATAAGCACACACATGATTCCCGACTCTTTTACCCACCGCGAAGTTTCTGGTTAAGCATGTTAGAGCCGGGATTTTGGAATGAGGGCGCCTTCTCACCCAAAACAAATAGGAGAGGGCTCCCAACATATATACACCAGGTTCATTTTAATTGACACCCTACATTCATTAGATTCATTGGTTCCAGGTTCCAAAATTGTCACTCTGATAACACACTGTAACACCCCCACTTATCGGAGTCTTAAAAAGACCTTCCCAAGTAAATAAGGGCGTTACCATCTCGGTTGCCCGAGGTAAAGTATATCAAATTGGTAATTAAAGAACAATTAAAGCTTTATTAAAATTAAACTCGTTAAACCGTTATAAGGCCAAAACATAACTAACTACTACAACGGAAGGTACAAAAGAACTAAAGTGAACTATCTGAACTAGGTGATTACAACAGCGACTCGGTCCCTATATGAACACCAGCTAAGCTTCAAGCTATCAACACACCTGATAAGACTATGGTAACACCCCCATATACCAAAGTGCCTTACCAAGGACCACCCTAGCTGTAATACACCGTATTTTAGAGGATGGTCAAAGGTATGGTCAACATCATTTTATTAAAATGTGATTTATGAAAATGGATATTTTATATTAATTATTGAGACGTGTAATTATGAGACGGGAAATAATAATTAAATAATACATAATAATATATGATGGTAGATGTATACGTATAACGCATACTAGTATAAGTATACATGGTAACGGTATTATACAACTAATAAGGTAATACATATTTTATATAGTATTTATACGGTATTTATATAATATTATACTATATAATATGACATAATAAGATTAGGAAAGAGCCTAGAAGGTTCTTCCACCTACCTTTTACTAATATAAATATGACCCTCTAGCTATTCTTTGGTTCACTTGTATTTACATAAATCACAATTAAAAGTGAGAGAGATAAGTAAGAAGGAAAAAGGGAGCTCTATATCTATCTTACAGCCGTCTTAAGGTAACCGTCTCATAAACTCTTTCTTATAATTGAATTGATAAAATAATATGTTGACTCGACTCAAGACCCGACCTTGACCTTTGACCCGACCTAGACTGACCTCGACCCGTTGACCTTGACCACGTTGACCTGCATTGACCCAAATTAGATTAAGGTTTCATAAATCATAATGCATTGTTGTTGTTTATACATGGACCGAATAAGAGACCCAACCCGAACCCTTGACTGTCTCAACCCAACCAGGTTCTGGGCAGGTTTTGGGTGGACTTTATGGGTCAGGCTGGTGGTGCAAATGGCGGTGGTTAGGTTGGAAGGTGGTTATGGTGGTAGTTTTGAAGGTGGCGTCGTGTTTTTTATTGATTGGTTAACCGAGTTTTTGCACTAGTTGCTGGCCGAATATCTTACTCGACCAACTCAGGGATAGGTGGCAGTTGTCTAGGGCGGTTATGGGTAGGTCCATATTGGTTGTTGTGGTGGCGCGTGGTGGCCAAAGGGCGTGCCTTTTTGGTGATATTGTAGTCGGTTTGCTGTTGTTATTGTTGTCTGGCTGCTGCGGCTGTGTTGCTGCGTTGTGGTTGTCGTGTTGGTGTTGGGACGCGAGGTGATTGAGCATGGTGGCTATGGGGGTAGGTTCTGCGGTTGAGAGAGGTTGTGGTGGTGGCTGGTTGTCGTTGGAGTCTTGGTGAGGGGCTGCTTGTGTCGAGTCAATTTATGGTGATAGGATTGGTGTTGAGGTTGTGTCGAGAAAGAGGGTAGATCAAGGGAGGACGTGGTGGTGCTATGGGCTGGTGTTGGGGGCCAGGCAGGGTAGAGGAGTTGGCTACCACGGCCTGGTTGTGCTGGTGTACTGATGGGTCTGGTATGGTGTCGGGTTTAGGAGGGAAACCAGGTTGAGGAGAGGGGTTAGTGTAATTGTTGAAACCGTTTCAATCGTATAAATGGTATTATTATCATAATTTCACAAGTTCTTATATTTAATTAATTTAGAGTGGATTATAATTGTTATTATTATTATATTTTGGTAAGGTGACGGATTCGCGAAGGATCGCTTTTGATTATTCATAACATTATTTGGCTTAACTTGAAATATTGCTATTTGAGGTAGGATAACTACTCAATCACTTTAATGTTTACTTGAATGATATTATCTGATTGTATTGGCTGAACTATTTGAAATTGTGATGGATTATATATGATTGTTGGTTGGTTATATTGAGATGATTTGATTTATGACTACCTCAACTCGTGACTAAGATGATTTGATTATTGACTACCTCAGCTCGTGACTGAGATGATTATATTGATTATTGGATTCCTCAGGTTCGTGTCTGAGATGGTAAGATTATTGTGTTACTCAATTGTTTGCATTTTCATATGATGAGCACTTACATTGAATACCTCGGAACTGGTTCTGCAGGACCAGTTTCTGGGATGATGACACTACCTCAACTTCAGTTGGAATGATAACACTACCCCGGCCAGGGATTGGCGGGATGAACGGGAGCGTCGGAGGATTGATCATGAGCATGCATTGCACTTACATTTAATATTGTTCTTGTATTCATTTATTGTTATTGTTTGGCTATTCCTACTCAACCGTTGGGTTGATGTGTATTCGGTAAACACCTGTGACGAACCAAATATTGGGGAGCTGTTTGATTGGCAGGTTACAGATTGGGACGAGTGGACTGACGAGATAAAGATAGAGACTTTCACGACTTTTACAGGAAATGTAATAAAGACATAGTTACACGTATTTTCGCTGCGAGTTTTGTAATTTAATTTAAGACCGTATTTTATTTAAGTTGTAATAAGACAATTTAAGTAATTTAATTAAAAAAGTACTTTGGATTGCTATACTTTATAACTACTGCCTAAGGAAGCTGAGATGGTAACACACCTATTTAATTATGAATGTCTAGTAAAGGCTCTTGATTAAATGGAGGTGTTACAAAGTGGTATCAGAGCAAACGATCCTCAGGCCTAAACCAATGAACCCAATGAACTTAGGATGCGTCTAAATAAACTGAACCCAGGGTAGGAACTGTTAGGAGCCTTCAGTGCGGTTAAGTAGACGTCCTTAATTTGTACTCCTTGGCCCTCTAAGTTTTGAACCGGCCACCTCGAGTTAGGATAAGAGAGTGGATAGTTAGTATTGAGTTTATTTATGAGCCAGTTTGATATTATTTACTAACTTCGCTGCAGGGTGAAAGATATTGCAAGGTAAGTAAAATGGATGAGATGTAAAATGGTTGATAATTGTATGCATATTACCTTATGAGATATTTGTTAACATATGTGTTCGAGTAAGTATCCTTAACAATAGTGCGATCAGATAATTAAATCTCATAATAAGAATTTGTAAGGGATGATTCAATTATATAGTCAACTGATCAACATTAATCGGTAATATTAGCTAACTAGAGTTTGACATTACTGTCGTTTGACGGTGGTGATCAGTTTATCCCTTAAGGTCACACCTAAAGGATGAAACCCAAATAGATAATTAATTAATTGTATTTGATACAGATTCATAAATCCCTTATTTATGTGAGTTGGATTGTATATCTTATTGTAATATGACTAAATAAGATTTAATTTAGTAATTAAATGTTAAGTTACTAAATTAGTTGAGGTTTTATATAATAAGTTATTTATATTTACAAGGAGTTGTAAATTTAACTAACTAGTAATTATGGGACCCGTTTTATATTGATATAATGCCATGGGTGATTTGACAGTGCAGCTTGAGTTTTATGATGACATTCGAGGTAAGCAGGCGTTGGATACTAAGATAGTGGAGTGGAGAGCTGGAGTAGAGAAAGGGACAGTGTCCCGATTTTCTATTCATACAGACGGTAGTTTGAGGTTTGATTGTAGGTGGTGTGTTCCTAATGATGAGGAGTTGAAAAAGACTATCATGACAGAAGCACATTGCACATCATATTCAGTTCATCCAGGTGGAGATAAGTTGTATAAGGATTTAAAGAATACGTTTTGGTGGCCTGGAATGAAGAAAGAGACAGCTGAGTTTGTGGCCCGTTGTTTGATATGCCAGAGAGTTAAGGGGGAACAACGACAACCACAAGGTAAGATTCAGTCTTTAACGGTACCTGAGTGGAAGTGGGAATCCATTTCCATGGATTTTATCGTGGGTTTGCCAAAGAGTTAACAAGGTAACAACATGATTTGGGTAATAGTGGATCGACTGACCAAGTCAGCTCACTTTGTTCGAAATAAAGATACATGGACTAAAGCACAATTGGCTATGGCCTATCGAAAGAACGTGCTTAAGTTACATGGAGTCCCTAAGGACATAGTGTCTGACAGAGATGCGAGATTTATATCAAGGTTTTGGAAAGAGTTGCAGGAATCGTTGGGAACAACTTTGAAGATGAGTACATTTCATCCCCATGGCAGACGGACAGACTGAGAGAACAATCAAGACTCTTGAGGATATGTTGCGAGCTTGTGTGATGGATTTTGGTGGTAGCTGGGAACAGAGGTTGGACTTGATAGAACTTTCTTACAATAACAGCTATCACACTAGTATTGGTATGGCACCGTTTGAGGCTTTGTATGGGAGGAGATGTAGGAGTCCGATTTGTTGGGACGATAGTCTTTGAAAGGCGATGGTTTTAGGACCAGAGATGGTGCATGAGATGGTGGAATGATTAAGATGATCGGGGAACCGATGAGAGCAAACGGGATAGACAAAAGAGTTATGCAGATCTACATCGCCGGTACATAGAGTTTCAAGTTGGGGACAAGGTTCTTTTGAAAGTGTCTCCTATGCGTGGGGTTATGAGATTTGGAAAGAAAGGCAAGCTAAGTCAGAAGTGTATTGGGCCTTATTAGATCTTAGAGCGAGTTGGGGAAGTTGCATATCGTCTGGCTTTACCAGCTGCGCTAGAGAGAGTGCATAATGTGTTTCATGTATCGCAGCTGCGGAAGTATGTGAGTGACCCGTCACATGTGTTAGAGGCAGAGAACTTAGAGCTAGATGAGTCCTTATCATATCTTGAGGTGCCTAAGCAGATTCTTGACCGAAAGGTTAGGAAGACTAGGAGTGGTGAGACAGTTTTGCTTAAGATCCTTTGGTCTAACCACGAGACTGAGGAAGCTATATGGGAGCCAGAGGAAGCTATGAAAGAGCGTTACCCTTTTCTTTTTGATCAGGTATGTATGGTTACGGGGACGTACCCTTGTTTCTTTTAGGGGGGTAGGAGATGATCGCGAAGAGTTTTTAAGAGTTTTATACCCTTTTTGTATGTCGTGTCGGTATGTTTGTCGGGATGAGTTGGGTTAGTAACATGTTTTATGTTGAGTTTCGTTTTGCTTGTTGAGTCGGAAGTGTTGTGGGAGTACCTTTGTTTAGTTGTGGTTTGAACTTCGGGGACGAAGTTCTTTTTAAGTAGGGAAGACTGTAATACTCCGTATTTATGAGTCTTTGGGTACTCTATCGAGTAGGCCTTACTCTGTCGAGTAAGGGTAAGTTGCGTTTTAAAATAGTTTCTGACCTGTTGGGTACTCGATCGAGTAACTAGGATACTCGATCTAGTAATGGGGGTACTCGATCGAGTACCTTAGATACTCGATCGAGTAGCCGGTTTACGGGGAGTTTTTCTCGGGTTTTGTTAATTATGCGATTAAGATATATAACCTTTTCCGTCATCATTCTAAACACTTTTGCAAAACCTAATTTCTTTGTCAAAAGAGAGAAAGCAAGTACGTTCATCATCTTAATCGCATTGTTAGCAAATCCCGGAGTTTGGAAGGTCGGTTTTCATCGTTTGTTATACCGTTGAGATCCTTGCGTCAAGGGTAAGATCTATGTACCCTTTTTGTTGTCTTTCCTTTAAGTTGGTTAAACCCTAATCTACGGATTTGGGGGTTTTGAGTAGTTTGTGATTTGGTAGCATTTGTATGTTGTATGATAGGAGGAGGTTTCGTAGAAGAAGCTTTTTGATACAAAATTGTAGAGACCGTCGATAGTTGTGCTTTCCGTAGGATTTCCTACTCAGTATTAGTCCCATAATAGGATGATTGTTGATGTGTTGTGGTTGATTGAATAATATAGTAATTGTATTGTGACGGTTTGTTGATTGTGATTGTTTGTCTTTGGTTCTCGAGGCGTGTCCTCGGCTGAGTGGGGCCACTTGCAGGAGTGGCTTCACGCCCTAGTTTCGCCCTTCGTGGAACTCGCCACGGAAGGGGATGTGCACATTAATGGAATGGGTTATCTCTCATTATGAGGAGCGGGGATTTGGTGGGTACGGCTGCGGTCCCCCACTGGCAGGGCTGGTCTAGTGGACAGTCGGTGATTGAGATTGTTGGGATTGGTGTGGTGTTGTGTGTGTGACGGTTAAGCTGTCTGTCTATCTTATTGTTGATATATTGAGTTGTGTGATTAGTACTGACCCCGGTTGTTGTTTTGTAAACCTGCGGTGATCCATTCGGGGATGGTGAGCAATAATGAGCGGTTTGAGTTGAGTCTTTGGGATAGCTGGGATGTGCCACCGTCTGACGATAGAAGTCTTCCGCTGTAGTCTTTTATTTTTATGACATTTCAGTAGACAGTTGGTTTTAAGAACTTGTACCCGTATTTTGGGATTTGGTTTCAGTTGTACTTTTCACTAAAGTTATATCATTTAAGTTGTTTCGTTATTGTCTTATGAATATCATGCCTCGGGTAACCGAGATGGTAATATCTTCATACCTGAGTGGTCCTGGTAAGGCACTTGGAGTATGGGGGTGTTACACTTATCATACATTTCGAGGACAACGTAAGCTAACTGCATATATGATGAGCATAATTGGTACAAGTGTTTCGGCTAAAACACATATCAAGTAGTAACTTAATTTCAGCTAATGCATTTATTATTGTATATACATACCTTTACTCTGTTTATTAGCATGGTGTTCCGTATTTTACTCAGTTCACTGATACGCGGCCTACCGAGAGGCACATACAGTCTTGCAAATTATTCTTATCACCTGAATCGTCGCCTAACGCATTTCCATCGTTTCTTTTGCACTTTTCGACCATATCTAAAGCAGAAATTAATAAACAAATAATAACAATGCATACTTATAATAACAAACAAATCTCTTTAGAGAAGGGTTTATTACTTCTTTAAAGAGGAGAATCCGGATTAATCTGGCCGCGGCAATGGCGATGATGACGATGAGTACGACGGCGATGGGGTAGGCTGGTGGTTGAGGGGAAGCTCAATGTTTGAGGGTATTATGTGGAGGCGGGAGGGAAGCTCAGAGTATATATGTGTGAATAATACAACACTTGCAAGACCTTGTTTATTGAAAAGTAATAAATATTGTATAAGAAAAATCGTTATATTTTGTTTTCAAACAGACAACGGGTATGTTTGAAACAGTAATTGATTAGTACTATCTACAACGGGTTAGAAATAACCGTTGTCTGTAATATTTTCATTTTGTTTAATTTTCCCGCTAAGAAATAAAGCAAGATTTTTATATACCTAACAACGGCCTGAACCGTTATAACTTTACACATCCAGAACAACGGTTTAGGTATAACCGTTTTACTTTATATTTCATTTTGTTTGATTTTACCGCCAAGAAATAAAGCATCATTTTCATATAGATAACAACGGCCTGAATCGTTATAACTGTACACGTCCTGAACAACGGTTTAGGTATAACCGTTTTATTTAATAATTCATTTTGTTTGATACAATTTTTCCCTAACCCGCCCGATGCAATACCAGAAAAAGTTTACAACAGCATTTTGATATATAATAGCAAGGCAATAATTACACATGCCGTAAGATATCTTGATTGGATTGCTGATATTTTCACGACTGCCGGGAACGTTTTTTGGATTTGCTAGTCTCTTCATTAACCCAAATACCTTCATCATGATCATCCTCAGTATATATGTTTGGAATGTGTACGTTTTCAACATCATTACCAAATTGCAATATAGCACTGTGATCAAGTCCTTCAAATTCGACGTCTTCATCATCTGGAATTCGGCGATGGCAAGATAGAACAACTGACCACTTCTTATCCATAGGATCGGTAACATAAAACACTTGTTTTGCTTGTGACGCTAATATAAAAGGATCGTCCTTGTTTCCAACCTTTTCAAAATTTACTAATGTGAATCTTAAATCATCCTTTCTAACATCATTGTTGTTGTCAACCCACTTGCACCAAAATAGAGGTATCTCAAAATCCATGTTGTCTAAAACCAATATCTCTTGAATAACTCCATAATATTGCATTGTACCCAAAATAGGATTTTTATCCTTTGAACTAGCAAAGTATATTGCCTCAGAATCTACGCAAACTCTACTGTTTTGCATTGTGCTCGCCTCATCTCTAATGCGGGTGTAGAAAGTGTACCCATTGATCGCATACCTGCTATAAAAAGTTGCACGAGCATTAGGACCGAAAGCGAGATGTCGTAGGATGGTTGAGAAATCATCAATTGGGTTGTCATCATCGTAAATAGTATCTTTTAACCAGTCACTAAATTGCTTGTAATGTACATTTGCATACCACCTTTCGTTCTTATGAGGGTGTTTTCCCTTAAGGTAACTCTAGTGGTCCATACTGTAAGGCTGGACATGATCATCGTTAAAAAGAACGTATGTATGAGCTCTTTGTCGTATGGGAGATGACATATCCTTGGAAACACGACCCCTTACACCTTTTCCATTCATCCAGTCACTATGACAATTCGTAGGAGCTCCAACTAACTTATCCAAGGAGAGGTATGCGTAACAATACGAAAGAGCTTCATCTCGATAATTGCTCGCTCAGCAATACACCCCTCTGGACGATACCTATTAGATGTGTAATCCTTGTAAACTTTCATCAATCATTCGAATGGGTACTGATATCTCAAATACACTGGCCCGAGATACAAAACCTCCCAGACTAGGTGGACAGTCAAATGAAAAATGATAGTGAAAAATGAGGGAGGAAAATACATTTCAAACTGGCAAAGACTGGTGACGAGGATCTCCTTCAAAGTTTCCGCTTTATCGGGATCAATGACTTTACTGTTGATTGATTTGAAGAAATAACAAAATATAATTATATCATGTCCAACCTTTGGAGGTAGAATGGAACGAACGGCCAGAGCTAGTAGTTGTTGCATCAATGTATGACAGTCATGTGACTTTAAACCAGTAAGTTTTAGGTCCTACAATGAAACAAGGCTTCTAATATTAGATGAATAGCCCTGTGGCACCTTAATACCATGCAAGCATTCGCAAAACTCTTTTATCTCCTTTTTTAAAGAGTATGAGCTGCAGGCGGCAAAAAAGTCCGATTTCCTTTTGTTTTAGCTGCCAGCTCGGGCCTAATACCCATCTCAACCATATCATCCCTAGCTGCCTTGTTGTCTTTTGTCCTACCTAGAACATTCAGCAGAGTATTGATTATATTATCACAAATGTTCTTTTCAATGTGCATAAAATCTAGGCTATGTCTAACCGGGAGGTCACGTCAGTACGGAAGTTTGGTAAAAAATATGGTTTTTTTTATAACCACGAGTAGACAACTTAGGTCCCTTCTTCCAATACGTTATCTCAATATCTTTCACTTTCTCATACACTTCATGACCATTTAAAATCTGAGGACTCCCGCGTTGCTCAGGACACCCATTAAACGTCTTGTGAAGCTTACGATAATGATGATCAGGGCATAACCATCGACGATTTCCCCTATACACATACTTGGGAGAATGCTTCAAATATTCTGATTCAACATCCCCCCTCCCCCAATGGGCAAGCCCCTTTCCCATGTACAGTATGTCCAGCAAGATCGCCGTACGCTGGAAAGTCAGTTATTGTACACAATAACATAGCTCTCAGATTGAAACTTTCCTTCTTATAACCATCAAACACTGGTATCCCTCTTTCCCACAGAATCTTCACATCATCTAGAAGTGGTTCCAAATACACATCTATGTCATTTCCAGGTTGTCGAGGGTCAGAAATCAACAAAGACAACATCAGATACTTCCGTTTCATGCAAACCCTTGGGAGAAAATTATACATGGCAAACACAACTGGCTAAGTACTGTGTTGGGTACTCATGTTTCCATGAGGGTTCATTCCATCTGTGGAGAGCGTTAGACGTAAGTTCCTTGCTTCTTTGGTGAAGTCAGGATATTTAGCGTCAAACCTTTTCCACTGTTGACCATACGCTGGGTGTCTTAACTTTCCATCTTCAATCCTTCCACTATTATGCCAAGTCAACATTCTTGCATCTTCTTCATTCAAATAAATCCTTATGAATCTTGGTATTATTGGAAAATACCACAACACCTTAGCTGGGATCCCTTCCTTAGGCTTATAACGCTATACAGAGCAGCGCGGACAATATGATAATTTCTCATAATCTTTACGGTACAATATGCCGTCATTGGGACAAGCTTGTTTTTTCTCATATTCCATGCCCAATTCTCTAATCATTTTTTTAGCCTCATATGTCCGAATCGGAAAAACATTACCGTCAGGAAGCATGTCATATAGCAAAACTAGAAGATTCGTAAAACTCTTATCACTCCACCCATTTGCCCCCTTCAAGTTATAGAAATTTACCACCGCGGACAATTTGGTACACTTCTTACAATCAGTAAATAAAGGCATTTCAGATTGACTCAACTTCTCAATTAAATCATCAGCATTTATTTCCCCATCACTGGTAGCTTCAAAATCATCGAACATCATCTTCAGCAAACTTCTCACCTAAAACAACTTCAGGTGTAGGTAAACGATTGTTTACACACACATCATATTCCCCATCCCCTATATCTAAACCAACAACTTTTCAGGTGTATGATTATTTACCTCTACATCAGATTCCCTATCCTCTTCCTCTAATTCACCATGAAAAATCCAACGCCTATAATCTCTACTGAAACTATTCTTTTCTAAGTTTATTTTGACATATGGGATAGGCAAAACCCTAATATTATCACATCTATTACAAGGGCAGGGGATTGATGAGTGGAGATGAAAATTTTCACTAACGAAATAGTAAAATTCAGTAATTCCATCATTATATATGGGATCACCAATTTCACCATCAATCATCCAAGTACGACCCATATATAAGCCAGTAGCTATGAAAATGAGATTACCTTTTTTTAGCTATAAAGATTAATGACGGCGACGACGGCAAAGATGACTTGTTCACCATCAGTTATTTTATTATTAATACCTTTGAAATTTCAATTATTTTTAGAGTTGTGTAGATACCTCATTTCTGCACCTCTCGCAAACCACCCGGTGATGATTGGGTCGCATGTTTGGTAAGCGGAACGATTTGTGACAGTTCGTAAGTTTATCGTCAAGTGATAGCTCAAACACTAATGTCTACCTCATAGTTGTCATCTACGCACCGATACGGTCGTTTTGGCAGTTATTAGAGTACATTTGGAGTCCGGGCCTAAAACCGTCTTCATTTTCTGATAACCGTTAAATCCCGAGTCAGAATGTTCTGGAATGTTCCGGATATTTCTACTCCATATTTTATAAATATTTCACAATATTTAATCTTCGGGTAAACAATTTCCCGTATTATTCATACAAAATATTAAGGAAAACCAAATTATCCCGTCCTTCCATAACTTAAACACGGAAATCTTTCTTCCGCAGGAGAAAACCACTTGGGAATAGACACAGCAGGTGCTGCGCCTCTTCCAAGAGACGCAGTGACTACTGCGCCTCTTCCCAGTTCCTTTTCTGCGTATTTTTCATATCTTTTTCATATCTTTCCGAGATTCACTTCCAAAGTCTCTCCGAAAACCCTATTCCTTCACGTGATTAGTATAAATAGGAGCCTTCGCTCCTCATATTTCTTACACGAGTGTCCGCCCTTCTCTTCTCCCTTTGCATTCTAGACCTTTATTCTTACTTTTTGGCGTCTATGTGCTTGAACATTCGACCATGTAAGCTCGGATCCTTCTGAGTACCAGCCTCGTTTGCATGACCGACCAATTTGACCAACTCCACAACTAATCAACTTAATTAATCCAATCGTTTTCCTATTACGAGGGCACTTTCGTCTACATTCGAGTCGAGCATCACTAATCAATAACTTAGTTCATCTCGTTTCGTCAAACATGTAAGTCTGAGGGTGTAAATCTCTCTTTTATTATTGTTCTTTACTTTTTGTATCACTAATGTAAGGTTTATGTCGAAGATACTTGTTAAATCCGATTTCTAAAACCGTGCTTTAAAACCCTCTTTTACGGATTTCCAGAAGATGACCGTCGAGAAAGGACGGAGCAACTGCTGCGCCTCTTCGAAGGAGCGCAGGTCCTGCTGCGCCTCTTCGTGAGGCTGCCGCAGTTCCTGCTTCCTTTCTTCTTCCTTCGTCCTCTGTCAATCCGTCGTTCTTTGTTCGTTTTCATTTGTTTTCTTTAATTCTTTATTATAATAGCATAATAATTCCACCTGTATATTATTATCATTAACACGTTTAATCCATCATTAAAATTTGACTTAAATCCCTTATAATCCAATATTTACGGGTTTTCGTCATTAAACTCAATCCGGGTTTTAGGAATTCGATTCGTTCATATCGGGTTTCTGGAATTCGATCATTGATATATTTTCATCTGTCTATTGTCGTATTCGTCATTAATTTGTCGTTAATTCGTCATGTTTAACCTATTTTGTTCACCCATGTCACTAATCAATCGTTCATTCATGTAAATAATCCTTCTTTAATCCGTCTCATCCATATTTTATTACTTTTATGACCCTCATTCACATGTAAATAACTTGATTATCACTTTCATCCGAGTAAGTATATTAATTAACCATTAAAATCACCAATTTATATTAACGATTTGCAGTTCCGGCTTCACAGCCAGAACTCACCCTTGGAACAAACGCAGCAACTGCTGCGCCTCTTCCAAAGGGCGCAGTCCTACTGCGCCTGTTCCAGGTTGAATTCTGTCTCTGAACCTCCGTTGTTGCTTGACATAGTTTAATTAGTTTACGTATAATTGACTATTAACCTTATTATCCCCTACTGACTTGTTCGTTAATTCTTTCTTTTATTCTTTTTCTCAAATTATCCGTTTTAAAGGTATTTTCGACATAAATCGCTAAACCCGGTGTAATTATTGTAATTTTCATTATTGTAATTTAATTTATTGTATTTATCATATTTCGTGTATCAATTGTATGCCTTCACATGTAATTGAGCATTAAATCCTACTTCGACATTAATTGTATGATTAAATTACGTGTTAACCGACTTAGTCTAATCTTCACATGCTAGGATTAAAACTTGGATGTTGCATTGCATGCATATAATCAACAATATATCGACTATAGATGATGTCCCTAATCATTAGTAGAGGCCGCTATCGAGGCGGGCGGGATTAGGTGTTCGATCAAAAGAGCTTCCGAATACGTACCCTCACCCCTTACTCCAGATCTCTGTGAACATCCGTGTTCATTGGCATCCACGAGAGTCATTCTAGGCATAGAATGCTAAGGGTAACAATTGCTTAGTGTTCATGTCTCTACTTTGTGTCTTGACATGGCACGAGGTATTCGAACGGTTCCAATTTCCCATAAAAATTGGTGGCGACTCCACAAAATGCAAACGCTTGTTCTCCTCCCAAGCGCCCCCGTGGGCCCATTGTCCACAGTTTGGCGACTCCGCTGGGGATAATACACTTACGTGTAGCCAAGGGTGAAACTTGAACAAGGTTAGGGAATAGTTTGTACAAGATAATTGTCGATTTTCATAACTCGGTCTTCCTAGATCGTTTATTCGGCCTTCTTAGGCCCAACCCAACCCATTCAACCAATCGTCCCGTCTAAACGGTCCTAATTCTTATTTGGGCCTAAGGATGGATAGCGATTGACGTCATCCATACCATGATGCTTACTCTTGTTTGTATCAAGGACCTTCACTACTTGAGGAAATGGACTAGGAATCGGCCTTATTCTTGTTCGCCTCTCCACAGACTTCGGGTTTGATCGTTCGGTATGGCAACCCACCCAAAACCCTTTTAAATGCACTCAGCATCCCGTTATAATGCTTGTATAAATGTTTGTACCTTACGTGATCACCATTTGTAAACGAAACCATGACGATTTTTGTAAAAATCAAAACCCTTTTTTAAACGAAAATCTCGAAAAAAGGCCATTGATTAGCGCAAAACCCAGTCAAAACTGTGTCCGTTTGTCTTTTCAAAATTCGGGCCTAAGCCCATTTCAAAACCTCACTTCGAGTCCACTCCTACAACTACACTGTAGTTGACTAGGATACACATTTTCAAAAATTTGTCTTTGTTTCAAAGCTCACTCGACACAAGTGGCACACACCCACTTCATAAGTCAAAACATTTCTTCTCTTAGCCAGTGTGTTAGAATGGTCGATAATGTTTTGATTCGTCATCGATCTCTTATCCAGTTTTTAAGATGCCTGAAACAAGTGACGCGAACTTCAATGAACTTCAAGATGGTAATGATCGAATCCTAGCCGCACTAGCTCAAATCCAAGTTACCCAAGACCAAGTGTATGATCGCCTTGATACCATCGAAGGCCGGGTCTACGCCGTAGAAACGAGGATCCCTCCTCGAGAAAGTGAAGTCGTTGACGACTTCGTGAATGACTTTAGGGACGACAACCCTCCCATGGGTGTGACTGCAGCTGAGAAAAGACTCCAATACTTAGAGGAGCAATTGATGTACCTTAAAGGGGATGACATTTATAGGGAGAATAATCGCAAGTATGAGGCCGTCAATTCTAAATTGCCAACCAACTTCAACATGACGGATATCCCTAAAATCAAGGGGCACGAAAACCCTTTGAACCACATCCGTGCCTTCAAGGATTACATGTCTATCAAAGGCATCAAACCCGAGATATTCTTAAGGATCTTTCCTTCATCTCTGGACACCATCCCAAAACAATGGTTCTACTCTTTAGAACACAAGAAGATCGCCACTTGGGAAGATGCCGCAATCGAGTTTTCTAAGCAATATGCGGATAATGCCGAGATCCAAGTTAACATGCGCACCTTAGAGGTTCTTACCCAAAATGATAAGGAAGGATTCACCGACATCCTAAGTAGGTGGAGGAAGACTAGTAACCAACTAGTTGAACGCTCGGATGAGGCTACCCTTGTGGAGAAGTTCGTGGACAATCTCAAACCCATCTATGCCAATCATTTGAGATACCAAAACATCAAAACTTTCAAGGACTTAACCGTACTGGGAACAAGGATTGAAGATGACATCCGTAAAGGGCTCTTGTCCAAAACGGTAGGTCGAGGATATCAAGGCTCAACGAGTTATTCATACGGCTCCACTAGCAAGACCGATGAGGTTAACCTTCTCGAGCCATCCAAGAAAAGCACCCCACCATGGAAATTCACAAATCTTGGGGACACTTACTCCAACGCTCTAAAGAGGTTAATGAAGGAAGGAAAACTCCAACCCATAGCACCTACTCCGGAACCTGAAAAGAAATCCAATTTCTGGGACGAGAACTCGTACTGTGAATACCATAGGGGCAAGGGGCATGACACAGAAAAGTGCTACAAATTGAAAAATGTGCTTCAAGACATGATTGAGGATGGTCGACTACCAATACCGCCGGGAGGTAAACCCAAAAACACTCAGAACCCTCTTGGGATTCTAGTGATCATAAGTGAAGAATCTTCCTTAGATTATTCACACCTCATTTCTCCAATTGAAGATAAGATCTACGCGATCGAAAATGAAGGGTTCTACTCCACCATCTCTCCTACAATTTCCGACTTCATCACATGGGCAAGGAGTGTGGATATGCAAGTCTGGGAATTAGAAAATGTGGTGACAACTTTACACGACCTCAATGCGGCACCCAAAGAACATGCCCCACTAGTCTTTTCTCAAAATGCTACTATGCAAGAAATAGTCACCGTGGTTGATAAACTAGTCGACCAAATCACACGACTAGAAGATGAGATCATGAGAACGAGGGAACTAGCTACAATCAATGGAGTATGGGCCGATGATGATGAAGATGAGTATCTCATTGAAAAATCCCTAGTCAAAGAAATAGTCCAAAATGGTGAAGACCAAGATGTGGACCACCTAACTCGTTCGGGCCGTCCATATCAAAATACTACTCAAAATGGTCCAACCAACGTTATCACACCAAATGATAACGAAGATGACTCCACTGATCATTTGCTCAAGCAATTACAGAAGACAAAGGCTGATCTTTCAGTCTGCCAACTAGTAGCAAGTTCATTCCCACATCGTCAAGCTGTACTACAAGCTTTGGCCAAACTAAATGTAGCACATAACTCCACACCCGAAGATGTAGTCAACTTGGTCTTCCAAGAATCACCAAAGCTAAGTAATCCTATTACTTTCTCAGATGAAGATTTTCCACCTTTTGGCGCTAGTCACAACTTGGCTCTTTACATCACTGTCATTTGTCTAACGAAGAACGTGCGAATGACCTTGGTTGATGATGGCTCCGCGGTCAACGTCATACCCCTCAAAACGGCATATAAATTAGGCATGAAAGAGTCGGATTGGACCCCTACCAATCAAGGTGTTCGCGCATATGATGGTACACGACGAAAGGTAGTAGGACTCGTTAACCTAACCATAGCCACAGGGCCAATTGAACGAAAGGTTAACTTCCAAATAGTGGACATTGAAGCTTCCTTCAACATACTTCTAGGAAGGCCTTGGATCCACGCTTCCAAATCGGTGACATCCACCCTTCATCAAAAGTTCAAGATCCCACTAGATGGCAAAGTGGTGACGATCACTTCGTCACCCATCAAGGCAGTAATCGAAAAGAAGTCAAACAATCAAGTCCTTGCGGATCCAGTATATGAGCTTGGGGGCTTCCAAAGCATAAGCGTCATAGAAAGTGAATTGGCACCCTTATACTACGATCCCTACTCCAACTTGGTGGTCAACCACATACTCAAATCCCAGGGATACTTCCCTGGAATGCCATTAAACCCCATCCGAAGAAACACCTTCACACTATACAAGGAAGGCAACTAAAAAAGGATACCACTTGGACTAAGGTACAAACTCACCAAAGAGGAAGTTCTGGAAATGCTCGCTCAAGTTCAAAACCGTAAGTACGTAGGAGTCCAAATGCGACCCTATATCCCTACCCTAAATGGATACTTCGTTAAGGAAGGAAGTCTAGAACTCTTTCATGGATTTCCCGAACCTTGGCACTATCTGGAAAGGGAGCTAGCCGGAATCGAGATCTTTCACGATTGCTACTTCATCCCTCCAGAAACGGTTTCTACCGTCACAACCCGTCAAGCACCTTTCTTAGACGAACAAGCTGTTAGTCTATTAATTGGAGAGGATCGATTTGTTAGAGCCGCGCAGGATGAGATCATTACCATGATAATTCAAGACGATCACTTCAACCCTACCGCGTTAATCACAGAAACAAAGGCGAATCAGCAGAAAGGATGGAGAAAATCAATCAAGTGGACCAACAATCAAGGAAGACTCTTCAAGCTCACCACTGGAGAAGGAGAGATGTTCAAAGGAGAACCAGCAGACGATGAATTCGAGTCAGAGTCGGAGTCGTAGTCAGAGTCGGAGTCTAGAGAAGTCACTAAGGAGTCTCCTCCTGTCGTCATCCTCATTCCCTTTGTTTCTCCTAGCTTAGCCTCGAATAGTAATGTGATGTAGTTCGGGAAATGTCCCAACCATCGTCCCTTTTTACCGCCACTCGACCACGATCGATGGCTTCTTTGTTTCAACTTTTCTCAAACTTTAATATGAATAAATCATGTTCTGCTTACTCTTTGTGTTATCTTGAGTGCAATTCTGTTTACGATGATACTGAGGATGACCAAGACCTAGACTCAATTGAAATACCTCCTTATGTAACCAAACAAATACTACAGGAAGGGGAAGGGGGACCAGTAATAGAGAATACTGAACCCATCAATGTAGGAACCGAACTAGAACCCCAAGAATTTAGGATAGGGACTACCTTGAGCTCTACCAAAAGGGCCGACTTCATAGACCTCCTACACGAGTTCAAAGACGTTTTCGCGTGGTCCTACAAGGACATGCCAGGGATCGACAAGAATATCGCCGAACATAGAATCCCGATTAAGCCAGGTTTCAAGCCTGTAAAACAGAAGCTTCATCGAATAAGAACAGAATGGGCTCTAAAATATTAAGGAAGAAGTCGATAAGCAATTCAAAGCCGGGTTCATCAAAGTTTCCAAGTATTCTGACTGGGTAGCCAACATAGTACCTGTACCCAAAACGGATGGGAGAATCCGTGTTTGTGTTGATTTTAGGGACTTAAACAAAGAAAGTCCTAAAGATGACTTCCCTCTACCACACATTGACATATTGGTGGACAATACCGCAGACCACGCATTACTATCCTTCATGGATGGGTTTGCGGGTTATAACCAAATCACGATGGCCATAGAAGACATGCATAAGACCGCCTTTGCCACTCAATGGGGAACCTATTGCTATACGGTAATGCCGTTTGGGTTAATCAACGCCGGAGCTACATATCAACGCACCGCAACTACACTCTTACATGACATGATGCACAAAGAAATTGAGGTATACGTAGACGACATGATTGTCAAGTCCAAGGATAGAGAGGGGCATATTGCGAACCTTCGCAAATTTTTCGCAAGGCGACGAAAGTACAACATGAGGCTCAATCCTCAAAAGTGCGCATTCGGAGTAACATCTGGCAAACTCCTGGGATATGTCGTTAGCCAATGAGGTATAGAAATAGACCCCTCCAAAATCAAAGCTTTGATCGAAATGCCACAACCTCAAACAGAAAAACAAGTCAGAGGATTTCTGGGAAAAGTGCAATATATAAGTCGATTCATATCGAAACTCACCATGATTTGTGAGCCTATCTTAAAGAAGCTCAAGAAAACGGACCACACCATATGGGATGATGATTGTCAAAAGGAATTTGACCGAATCAAGGAGATATTGGCTAAACCACCAGTGCTCATGCCACCTCAACGAGATAAACCTCTTGGTTTGTATCTCACAGTAACCGAAACAGCCATGGGTGCCATGCTAGCTCAAACCGTAGGAAAAGAAGAAAGGGCTATCTACTACCTTAGTAAGAAGTTCTTGGAGTACAAGTGCAAATACTCACAACTCGAAAAGACATGCCTCGCTCTTGTGTGGGCGACGAAGAAGCTACGCCATTACATGCTTAGCTACTCCGTCAAAATATACTCCAAAATGGATCCAGTCAAATACCTCTTCGAACAACCCGTCCTCAACAGACGTCTAGCAAGATGGACTTTGATGCTCTCAGAGTTCGATCTCAAATACGTGCCTCTGAAAGTTATAAAAGGGCGCGCCGTCGCCGAATTCTTTGCAGAAAATCCCATCAATGATGCACAAACAATAGACACGTGGTCATTTCTAGACGAGGATATACTCCAATTTGATGTAGACTCCTGGGACCTTTACTTCGATGGAGCATCAAACTTAAGAGGATTTGGAATAAGAGTGTTGCTCATTTCTCCTGAAAGCGAGCATACACCAATCTCTGTCAAACTCAACTTCGAGGTGACAAATAACGCTGCAGAATACGAAGCTTGTCTCATTGGACTACAAGCGTCAGTGAGCTTAGGCATTAAAAACCTCCGAGTACATGGGGATTCATCCCTGATCATCAATCAAGTTACGGGATCTTGGAAAATCCGAAGCGAAAGCCTAGCACCTTATCAAGCCAGAATAGACCAAGTTGCCCAATTCTTTGATCACGTTACATATCTACACCTACCTTGGGAAGAAAATCAATTTGCAGATGCTCTTGCAAAACTTGCCAGATGACATGGTGGAAATGCCTTTATGTATCGAACGACGGTCAGAGTCAGCTTATGTCCACCAAATCACCGATTAAGAGGAAATCGCACAGGAACTCTGGTTCCAAGAAATCCTAAATTTCAAGCTCAACGGTACCTGTCCACCCGATATGGACAAAAGGGGATAACGTGCTATACGCGTACTAGCTTCCCAATACGTTCTCATGCAAGAAGAGTTATACAAAAGAACACCTCTTGGTGTAATCCTACGTTGCCTTGATCATTCACAGGCACGGAAAGTAATGGAAGAAGTTCACGATGGAGAATGAGGTCCTCACATGAGTGGGCCCATGATGGCAAAGAAGATCACACGTTTGGGGTATTATTGGACCACAATGGAATCCGATTGCATCAAATATGTAAGACAGTGCCACAATTGCCAAATCTTCGGGAATGTACAACATGTCCCTCCTTCATTGCTCTACACGATGACATCTCCTTGGCCATTTTCTGCCTGGGGAATTGATATAATCGGGAAGATAACCCCAACCGAAACAGGAGGTCATTGTTTTATCCTAGTGGCAATTGACTATTTCACCAAATGGGTAGAAGCGGCTTCCTACACTAGTCTCACGGCTAAAAACGTGGCAAAGTTCATACAAAACAACATCATCTGTCGATACGGTTGCCCACATGAGAACATTAGTGATAACGGATCACATTTCCAAGCTGAGACTGAGCAATTGCTAGCCAAGTACAAAATTAGGCATCACCACTCTTCGCCCTATAGACCACAGACTAATGGCGCGGTAGAGGCAGCAAACAAGAACGTTGTCACAATTCTCAAGAAAATGATTGACAAGTATCAAGATTGGCCAAACAAGATACCCTTTGCCTTGTGGGGATATCGCACATCTGTTAGGATGCCCACTGGGGCCACCTCTTTCTATTTGACTTACGGCATGGAAGCTGTACAACCAATCGAGTTAGAAATACCATCATTGCGTATCTTACTCGAAAGTCAAATCCCGGAAGCCGACTGGAAGAGGGATAGATATGAAGAACTCATCCTCCTGGATGAACGTAGGCTACGCGCCTTGCACAATGTCCAAACATATCAAGCACGTATCAAACGAGCCTTCAACAAAAGGGTTAAGCCAAGGAACATCAAAGAAGGAGACTTAGTACTCAAGTCGGTTAGAGCTCTTTTACCTGTTGATCCACGGGGAAAATTCAAACCTAATTGGGCCGGGCCATTTCTAGTCAAGTCCATACCTCCAGGGGGTGCGGTTAGAATCACAGACCTAGATGGAAATGAGTTTTCCAACCCGACAAACCTTGACCAACTAAAACGGTATTATGCCTAGAATAGGAACAAAAACGCGCCTCGTGTAACCTCACGTGTCGCTCTTGTGGCACTAAATAAATGGCCCCTGGCCAAGCTGAAATAAGCTAATGTCACTGTGCTCTTGCATTTTGACAAATTTGTCATCCTCATATCATCAAATAAACCAAACTGCACCTTCAGAGTAAGCAAAAGCAAATGCTTATTTTCTAAGTTCATTACAAGCTCTTGCTTAGAACAATTATTCTTTTACATTTACTCGAACTACGCGCAAGGGTTTGATTTCATTTTTCTTAATGAATACGTAAGCAATCCTTCACAGGATACAACCCATTATTTTAAAATGTAAATATAAGGACATTTGCATTGCATTTGGAATTCGACAAGAATAATAAATAGAAAATCACAACGGTTTCATAACCAATTAACCTTTTTTATTTCATTCATTTTCTAATAATAATATGCTACATAATAATTAATAAAATAGGCTAAGATTCTAAAAACCCCACATTTTTATTACAACAATAATAATAATAATAAATAATAATAAAGACTCGGGCTATTCCTCCATTTTTCCTTTGCCCTTGTCATTCTTGTCATACTTCTTGTCACGGCCTCGAGCCGGACGCTCTTGCGCCACTCCGGACCTAATAACCAACGGTCTTTCTCGAGGCCTAGACTTCCTATTCTTGTCAATCACTTTATCCACGACAGGAGAGGTCATCGGTTTCTTCGAAGGATGAACAACTCGAAACCCGGCTTCTTCCTCTCCCTCAGTCAAATGATTCTATTTCTCTTTTTCCACCTCACGCACCTTGTAGTCAACGGGCTCACGCTTCCTCAATCTCTCACGCTCTTCCGGAGTAGTAGCTTTCCTCCATCGCAGATAAGAATCCGACAGCAATAAGGCATTAGCAGAAGAGTTCAAGAACCACACGTTTCTTTGGGCCCATTTAATCGCCCACTCCCTTCGACTCTCAGTAGTAAGCGCCACGACAGTCTGCGGGACGGTATCAAGCTTCAGGATCGTCTGCTTTAGTCCAACCTGTCTCATCAGCCTTTCCGGGAAGAAGCACACCATGAATTTCAAGTCAGGAATGCGCACAGATCGAGTAGGATCCAAAGAAGACACTCCAGTGACAGATTTGAGGTACCACCATGGTACAATCCACCTAATCAAGGGACCATCATCACTCTTCAGTTTGTTCTCCCAATAATTGCAGACTCGAGTGAAGTCCATCATGTACAGCCTAGTCCTCATTGCAATCGAACGAGCATGATAAGAAGGAACATGAACTGGGGACTTGATGAATCGAAGGCGCTCCATAAACCAAACCTACCAAAAGCGGGTATTAGAACGAACAAAACGAAAAAAAAAAACGAAAAAAAAAGAGAAGAAAAAAAGAAAAATGTTCTTTTACCTGCAGAATAACGGGACTTCCCAAGTACGGTAGGTCGTGGTTGGCTTTCCTATTATCCAAACCCAATTGGATCTCTCTTAAACATAAACAAGCTGGGCTCCTGCGAAGCTCCATTTGCTCAACTAGGCCTAGAAGACGGGGATCACCTCTCAAGTCTTCATCAACATGCCCTTGAAGGACATATACATGCAACAAACAAAATCCAAATGCCCTTCGCCTAGCAACATAAGAAACGGTGGGTCGGCCCTGTTAATGAATCGGTCAATGAAGTCCAATATTCGCACTCCCTTCGAGGTCACTAAATGGTCCATCTCAAGTCTAGTCAATCCAAGCAAGTCTCTAAATTTGCTCTTATACCCCTGCGAAGTAGAAGGAATGGCAGGCAAGTGTTCCGGGTCCCACCCACCGATCGCAGCAATTTCTTCAGGAAATGGGCAAATTTCGCCTCCAGGGAACGCAAAAACATGATAATTTGGGTCCCAATAATCAAGACAAGCATCTAAGAATGGTTTGACAACCTTGATAAGCTTCAAACTCAACAACGATCCAAGATTATAGGCGCCCATGTCGTGTTTCTCCATGTTGGAAAACTCGTTGGTCCACTCTTTTAGGCGAATCTCCAAAGTATTCATGATTATATTAAGAATTTTATGTAATAAGACGAAGAAGAGACGGAAGAATTGTGTGAATAAAAAGCTCTATCGACGTCTCTATTTATACTAAACTCTGTTTCCTAAAATCTACCAGAGCAGACACACCTGGGAATAGGCGCAGCACCTCTCGCGCTCTTTCAAAGGGACGCGACTCATCTTTGCGCCTCTTCCTCAGCTAAGTTTCTGTGATTTTCCGCGTTGGATCTTTCCTAAATTCCTTGACGAATAATTTTCTATTCCTACGGGTTATTATTTTGGTAAATACGTGGAAATTACCATATTCCATGTTTCCTAATTCCGCGGGCATGCATTTCGAGACGATATCAACATTTTCGTCATTTTACCACACTTGTATATTTTCATTTTAGAAAATAATTTTCATTTTAAATTAATTTTAGGAAATAATTTTCATTTGTAATTCATATATTTATTTCACTTATATATTTCTTTTATTTCTTTTTTTAATCATTTCATTTCTAACTTATAGGTTTCTATTTTTTTTCTTTTTTTTAGGGGTAACCCTCCCTACCGTCCGGTCATTTCCGGCAGATTTTTTGCATTTTTGCATTTTCTCTTGCATGTTTGCATTCTTTTGAGTCATTCGTTTTGCGCTAATTTACGCCGTGTGTATATACAAATGTATGTTCTACGTGATTTCTATGTAAATTTCGGCAGCATGACGGCATAAACCGTCATCTACCAAACTTGTTCAAAGCTAACCTGCAGATACAAGCAACGCAACCCAGCAGCAAAGGCACTCAGGCCATCATATATACAACAAAAAGGGAAATGTACAACAAACTGGGGGCTCGAGCCCCAAGCAAAGTCCAAAATGTCCAAAATGAAGGTCCAAAATGTACAAATGTGCAAGATACAAACAACAAAACAAAACTAGTGTCGGTCGCCCTCTAGCTCCGCAACTCTTGCCGCGAGAGCAGCAACCTCACCGTCGCGAACCTCAAGCTCCCTCAACAAGTGAGCTGTCTCCTCCCGAAACTGAGCCAACTCTCGCTCCAACTCGCGGTCCCCCTGTAAACAGCAAAATTGGCTCATGTCAATCATTTCAAGCAATTACAAGAGAAGTTGGAAAATCAAACGTTCAAATTGAAATAGACACAAGGTTCATACCTGACGACCTCGACCGCCGACAAGTGCTTCGACGGCAGTAGCTCGCAGCCGTTTGGCCACCCTCCATAACGCCACGAACCGAGACGGCGCTACCTACATTTTCAAAAAGAAGTTCTCAATAATTGAACAAGCTCAATCAAATGTGTTCTTACACAAAAATCATGCAAATTAGAGGCTCACCCTCCGAATCAGATGCTGCCAGTTGTCCAGGCCAGCATCCGTCACACCCACGTCAAAGTCACGCAGCTCGGAGATCGTCGTCCTCCCGGTCGCGTCAGTGTACTCGAGGGTCTCGGGGTACTCTGGGGGCTCGATGCCCGCCTCCTCAACCTTCTGAAAATTCAAATGTCTCTCATTAATCGATGACCTTTCATCGTATTCTCAAAATCAAAATAAAGAAGGATAAAAGCACTTACCACAACCGGCCAGTACGCCAACCTCCCGTAGAGGAACGCAGAGTAATCCTCGCCAGGAAGAAGGAGGGCGTCACCACCAACACCAACCGTCAATACATCCCAGGAGCACTGACGAGCCAAGCGCTCACCCAAGTACCACACAAGACCCATCGACGTCCTCAAAAGCAACCGACTCGAGCTCCTAGGTCGAAGGACCTCAGCCACAAAATGAGGTGCTCACGTGTACTCCGCCCAAGGTCTGGGCACCCACTGGGACAAGACAAACAAGGAATCATTCTTATGATCGATTAAAGGAAATATAGAAGCAAAATGAATATAAGAGAGATGCTCACGCTCTCCAGCTGAAGAGCGTTCACGTCCCGCCGGTAAACACCGTGAGAGGAACGCTTGCTCCTCGTCCTGCACATCACCTAATCCCTCACGACAGGATAGGCCTTCTCTAGCGGCTCCGTCCTCTTGGGCGAGAGGCTCGAAAAGTAGGAGTACACCCACGCCTGTGAAGCAAGATGGTCAATAACGATCTTTCTAAATTTCATAAGGAAAAGAATTTATTTTAGTCTAAATGAAGGTTCATACCTCCAGCAGCAGTCCAGGGCCGACAGCACCAGGAGAAGTCCCCTTCTTCATCAACTCCGGACGAACCATGGCCCTCATGAAACGGAGGAGGACCGCAAAACAAGCAGTGACCCAGTCCCAACGACCTAGAGAGCTCAGGTCAGAAAGGAAAGGAAGAAGCTTCGTCGACAACCTCTCTCCCTTGTCTCCGAGGTAGATCAAAGACAGAAACCACCAAAGCCACAAACGAGCCCTCTGCTCAGCTGTACAGGGAGGAGGAGCCTTCTCTCTCCCATCAATCGTCACCAGCACCGGGATCTTCCCCGCAAAGTAGTCTCGGACATCGGAACTGGGCACCAAACCAGGCACTGTAACAGCCTTCGGCGATAAGTTCCAGCCGATCAACTTCCTAGCCTCGGCCGAGTCCGCCCTCATGGCAGCCTCCGACAACTCCACAGCCTCAGACCTACACGGCAGACAAGAAATCATGTCGTAGTCCTCCAGAGTGACTCCCACCTCACCAAAAGACATGTGAAAAGTGGAAGTCGTGTCCCAGAATCGGTCCAAGAAAGCGCGGACCAGGCTAAGGTTAGCCCGCAGCTTCCTCTTCGCGATATTCCTCCAGACCTGCACCAAGGCACCAAACGCTCCCCGCTCGATCATTGCGCGCTCGTCCGCCGACAGCCGCTCGTAGCATTTCATCGCTGTCGTGTAACCCGAGAACAACCTGATGTTCCCGGCCTCCTATTGTGATTTGAAACAAAAGCTATCTTTAGTTTTGAATGAAGATTGTAAAAGGTATGAGCAAATCGAATGAAAGAAGATAAGTGATGAGTAATGAATTCAAGATTATCAAGCTCTTCACCGTCCTGTAGGACAGGTGACCCTCCGCAGCCCAAAGCAAGTGCCTGCTGTCCCAGGTCTCAGCCCACGCGGGTGCTCCCCTCAGCTGACGACCTCCTCTCCCAACGTCGGCCCGCCTCGGGGCCTCCTCCTCCTCAACAGCCTCCTCCTCGTGGACCTCGTCCCCAGCACCAATCACCGCGGCGGTGAAAGCCTCCTCGATAGCACGAGAAGGGTCCGCGACAGCGTCTATCTTCATGGGAGCTCTCCTAGAAGTAGAAGCCTCATCACCTGCAGCATTAAAGTAAATTTAGGCCGCGTCACGTGACGACGAGCCTTAGTTAAGGGATTTTCGAGCCTTCGGAAGCCCTGAAATCGCTCTTTTCTCGCCATCTTTGGCCGCATTCTCACAAACCCGATCACTCATGTGGTAATTAGGGTCAAGTCAAGCCTAAGTTGAAGCCTAGTCATGGGTTCGAGTCGAAATTTCGGCAGCATTTCGTTATAACGGCGATTATGCCCTAGAAAGTGCCCTGAAAAAGCCATCACAAACCAAAATTTTGAGATGGTAGGAAGTTTACTCATCATGTAAGGATCCCAAATATCAAGTTTCATCGCAAATGGGCAATCCTAAGGCTATTTTCGAAGCAATTTACGGTTTAGCTGTGAAACCGTCTCAATTTCACTCAAATGCTCAAAATTCAACGAAAATTCGAAACAAATACATGGTTATGATCCTTATACTACCAATTATCCGTTTCTAGTGCCAATTTTATAAGGCAAATCCTTTTGGGGGAAAGCCCCAAATTTTCGAATCAATTGGGTTGAAAACCCTAATTTTTTCGATCCAAATTGAGCAAAGTGTCGAAGATTAATGCAAGAATGATATACATACCTCGATTAGTCATGATGAATGCAAGATTTTGAATCAAATTTTGGCGGAAATGGTTAAGATTTGAGAGAGAATATGAGGAATTTGTGTTTCGAACAAATGAATTAAAACCCTACGTTTATCGCGTTCTTACCCAGAAAAGACACCCTCAGGAACAGACGCAGCAGGCGCTGCGCCACTTCCAAGAGACGCAACTCTTGCTGCGCCTCTTTCTGGTGTTCCCTCCATACGCGTTTTCAAAAATTCGTTATGAGTTCGTTATTTGTGGGCCCATCTTTCGTGCGCCTCTTCCTCGATGCCATTTTATCTTTTTTGGTCTGTTTGACGATTATCTTTCGTTCAGACCCGCATTTGTAAGCCAACAGCAGGCTATCATACGTTATTTATCGCTTCCAAGACTGTGCTTGTCACAACGAGCGGCTATTCCTTCACAAGTATTTCGACATACCTTCATTATATTCCCCAGCGAGAGTGAGCGGATAGAGTATCCCTCTCGAGACATGGAGATAAGTTCCCGATTATGTTCCCCAACGAGAGTTCACGACTGACAGTCACTTCCTCTCGAGACATGGAGATCAACATTGACCCCGAATTCTTCCGAAGTTTGTTTGAAGCTGAACACAAACAGATTTCCCCCAGCAGTTCCAGACTGTGTCCTGCTGTCTTTCCTCAAAATCATTGTTTCCTTATAATCTTTCAGACACCAAGTTATCTTCAGACCAAAGAGTTTCGCCGAAGCGTGTTCAGTCCCGTTTCATCCAGAAGTCTCAGGTATGGTCTCTTCTTATGGCTGACGAGCCTCCTTGCATAGTCTAATAAACTTTAAACGACCCTCCCCAATAGTCGACAGACTCTAAAATGTTCCCGATGATAGGTCCTTGGCTCAGACCCCTGGAGCCGCCTCGCGTCGCCATAGTCGCCAGGTTGTAATCTTCGATTGACCTGATGGCTATACTTTGACTTTCACCTTGTCCAAGCCTCAGTCAAAGTGGGGGCTCTGTAGATACCTCATTTCTGCACCTCTCGTAAACCACCCGGTGATGACTGGGCCACATGTTTATCGTCAAGTGATTGCTCAAACACTAATGTCTACCTCATAGTTGTCATATACGCGCCGATACGGTCGTTTTGGCAGTAATTAGAGTACATTTGGAGTCCGGGCCTAAAACCGTCTTCATTTTCTGATAACCGTTAAATCTCGAGTCAGAATGTTCTAGAATGTTCCGGATATTTCTATTCCATATTTTATAAATATTTCACAATCTGTAATCTTTGGGTAAACAATTTCCCGTAATATTCATACGAAATATTAAGGAAAACCAAATTATCCCGTCCTTCCATAACTTAAACACGGAAATCTGTCCGAGATTCACTTCCAAGGTCTCTCCGAAAACCCTATTCCTTCATGTGATTATTATAAATAGGAGCCTTCGCTCCTCATATTTCTCACGCGAGTGTCCGCCCTTCTCTTCTCCCTTTGCATTCTAGACCTTTGTTCTTACTTTTTGGCGTCTACGTGCTTGAACATTTGACCACGTAAGCTCGGATCCTTCTGAGTACCAGCTTCATTTGCATGACCGGCCAATTTGACCAACTCCGCAACTAATCAACTTAATTAATCTAATCATTTTCCTCTTACTAGGGCACTTTCATCTACATTCGAGTCGAGCATCACTAATCGATAACTTAGTTCATCTCGTTTCGTCAAACATGTAAGTCTGAGGGTGTAAATCTCACTTTTATTATTGTTCTTTACTTTTTGTATCACTAATGTAAGGTTTATGTCGAAGATACTTGTTAAAACCGATTTCTAAAACCCTGCTTTAAAACCCTCTTTTACGGATTTCCAAAAGATGACCGTCGAGAAAGGACGCAGCAACTGTTGCGCCTCTTCGAAGGAGCGCAGTTCCTGCTACGCCTCTTCATGAGGCTTCCGCAGTTCCTACTTCCTTTCTTCTTCCTTCGTCCTCTGTCAATCTGTCGTTCTTTGTTCGTTTTCGTTTGTTTTCTTTAATTCTTTGTTATAATAGCATAATAATTCCACCTGTATATTATTATCATTAACACGTTTAATCCATCATTAAAATTCGACTTAAATCCCTTATAATCCAATATTTGCGGGTTTTCGTCATTAAACTCAATCATGGTTGTAGGAATTTGATTCGTTCATATCGGGTTTCTGGAATTCGATCTTTGATATATTTTCATCTGACTATTGTCGTATTCGTCATTAATTTGACGTTAATTCGTCATGTTTAACCTATTTTGTTCACCCATGTCACTAATCAATCGTTCATTCATGTAAATAATCCGTCTTTAATCCGTCTCATCCATGTTTTATTGCTTTTATGACCCTCATTCACATGTAAATAACATGATAATCACTTTCATCCGAGTAAGTATATTAATTAACAATTAAAATGACCAATTTATATTAATGATTTATAGTTCCGGCTTCACAGCCAGAACTCACCCTTGGAACAGACGCAGCAACTGCTGCGCCTCTTCCGAAGGGCGCAGTCCTGCTGCGCCTGTTCCAGGTTGAATTCTGTCTCTGAACCTCCGTTGTTGCTTGACCTAGTTTAATTAGTTTACGTATAATTGACTATTAACCGTATTATCGCCTACTGACTTGTTCGTTAATTTTTTCTTTTATTCTTTTTCTCAAATTATCCGTTTTAAAGGTATTTTCGACATAAATCGCTAAACCCGATGTAATTATTATAATTTTCATTATTGTAATTTATTTATTGTATTTATCATATTTCTTGTATCAATTGTATGCCTTCACATGTAATTGAGCATTAAATCCTACTTCGACATTAATTGTATGATTAAATTACGTGTTAACCGACTAAGTCTAATCTTCACATGCTAGGATTAAAACTTGGATGTTGCATTGCATGCATTTAATCGACAATATATCGAGTATATATAATGTCCCTAATCATTAGTAGAGGCCGCTATCGAGGCGGGCGGGATTAGGTGTTCGATGAAAAGAGCTTCCTAATACGTACCCTCACCCCTTACTCCAGATCTCTGTGAACATCCGTGTTCATTGGCATCCACGAGAGTCATTCTAGGCATAGAATGCTAAAGGTAACGATTGCTTAGTGTTCATGTCTCTATTTTGTGTCTTGACATGGCACGAGATATTCGAACGGTTCCAATTTCCCATAAAAATTGGTGGCGACTCCACAAAATGCAAACGCTTGTTCTCCTCCCAAGCGCCCCCGTGGGCCCATTGTCCACAAGTTGCATAATCAAAGACGGTTCTTATAAGTACCGTTGTAATTGTGCAAGCATACATGAGGTGAATAATGGTCAAACAACCAATAAATAGGGCATGCACTGGTAAACTAAATTCACAAACTTTTCAATTTTCACAGTGGATCTGTTTTTACAACGGTTTTAAGAAACGCCGTTGTTAATTGGTGTAATATGACAACGGCTTTAAAATAACCGTTATTGATATATGTAATATGATAATGGCTTAACAAAGAACCGTTATCATTTTGTCTTATTATTATTATAACGGTTCCAATTCTTATTATCTTATTATGTCGTTTCCATTCTTTTTTATTATTATAAGTAGAAAGTTGGTCATTATAATATATTATTTGGTGGATTGCCTTTGAGTGTAAGGACTTAATTAAAACGTAGTAACAAATAACATAAATAATTAAACTTTAATTCAAATAACCACCATAATCAAAATACAACTCATAATGTCAGATAATAATTAAAGACTTAATTAGAATCTTATGAAGAATTAGGATAGTCTTCATGCCCAATTTCGGCATATATCAAGTCGTAGATCGACTCTTTATCATCAGCGGGTAGCGCAGGTAAAATGGCCTCTTTCTCCCATGACATAGGCACGGTGGCAGGAATGTGATGCCTCCTGTAATGTGTCAGCAGACGATGATCAATATGGGTCGCAACCTATAGATAAGGGCCCTTTTGTTTAGCATCCGAATAGAATTTCTCTTTCCCCATATCTTTCCCCGCAAATCTAGCCCCTAATGTTCTTGCCTCACGAAAACTATCATGGTAGTTGGCTTCGTCAAACTCGATAAAAGCAAAGCCTACAAAACCTTGCTTGTTTGTAGACACAGGGTACACTTTTTTAACCGCAGTGAAACCGGAGTCATGAAGCATTTGCGTCAACCACCCAAAATTAGGGTTTAAACCCTTTCCATTCCAATCATAACAAACCGGGAAATTATGGAGAATGCAAGTAAAAGGCTGTGCGTAACGATAACGTGATTGTTGCTCCGATACACCAGCCATATTTTTTTAGAGAGAAATTAAAGAGTAAATGTTTGATAATTTAGATTTTGACCTAAAACATTATGAAGACATATTTATAGAAATATTTTGGTCAAATTGAATATTTATTAAAGTTCTGATAAAGTTTTGCATGCAGTGGTCAAACTGAGAAATCTAATCAAATAGTGACAATGCTTGAATTGAAAAACCGTTCCTTCATAATTAAAAATGATAACGGTTTCAAGAAACCCGTATCTATAACATAACAACGGGTACCCCAAACCATTGCTGGTGCTAATTTAGTAACGGTTTTCGAATTGTCGTTTTCTTAAACTGGTAACGGCTGTCTAACAACCGTTGATAAGAGCGATTTTATAATGAGCTTCTAGAAACTGTTAGACATTTTTGATAACGGTTTGTTAAGTAGCCTTTGTCACATGATAGTAACAACAATTTTAGTGGGAAACAGTTATTCTCATTATCGCTGTCTAGGTTTCCGCCAATATTTGGAAAATGGTAATCTAATTGTGGTTATTAAATACATTAAATCGTTGTGATACGCTCCTTATTGATGGCCATATTTGGCGTAGTGAAAGGGGCATATATTGCTACACAGCAATGCCCTTTGGCCTGAAAAATGCAGGGGCAACCTACCAACGCCTGGTCAACATATTGTTCAAAGACTAAATTGGTGACATAATGGAGGTCTACATTGATGACATGGTGGTCAAATCGAAGAAAGCAGAAGATCATGTAAAGGACCTGGAAGTAGCCTTCAAAATCTTGGAAGAATTCAACATGAAGCTCAACCCCTCTAAATGCCACTTTGGAGTGTCTTCAGGCAAATTCCTAGGTTATATGGTAACAAAAAGAGGGATTGAAGCTAGCCCTGAACAAATAAAAGCCATCCTGGAATTGGAATCTCCTAAGTTAGTGAAAGATATCCAGAGACTAACAGGAAGAGTTGCAGCCCTGAATAGATTCATATCTAGATCATCTGAAAGATGCAGATCCTTCTATAACCTCCTCAAGAAAAAGAAATCATTCAAATGGATGCCTGAACATGAAACAGCCTTCCAAGAGTTAAAAACCTACCTGGCTACTCCTCCACTACTGGCCAAACCTAACAAAGGAGAACCCCGGACGGTTTACTTATCAGCCACTGAGACTGTAGTAGGTGGAGTCCTAACCAAGGTGGTTGAAGGCCAACAGCACCCCGTCTATTATGTAAGTAAAAGTCTCCTGGATGCAGAAATAAGGCATGGACTACTTGAAAAATATGTACTTGCTTTAATTGTATCCTGCACAAAACTTAGACCTTAATTTGAGAGTCACCCAATAATTGCTAGGACCAACCTGCCTATCAAATCTGTCCTAAGAAAACCTGAACTTTCAGGCAGAATGGCAAAATGGTCAGTACAACTCAGTACTTATGACATAACCTTTGAACCTAGAACATCAATTAAATCTCAGGCTTTAGCAGACTTTGTGGCAGAATTTAGTCCCAGCCTAGAACCAAACCTCATAAAAGAAGTCAATCATCTAGACAACCAAAAATTAGGCCAGGAATGGACCTTACACGTAGATGGATCAACAAATATGAGAGGAACGAGCCTAGGATTAGGATTAAAATCATCACAGGGAGATCTAATAGCTTAGGCTATTAGTTGTGAATTTAAAGCAACAAATAATGAAGCTGAATATGAAGCCCTGATAGCTGGACTTAAGGTATGTATAGATCTTGGTGTGAAAAATCTCAAGATATAAACTGATTCACTTTTAATTTCCAATCAAGCCAAAGGAACCTATGCTGCAAAGGATTCCAAAATGATTCTTTATTTAGATGATGTTAAAAACCTTTGCAAAAAATTTAGTTCATTTGACATTGATCAAATACCAAGAGACTTAAACACCCAGGCTGATGCCCTAGCCAGCATGAGAACAAATTTCAGTCCTGTTGTATTTAATAAGATACCTATTGTTCACCGACTAGAACCAACCATTATAAAGCTTGACCAAATTTGTCCCATCAATGAGGACATGAACTCCTGGACCAAACCATACTACGACTGGTTCTTACAGGGGATCTTACCCAAAGATAGGCATTAAGAAAGGGCCCTTAGAATTAAAGCTTCCACCTATACTATTATAAATGACATTTTGTTCAAAAAGTCTCAGGCTGGACCTTATCTGCGATGCCTGGAACCTCATGAAGCCAAACATGTTATTGAGGACATACATGATGGATACTCTGGAAATCACAAAGGCGGTAGAAGCCTGTCAAGCAAGGTTCTAAGGACAGGCTACTTCAAGCCAACCCTAAGGGCTGACTGCCTACCTTACAGCTCAAAATGTGAAGCCTGCCAACTTTATTCTCCATTCATCCATCAACCATCAGAGCAACTGCACTCTATCTCTGCTCCCTGACCATTCATTAAGTGGGGAACGGACATTGTAGGCAAACTACCCCAAGCTTCTGGACAGAAAGTCTACATGTTGGCCATGCCTGATTACTTTTCAAAATGGATAGAGGATGACTCGTACAGGCAAGTCAAGGAGAAGGATGTCATATCATTCATCAAACGGAATATCATATGCAGATATGGCATCCCCTCGGAAATAGTTTTTGACAATGGTACTCAGTTTGTGGGAAAGAGGACAATGGCTTTCTGTGCACAATGGAATATCAATCTGGTAACCTCTACACCAGGCTATCCAAAAGCCAACAGGCAGGCTGAATCTAGCAACAAAGTGGTAATCAACTGCCTGAAGAAAAAACTAAAGAGAAGAAAAGGCAGATGGGCTGAAGAACTCCCTTTAGTCCTCTGGGCTGACACAACTACATACACCTAAAACATCCACAGGCCAAAACGCTTACTCCCTTGTCTATGGCTGTGAAGCAGTGATCCCAGCAGAAATCCATGTACCAACTACTAGAAGCAGTCTGAACACCATAGAGGAAAACAAGCCATTACTGCAAGATAGCCTGACCCTGGCTGAAGAAATAGGAGATGCAGCCAAGATCAGAATAGCCTCCTACCAGCAAACAGTAGCCAGAAGCTACAATAAAAATGTAAACATCAGGGTATTCAAGGAAGGAGACCTAGTCCTACGCAAGGTCTTCCCAAATACAAAGGACAAAAATGCTGGCAAATTCGCTCCTGCATGGGAAGGGCCTTACCTAATTGATTCAATAGTAAGGCACGGAGCCTACCGGCTACAGACCCTAGGCGGAGAAATGATCCCCAGATCATGGAATATCTCCCACTTAAAACAATTTCATGTATAAACTTATTATCTTATGCTTCAACCAGGTAAGACTATTAACTTTATCTCTTACCTGGCAAAATTTTATGTGAGACCCCCCGAATGAAATAGTCCATGACCTTTCTATTCTCTTAATATGTGCTTTCCTGCTAATTGCGATTTTGCCTGAATACTTGTCTACTGTATTCTTATTTACTCCTTGTTTAATATAAGTACCATTTTACCATATTACCAAGCTAAATCCTGAAAACTAAAAGGATTCTATAACCCTCTAATTAAACTTATTTAATTATAGATCTAGTTGCATGCTTGACATAAGATGAAATAAGGAAGAATTAGGTTCCTTCCATTGTAGGTAAGGCACAAAAAAGGGCACAAGTGAGGACTCCTTCCTCCACTTGTTCTTGAGCTACAATGTATATAGATGATCTTCCAAAATCCCAAAGTAGTTATTCTCCTCTTAGTTGCACCAAGAAAATACCTTAAATCTAATAATATATTGACTAGATATGATTATTAGGCACCTTAAAATTAATCTAATATTACTAAATATTACTACTTTAGTAATCTAATTAAGGTATTAGATGTATGAACAAAACAAGTCTAAAATAATTTTAGAGAGAAGTTTTAGAATACACATAAAAATTAAGAGAGTTGTTAAGTTGTAAAATGGAAAAACACAAGTCCCTCGAAAAGGGAGAGGGCCGGGTGGGAGTGCCTCACAAGGCCAATGCTTGGCCTTCACTTTTTCTTTTTCTCTTACCAAAATATGTAGGGTATAGTCTATATAAGGTTAGGTTCTGATTATGTCTTTTAAACAATTTAAAAAAATTTTACAATAACCATAAACCACCCATATTTCGGTCCATATTACAATGTGAACACCCATTTTGTTTTTTGTCAATTGTCATTTTATAATGTTGTGTGACATGTGACAATTCACATGTTATTAGTCTTACTAATTTACATTTAACAAATTAAATGTTATTTACAAAATGGACAAATCAATTTTTAACTAATTAAAAGGTAATTCACAATTACTTATTATAAAATGGATCATGTTTTGTAATTAAGATTAACCATTCTCTCTTAATTGTTTCATAAATAAATTTCAGTAATATAACATCTTAATTACTGAAACGAATCTTATTTAATCAAATTACAATAAGATATATATTCTCACTTATAGACGTAAATTGTTCAATTTTAAGGAATTAATTAATCTGTATAAATATACAATCAATTAAATTATCTATTAAGGGAATCGTCCTTTAGGCGTGACCTTAAGGGATCAACTGATCACCACCGTCAAACGACAGTAAAGTCATACTCTAGTCAGCCAATCATTACCGATTAATGTTGATCAGTTGACATATATAAATGAATCATCCCCATACGTATTTTTATCATGAGTTTCAATAATGTGATCACACTATTGTTGAGGACACATATTCCAACAATCTCCCACTTGTCCGAGACAATTGTGCGTCACCAAGTCTGTTATCCTATTCCAATCTCCCACTCAATGCAAGGTGTCTTGAAAGTCGTACTTGCATGTGATCACATCAAGAGTGGTTTCCTTGATATGGAGAGTAACTGTCTGACCGGAATTATCTACCGTAGATACCCTCTGAGCGTGGCCACACATTTTTCAGTTCCCTGCTCCTCGAGTGGCCCTCAGATTTTAAATAACCCTGACAAGGGGGCGGACAATTCCTATTACACTATTCCCTTTATATAGCCACAACTCATCATGACCCAAAAGATGCCCATTTGACCACATTTACGAAAGTTATAGAGCATAACTTAAAGTCACTCAGAAACTGTGCCAACTGGGGCGGACAGTCTGTAGTCAAAGAATCGACTCAAAAGAATACCATAATAGCTCTCGCCACGACCAGGCTATATAAATTACCAGAACTCTATAAGCGGTCACTGCCCGATAGAGTGTCCCTTACAGTCTGCCTATGTGATTGACTAGTCATCTCTTATGACCCTATGGCACTCGAACTTGCGATCAATCGACTCACACTCTAGTCACTTAGAGACGTCACCTGATATAAGTAACTAGGGGCAATTGCTATGTTAATCCAGTTCACTTTAATAGGGTTCAATATTGTCTCAACAACCTATTTAGATAAGACAAAGTAATAAATAAAAGAGTTTAAAATAAAACTCGAATGATAAATGCCATTATCATATTGTAACACCCCCATTTATTCAGGAGTCTTTAGCTAGACTTTCCAAAATAAATAGGACTGTTACCATCTCGGTTGCCCGAGTTAGTGAATAACAAAGTACAACAAACCAAAGTACTTTAAATTAAAACTTTAATGATTACATATGTTTTACAATTTTGATCAACTAAGACTTAATATAAAATAATACAACTCGCAGCGGAAATAATAAATAAGTGATATAACTATTATATGTGATCTAGACTTCATCTAAGGTTCCAAGTTGAGCTCTCATCCCAATGCTTCCAAGTCAGCTAATCTTTAGTACCTGTCAAACATGCTCCCCATAAAACGGTTCACCGCAGGTGTTCACGAATACACTGTCAACCACGAGGTTGAGTAGGAAACTAAACAATGAATAAGAATAAAGTAACCCGCAATATCATTGATAAACAAATAGATTCCACAGTTACATTTCGTCCACTTCACCCCACGGCACACAGCCACTTCTAGACACACAGTCATACTCCACTTCTAGACACAGTCATACTCCAGGACACACAGTCCCGCCTCAGGCACACAGTCCGGATATACTCGACACACAGTCCCGCCTCAGACACACAGTCTGGTTACGCACAAAATCATCCCCCAACTTCAACAACCATCAATAATAATGATAGTCTCAGTAATATAACCAAACAAACGTGATATAGAATAATGGCATAAGACAGAAAATCCAGCTAGGCAATAAAAGATCGTTGTAACCAGTTAAACTCCTCCTTCACCAATCCTCCACAATATACAATTAATCCATCTTTTAGTAGCATAAACAAAACAAGATTGACTAGCTTCCTACCGGATAGCAAATCTTCAAGTCACACAAGTCACACAAGCAATCAAATCGATCCTTTACAAATCCATAACCTACATAACATAATTATGTACAATTACAACATAACCAACCAACTAATCATGCACTTATCCTAAGTCAATCAAATCCTAATCCTTTTGACAACTTCAATGTTAAATCTCTAATTCTACCGTTTTACAGCACAATTCAGTCTCGCTATAAAATTCATAATTAATTCACTAAAATTCCAAACGATGCAAGACTAATGGGGTTGGAACCCTAAGACACATATCTACAGTTCTTGTGAAAAAGACTGTCTTCAAATTCTTGACTTATCAGGGTTGTCTTGAAGGAATCATAAATACTGACGAATTCTGTCGTATAAAAAATATTAACCTCTAAAATAAGTTTAACAAAACCCTTTCAAGTGAAACAAAAGTCTAACATCATCTAGACTCTCCAATTTTAATGTATGAAAAAGATCTAACTCAATTTCAATTTATAAGTTAGGTTTACAAAATAAACTTTAGACTTATAGTTCATTCGCGGATTCTCAGTCAACATGTTCAGAAAGAATTTATTCTGGAAAATATACACGTTCAATTGCTACGAGATTTTACAGGCATCAACTAGGCTTGAAAATAACCTAATTCTATTCTTTACGTTTTCGAAGACAACGAATTTAAGATGGTCTGATACTTCGTTTAAGACAACTTACAAATTTAAAGAATTGTTGTAACTTTATTCTTTAACAAAATTGTCACAAACTTAACTATAGATGATTATATTTAATCTAGACATGATTAGGTGATGAACTAAAACATAAAACATGCTTAAAAGAATTAAATATTAAAACTTTGAGAGATTATAGATGAACTTACAAAATAAGAGACTCAATCCGATGGAAGCAGATGCTAAAATCTCCAAATTGATTACTATCAAATTCCCTTTTCCCTTTTTATCTTCCTTTTTATTCTCCCTCTCCCTCCCTACCTTTTATGTGATGTTGTAAAAGTGAATAAGTGATTTATGAATATGCTACCATGATATATATAGTAATAAGGTAGTATTATTTTAGGAAAGTTTCCCTCTTTATTATTATTATTATTATTATTATTATTATTATTATTATTATTATTATTATTATTATTATTATTATTATTATTATTATTATTATTATTATTATTATTATTATTATTATTATTATTATTATATTATTATTATTACAACTACTACAACTATTATTACTATTACATAATATATTTTAGTCTTTTCATAACTAGGATAACCATATACTCCCTTTACTAATTTATTACTAATATTACTAAGATTATTAATATTATAATTAATATTACCTTTACTTATTTTATTATTCTCTTTATTAATATTATTATTAAATCCCGAAATAATTCCCGACTACTACTCGTACTAAGCCATTAAAATCTATCCCTACAATTATAGCACACGACCCAAGGCCCTATTATTAGCTAAGCCTAATTACCGACTTGCTTACTCATTTTATGATTTAATTAACGTCTTATCTACAACTATTATTAGAAATGTCATTAATTAACTATTTGAATTACATAAGTTATTCATACAAAATACGGGGTATTACAGTCTTCCCCCCTTAAAATGAACTTCGTCCCGAAGTTCGCTCACAACTACTACCACAACACTCATCACAACACTCGTAGACATTCTCATAACTAAGCATCATCCAACACAATTATGCATATTACAATTAACAATCATACCAATTTTATTACGAGGTATCACAATAATAACTTAAAACACTCGTAGTATTACATTCCTTCCCCCTAAAAATAAACTTCGTCCTCGAAGTTCGAGATAACAAATAATAGGAACAACCAAATCATTGTTGTAATGTCACAAAATAAAGAACACACCTTGTAACATAAGACAACTATTATTTCCAATATAACTCCAATTAATGATGAAATGAATAACAAAATCTCTGATTTACTTCTAAATGGCAAACCCAATCATATAGGATATTCGAACTCATCTTTATTTAAACTTCAACTTATTAATTTAGCTATCGACGATTACATTGCCATACTAAATAATAATCCATAACAAAATACGCATAATTGTTTAGTTTAACCTTTTCTTCATAATGATATCTAGCTTTAATACGGATACATTTAATGTGAACATATATATAGGCTTAGGGAAACACATTCCGCATATCACTAGACATGGTAGTCTACTTCACACAATTCACAATATTAAAATATCAAGAAACAAAAACTTTCATTTGTTCAAGACTAAGGAAAACATGTTATAACTAAAAATCATAAATAATTAACAACATAATTAATTCTTGAAAACTTATATTTTTTTTAGAATATAAAGAGAGTTAGTAAATCATAAGCGAAATAATCAAGTCAAAAACTCATAAGGTCAATTTATAATGCATTTTACAAATTGTTTGGTCGAAACAGAAATTTTACAGCAACTTGTCAGAAACTTAGGTCAATTTGTAAAAATCATTATTAATTGTCAAAACTTTAAATTGCGACGTGGCTTAACAATTTGAAAACTTACATGAGTCCATTCAACAGTGGATTTAGAATTATAACAAATCATTAAGTAGTTTTTAAATGGCAATTTTTACAAAAACATGGCGCGGAAACATCACTGTACAGGAATATTTCGACCACTGTCCACTAAAATATTTATGACTCCTAACCCTTATATTATTTGAACATAAGACGAGTGGCATATGAAATCTAACTCACAAGGGTATCACACATTAAAATCTCGTATAAGAATTTTTAACAGATAGTAAATGGCAGCCAAAACTATCAAGGGTAAAAATCTTGTGAAATCAACCAAAATCACATTCTTCACAACTCCACACAATAATTAATACTTTACATTTTTAATCATATTCACACCTTCCAAATACATGCCAACATATTTTCCCCATATCATCATGCTTATAACAATGCTTAATAAGAAATCATGTTACACCCCTCCTCCGTAAAATAAGGTTACGCCCCCGTAACCGCAATCATCAATGAAAACAACATGTACACAAGGCAACAAGAACTTTCAAGACAAAACAAACAATATTCATTTTAAATTACCCCACACTATCAAGTATTCTCTCAGGGTTCCCGGTTCAAAACTGAGAGGGCCATGGTACGAATTAAGGGCGCCTTCTTAACCGCACTAAGAGGGGCTCCTAACAGTTCCTACCCGGGTTCATTTTATTTAGACACATCCTAAGTTGTTTCTTATTCATTGGTTAGGCCTGAGGATCGTTTTGCTCTGATACCACTTTGTAACACCCCCATTTATTCAGGAGCCTTTACCTGGACTTTCCCAAATAAATAGGACTGTTACCATCTCGGTTTCCCGTGGTTGTGAATAACAAAGTACAACAAACCAAAGTACTTTAAATTAAAACTTTAATGATTACATATGTTTTACAATTTTGATCAACTAAGACTTAATATAAAATAATACAACTCGCAGCGGAAATAATAAATAAGTGATATAACTATTATATGTGATCTAGACTTCATCTAAGGTTCCAAGTTGAGCTCTCATCCCAATGCTTCCAAGTCAGCTAATCTTTAGTACCTGTCAAATTTGCTCCCCATAAAACGGTTCACCGCAGGTGTTCACGAATACACTGTCAACCACGAGGTTGAGTAGGAAACTAAACAATGAATAAGAATAAAGCAACCCGCAATATCATTGATAAACAAATAGATTCCACAGTTACATTTCGCCCACTTCATGGCATGACACACAGCCACTTCTAGGCACACAGTCATACTCCACTTCTAGACACAGTCATACTCCAGGACACACAGTCCCGCCTCAGACACACAGTCCGGATATACTGGACACACAGTCCCGCCTCAGACACACAGTTTGGTTACACACAAACTCATCCCCCAACTCCAACAACAATCAATAATAATGATAGTCTCAGCAATATGACCAAACAAACGTGATATAGAATAATGGCATAAGATAGAAAATCCAGCTAGGCAATAAAAGATCGTTGTAACCAGTTAAACTCCTCCTTCACCAATCCTCCACAATATACAATTAATCCATCTTTTAGTAGCATAAATAAAACAAGATTGAGTAGTTTCCTACCTGATAGCAAATCTTCAAGTCACACAAGTCACACAAGTAATCAAATCGATCCTTTACAAATCCATAACCTACATAACATAATTATGTACAATTACAACATAACCTACCAACTAATCATGCACTTATCCTAAGTCAATCACATCCTAATCCTTTTGATAACTTCAATGTTAAATCTCTAATTCTACCGTTTTACAGCACAGTTCAGTCTCGCTATAAAATTCATAATTAATTCACTAAAATTCCAAACGATGCAAGACCAATGGGGTTGGAACCCTAAGACACATATCTACAGTTCTTGTGACGTTCTTCAAATTCTGGACTTATCAGGGCTGTCTTGAAGGAATCATAAATACTGACGAATTCCGTCGCATAAAAATATTAACCTCTAAAATAAGTTTAACAAAACCCTTTCAAGTGAAACAAAAGTCTAACATCATCTAGACTCTCCAATTTTAATGTATGAAAAAGATCTAAATGAATTTCAATTTATAAATTAGGTTTACAAAATAAACTTTAGACTTATAGTTCATTCGCAGATTCTCAGTCGACATGTTCATAAAGAATTTATTCTGGAAAATATACACTTTCAATTGCTACGAGATTTTACAAGCATCAATTAGGCTTGAAAATAATCTAAGTCTATTCTTTACGTTTTCGAAGACAACGACTTTAAGATGGTCTGATACTTCGTTTAAGACAACTTACAAATTCTGAAATTGTCTTTGTAACTTTATTCTTTAACAAAATTGTCACAAACTTAACTATAGATGATTATATTTAATCTAGATATGATTAGGTGATGAACTAAAACTTAAAACATGCTTATAAGAATTAAAGATTAAAACTTTGAAAGATTATAAATGAACTTACAAAATAAAAGATTCAATCCAATGGAAGCAGATGCTAAAATCTCCAAATTGATTACTACCAAATTCCCTTTTCCCTTTTTATCTTCCGTCTTATTCTCCCTCTCCCTCCCTAACTTTTATGTGATGTTGTAAAAGTGAATAAGTGATTTATGAATATGCTACCATGATATATGTAGTATAACGTAGTATTATTTTAGGAAAGTTTCTCTCTTTATTATTATTATTATATTATTATTATTACAACTACTAAAACTATTATTACTATTACATATTATATTTTAATCTTTTCATAACTAGGATAACCATATACTCCCTTTACTAATTTATTACTAATATTACTAGGATTATTAATATTATAATTAATATTACCTTTACTTATTTTATTATTCTCTTTATTAATATTATTATTAAATCCCGAAATAATTCCCGACTATTACTCGTACTAAGCCATTAAAATATATCCCTACAATTATAGCACACGGCCCAAGGACCTATTATTAGCTAAGCCCAATTACCGACTTGCTTACTCATTTTATGATTTAATTAACGTCTTATCTGCAACTATTATTAGAAATGTCATTAATTAACTATTTGAATTACATAAATTATTCATACAAAATATTATCAAAATACGGGGTATTACAGTCTTCCCCCCTTAAAATGAACTTCGTTCCGAAGTTCGCCCACAACTACTACCACAACACTCATAGACATTCTCATAACTAAGCATCATCCATCACAATTATGCATATTACGATTAACAATCATACCAATCTTATTACGAGGTATCAAAATAATAACTTAAAACACTCGTAGTATTACACATATATGAACAATCAATACAATATTATTACTTCATATCTCATAATCTAATCTAAATTAGGCATGCGCTTAAGAACCGTGGAAACTACATGTTGGTCATGCGTAGCCTGCGGTAGAGTCTTGGTTAGGGATCAGCAATATTATCAGCTGTCCCAACCTTACAAATCGTTATTTCCTTCTTTTCAATGTAATCCCTAATCATATGAAATTTTCTGGGTACATGTCTAGAGTTGTTGCTAGACTTGGGTTCTTTAGCTTAAAAGAGGGTCGCTCTGTTATCACAATAAAGTGTGATAGGATTTTTGGCGGAAGGAACTACCCTTAGTCCTTCTAAGAATTGCCTTATACATACAGCTTCTTTGGCAGCTTCAGATGCTGCAATGTACTCAGCCTCCATTGTAAAATCCGCAACGACTGGCTCTTTGAAACTTCTCCAGCTAACGGCACCACCATTGATCATGAAAATAAAGCCAACCTGGGACTTCAAGCCATCCCTATCAGTTTGGAAGCTTGAGTCGGTGTAACCCTTCACACTCAGCTCGGTATCACCTCCAAACACCAAGAATGAATCCTTAGTCCTTCTCATGTACTTAAGGATATTCTTGACGGCTACCCAGTGACTTTCACCCGGATTGGCTTGATATCAACTTGTCATGATCAAAGCATACGAAACATCGAGACGAGTGCATATCATGACATACATGATTGATCCAACAACGGAAGCATAAGGGATCAATTTCATGTGTTCAACATCTTCAGGTTAAGTGGGCGACTGAGACTTGCTCAAGGTAATTCCACTACCCATTGGTATAAAACCCCTTTTAGATTTTTCCATGTTGAAACGTCGAACATTCTTATCAACATAAGATTATTGACTTAATGCTAATATCCTTTTAGATGTATCTCTATAGATTCGGATACCTAATATGCGTTGTTGATCGATGCCATTTTGTGTTCACAATTAAGTATATGTGGTCGTTGGTCAATGGTCGATACAAAACACAATTTATACTTCACAAACAACTCTACAATTAGTAAAGAGGCAAGTAAAGGTCGGATCCCAAGGGACGGGTATTGAAATGAGAATTCTATTGTAACTAGTAGTGTCTAGGGGTGTCACAAATTGGGTTGGTGTAGAAGGTCACTAAACTAAAATAACAATGAAAATAAACTAGCAAGATGAATAAAATAAGGGGTGTAAACAATTGATTAAAAGCACTAGGGTGTCATGGGATCATAGGGGAATCATGGGATATGATCATACAAACATGTTCTCAAATTATAAGCAAGCAATTATTGTTGTGATGGATTGAGTTGGGTTATATCTTACAATCCTAGGAAAGTTTGGGTCCCGGAGCCGAATCGATTAGATTGTACAACACCTACAAGTCGACTTAATCTTTCCTACTCAACACATGCATGGTCTAATGAGACTCGAGTTGGGTTATGTCTTACAAGTCTCATTGAAAAGATAGAAGATGATAGTAAATGCAAGGATTCATAGGCTTAGCATTTCATCAAATATAACATGTGCATGAGTTGAGATCAAAACAAGCAAGCAAATAAGATATGAAAGCATATTGATTTAAGCATGAATCATTCCCCATGTTGGTTTCCCCTAATCACCCATTAAACCCTAGCTAAGAGACTACTCACTCATTATCATGTTGATCATGCTAACAAGGTTGTCAATCATACCAACAATATGAAACATGATGAATAAATGAAAGTAATTAACAATAATTAAAAAGGGATTAAGAGATTATACCTACTAATGATTCCAATAATAAAGCAAGAATAATAGAAGTACTTGAATGATAGATTGAGAGGTTGTCAATCTCCCAATAATAACCCAAATAATCTTCAATTACCCAAAATAAAGGAAGAACAAGAGAGAGATTAAAGAACTAAAACTTGGATTAAAACTTGATTAATACTTGATTACAATATTGAAAAGAGATTTGATTGATATTAACTACACTAATTATTGATAAGAAGAACATGCTCCTCTAATTAGCCTAATGGGGTATTTATAGTGAAAATTAGGGAGGATGCATTAGGGTTAACTAAGGGCTAAACTAGTAATTACACTTTTTAAGTTGAGCAAGGAGGACCCGGTATTTTCTGAGAGAAGGGCTTCTCTTTTCGTAGCTTGAAGAATGAAATCCGTCTTTGTGCGAGGAATCCGTGCGGATTAGGGTCGGGACGGCCGGATTTGGGCGGTGCAATCCGAGCGGATTCGGGAGAGGGACGCTCGGACTGTTGAGGGGAATCCGAGCGGATTCCAAGGAGGGACGCTCGGATTGTCTTTGGCTGGACGGGCGGATTGTCCGTCCGTTCGGATTGTTGGTCGATGTCAATTCTTCTACTTTTCTTCCCTTTTCTTCATAAATTCCTTTGGGATTTCCTTGGGGACGCAAGGATCCTTTCTCAACATTGTTCCTCTACTATGATATGTACAAAGGCCTTCTAGTCTTGTCTCTTCTTGATGCTTGGTCATTGAATACAATCAATTTAGCCTCGTTTTGCCATGAAAATGCAAGATTCTTACTCCTTTCCTACCAAGGGATCAAAATCTCAAAGAATATGCAAAACAAAGAACTAAAGATAAGAAATGACCCAAATAGGCACTAAAAAGCACGGAAACAATGGTAATTCGGGGGCTAAATATGCGCCAATTATGGTCACATCAAATATCCCCAAACCAAACCTTTGCTCGTCCCGAGTAAAGAGGTGACAAAGACTAGGACCAAAACTAACCTGTCCTAATAATAATAGCCGATATGAGACAATTAGCGGGTCTCACTCCGCCCCTTCAACTCACAACAAGACAACCATGAGGTAGGATGCCTTCTTGCAAGGCAAGGTGGGTCTTGCCAAAATGGCGACACATCCAAACATTAAGCACACAAAATCACATAATGGATGCATCTACAAAAAGAATAGCCACTTTCCTCATCTAAGTGGCGGAAATTATCTACAAGGGAAGCAATTCAAGGGTACACAATCCTTCATAGATGCAATTTGTTCAAACTACTAAGCCTAGAAGGATACCAATAAATCACCTCCAAAATGTGTCAAGCTAGGGTACCTTTGTCCTCAATCGTTAAATGCTTTCGTCAAGAATAGACTCCCTATGGTGTTAGAAACACTGGAGGATCGCGGAATTCCCCCTCTTGCCTAGACAAGAAGAAGGGTCGTCCCCTCTCTACCATGCACAAAAATGGATATGATGGATAAAGGGATCGATAGATATTTGAGTTTCACTTTTGGGAGTTTGCTTTCATTGTTGTTTTTCCCCCAATTTCATGTGGCATTTGACATTTGAGAACACTTTCTTTTTGCCATTTCTTTTGATTTTTGGCATTTCAATACTTGACAATTTTTTTGCATTTCTTTTTGAACATTTTCAAAGTCACCCCAATTAGTAACGAGGGTGCCTTGTTTTTGAAGCTTTTGGAGTCTATTTTTGCTCCTCTTTTCATTTGATGCATTTTTGCAAACTTTCTTTCATTTTTCATTTCATTGAACTCAAATTGATTTCTTTTTGTTTTGTGCCCATTCCCTTTTGTTGACAAAAATATGGTAGAACATGGATGATGGATGGATGGATGCATGGTTTCAAGGGTCACCTTGGAATAAACGGTAGCCAAGGAGTTATCACACCACAAGGTACTCTTGACTAGGCCTTAATCCATGGGTCAAAGGATACTAGCATGACACATCCTAGGGTGTTTTACAAGTATTCTAACAAGCAAAGTCTTAAGAAGAAAAAGCATCTACTAGGGCCTATATACACTTGTCAAGCTTCCCAAGTAGACGGTTTCGAAAAATTTTTCTAACATGCAAACTACATGCCATGATGCAACTAGCATATACACATCCTAATGCAAATGATTCTACCAACTAATATGCCATATAAACTAAATGCAATCCTAAGTTCACATTGTTTTTACCGCATCAATCAAAATAAAGCCACATAGTCATTAACATAAAGAGGAAAAAGGAGATTGGAAAGATCATACCATGCGGTCTTCAATGTCCTCATGTCTCGGATGTGGCGTAGTCAATCAAAGTGAACAAGGATAAAACAAACACAATATATACAAGACAATATATACAAAGGAAATGAACTTGTTTTTGGTTTTTCAATTTTTCAATTTTTATGATTTTTGAAATTTTTCAATTTTTATGGGTTTTTGAATAAAAGTTAAGTGTTAGAATTCCCATCCCCACACTAATATGGGCATTGTCCTCAATGGCCAAAATGATGGAAATTATGCAAAGATGATGCATGATTTCTATACTAAATGCAATTCTATACTAAGCTACACTACATGATGCATGGTTTTTGTTATGACGGAGAGGATAATTTAGATTACCTCCCGTTGCGTATGCATCAACTTCCCCAAACCGAGTGAGACACTATTGCTAATGTTCAAGGATGGGTATAGTTCATGCACACACTATGCTATGCATGAAACTAGATTGTCATTTTGGATTTTACAAATGGGAACAAAAAGAAGAACACCTCAATGGAACCGAGGTGTGAGTCCTTTGATGTTGCTAGGACTAAACCAACAATGATTAAAATAAAATACAAAGAGATATAGACACAAACTTCTTTTCATGAAAAATTAAGATAAAGAGAAGAGATGAGAGAACTTCACTTGAACTTAGGTGGCCGCTCATGCTTGCTCCACCTAGTGATGAAGTAGTCTCCTAGGCATCCGCATCATCTCCCTCTATATCGCTATCCCAAATATCCTTTGAAGCATCACTTAAACTTGGATCCATGAATTCATCTTCACTCTCAAGCTTCACCGTATCACCTCCACAAGAATCCCCACTTTCTTCCCCTTTGCGTCCGTTTGCCCCTTCATTAGCCTTCTCCGAGTTGGGAAAGAGCAATTCCATTTGAGCCCATGAGGGGAAAGCTCCTTCCTCACTAATCCGTCCTTTTTGAGCCATCTCATAGTATTGGGGGTAAAGAGCATAATAGGTGTCCACGGAGGTCTCATATTGACGGTAGTGTAAATCTTGCAAAATTCCCGTGACAAAGTCGTCACGGGGGAGGATGAAGGGATTTGGATGGTTATATGGTTGGTAGGGAAAGGGGTAAGGAGGCACTTTTATCCTCTCATTTTGAGTTTGTTGTTCTTGTTGTGGTGGTGGATTTTGTGGAGTTGGAGTTTGCCTTTTTGGACTTGGGATGAGGTAGGAGGGCATTGGGGACAAGCTTCTTCTTCTTGGGGAGACCCGTGGTAGATCATGCATTGGGAGATAGAGTGGATCGCTCCCTTTTGTCAACCACTTTATCCTCTTATCGACCCCCTCAAGGGTTATCCAATGGTGTTGGACGATAAGGAGATCTTCATTAATTCTCGTGTTCCCCGCAAGTGGAGTGTACTCATTGTTCTCATTGAACCTTGGGTTGAAGTGCTTTGCAAGTCTAGTTATGAGTCCACCATTCACTATGTGCTTCATTCCATCATCATCCCCATTTTTAAACCTTGCCCATTTCTCTAGCAAAACTAGAGGTGCATTGAAGTGATACCTATCTCTCCCTTGAATGTTGAGGTATGATTCCATAAATACAAGGTCCAATTGGTTGACAATGGCCGGATCACGGCGGGCGAAAAGAGTACCCGAAAGAAATCTATATGTAAGCCTCAAGATCGGGTTTTGGATGTGAAAAGCAAGACACTCTTTGGTAAGAATGAAATCCCGGCCCGTCATGGCCCTCCACAATGGTGCAACATTATACTTTTTGGGCTTTGATGTTCGGGTAGGCGAAACATCAAGTCCGAACACATTGGCAAACTCGACAAGGGTCATCATTCTAGAGACATTCTCCAACCTAAACTCTATGCAAATAGTCTTGTTCAAGGTTGTGATTCTCAAAAAGCTTAAGAATTCTAGCACTAGGGACCGATATGTTGGCTCATACATGCGAAAGAGAGTCGAAAGACCAAAAACCTCAAAGAGTGCTTCTACTTGGTGAAAGATTCCAAGCTTTCTTAAGGTATCATGACAAAGAAATTTAGTGGGAAGAATATTCTTACTTAAGAGTCGATGGAAGACCAATCGCTGCACATCATCAAGGAATTCCACATTCGAGAAATCGTCGAGCCTTGTGAGGTCTACAATCTCTACATGTTCCCTTCTAATGGTGTTGAGATGTGAGGTAGAGGAACTTCCCACCATCCTTGGTCTTCTTGCACTTCTAAAGGAGGATCTCCTTGGTGCCATTATTGCTTCTTTTGTTGGGTTCTTTTGATTTGAAGTTTTGCTAAGGATGTTCCTTGTTGATTGAGAATTGGAAACCCTAGAAAATTGGGGGTTTTTGATTTTGTGGGTGAAGAGAGTGATTTGGATATGTATGGGAGTCATAAGGAGGTGGGTTTTATAGGGTAAGTGGAAGGAATAGTGATGTGGCATTATATGGGTGGTGGGGTGTATTTTAATTGGAAAAAGTCGGGTCGAGAAATAGTGGGGGGAGACGAGCGGATTCGGAGGGAAGACGCTCGGATTCCTCCTTCACAAGACGGGCGGATTCTGGGCAATACGCCCGGATTCTGCCACAGATTGAAATTCCAAAATTTTTGTCGCCACAAGACGGGCGTCCCGAGCGAGAGACGCTCGGATTCTTCAAGGGTTGGACGAGCGTCTTATTGAGAAGACGGGCGGATTCTTCGACAGATTTTTCTTGAAATGCACAAAGCGGAGAGACGAGCGTCTTTCCACAAATCCGGCCGGATTCAACCAGGCGGGCGTCTTCTTCCATAGGACGCTCGGATTTTCAAACGACCCGAAACCTTCGATTTTTCGACACAGCTGGACGTGCGGTTTCTCTTCTAGACGTCCGGATTCAGCCAAGACGGCCGGATTCCCGGGAATCCGCTCGGATTCTGGCTGCGAGCTTTGACCTTTTTTTCTTCTTTCTTTCAATGCATCCCAACACTTAGGAATTTGCTCCTTCCTTCATTCAAAAACTTGTTAGTAACCCTCCCTCACTTACGCTCATGAAAAGAGTTTATGACATTTATTAAAATAAAAGCAATAAAATAATAAATACAAGTTAGAGGGTTAGTATATTTACAAATGGTGGTTTAGGGAGGACTCCACCAAACTCTCCCTTAGATGGTCCTTTCAAGGGGGAGGAGGCCCGAGGTAGGTAGCCTCGACCTCTCCAACAAATGCTCCTTCATAGTATGGCTTCAACCTTTGACCATTTACCTTGAACTTTCTTCCATCTTCGGCCTTGAGTTCGAAATCTCCATATTTTCCAACTTCGGTTATCACATAGGGACCCATCCATCTAGAGTTCAATTTTCCCGGAAAGAGTCGGTAGCGGGAGTTGAATAGAAGGACTTTGGCTCCCTTGTGCAAGGCCTTTTGTCGAATTCTCTTATCATGAAGCAATTTTGTTCTTTCTTTGTAAATATTTGCATTCTCATAAGATTGTAGTCGGAATTCCTCCAACTCTTGGATTTGGATCATCCTCTTTTGACCGCTCAATTTGAGATCAAGATTGAGTGCTCGGATTGCCCAATAAGCTTTATACTCCAATTCTATTGGCAAATGACATGCTTTTCCATATACAAGCTTGTAGGGGGAGGCTCCTATGGGAGTCTTGTAGGCCGTCCTATAAGCCCAAAGAGCATCATCAAGCTTTGTGCTCCAATCTTTCCGAGTCTTGTTCACAACTTTTTCAAGGATTTGTTTGATCTCTCTATTTGAAATTTCCACTTGACCGCTTGTTTGAGGATGATATCCCAAGCCGGTTCGATGTTGGACACCATATTTGGTCAAAAGGGATGCAAGCGTTTTCTCATGGAAATGTGTTCCTCCATCACTAATGATAGCTCTAGGAACTCCAAATCGTGGGAAAATGATCTTCTTGAAAAGCTTGGTGACCGTTTTTGCATCATCATTTGGGGTGGCAATTGCCTCCACCCACTTTGAGACATAATCGACGGCCACAGGGATTTACTTGTTCCCATTGGATGTCACAAAGGGTCCTTGGTAGTCAATTCCCCAAACATCGAAGATTTCTACCTCTAGGATGCCTCTTTGTGGCATTTCGTTCCTCCAAGATATATTCCCCGTTCTTTGACAAGCATCACAATGAATGATGAATTCTCTTGTATCTTGAAACATTTTGGGCCAATAGAAGCCCGATTGGAGAATTTTTGCAACGGTTCTTCTTGCTCCATGGTGCCCACCGTAGGGTGATGAATGACATCCTTCCAAGATTCCTTGGATTTCCCATTGAGGGATGCATCTCCGGTAGAGCCCATCACTACACTCCTTGTAGAGGTTTGGGTCATCCCAAAAGTACCTCTTCACTTCGAATAGAAATCTTTTCCTTTGGTTGTGGTTCAAGTTTGGAGGGAGCACTTTTCCAACAATATAATTGGCATAATCGGCAAACCATGGGGTGATGTGCCTTTCAAGTTGTGTTTGAATAGCCATCAAGATATCGTCGGGAAATGAGTCATTGATAGGGGTTTCTCCATTTTCATCGTGAAACCGGATTCTTGACAAGTGATCCGCCACTACATTCTCGGCTCCCTTCTTGTCTCTTATTTCCAAATCAAATTCTTGAAGAAGCAAAATCCATCTCAACAATCTTGGTTTTGCCTCCTTCTTTATCAAGAGATGTCGAAGAGCACGGTGATCCGAAAATACAATCACCTTGGATCCAAGCAAGTAGGAACGGAATTTGTCCAAAGCATATACAATGGCAAGAAGCTCCTTTTCGGTTGTATCATAATTTACTTGAGAAGGGTCGAGGGTTTTGCTTATGTAATAGATGGCATGAAGAGCTCTCCCTACCCGTTGGCCAAGAACCGCTCCAACGGCGTAGTTGCTAGCATCACACATAATCTCGAAGGGTAACTCCCAATTCGGGGGTTGAATGATTGGTGCCGAGATTAATGCTTCTTTGATTCTATTGAAAGCTTCAACGCACTCGTCAGTAAATTGGAATTGGGCATCTTTAAGCAAAAGTTGAGTGAGGGGTTTCGCTATTTTCGAAAAATCTTTTATGAAACGACGATAAAAACCCGCGTGACCGAGAAAACTTCTCACCCCTCTAACATTCACGGGAGGTGGGAGTTTCTCTATCACCTCAACTTTAGCTTTATCGACCTCGATGCCCTTTTCCGAAATCAAGTGACCCAAAACAATTCCTTCATTAACCATGAAATGACACTTTTCCCAATTTAAAACAAGACTAACATCTTCACATTTTTGCAATACAAGAGAAAGATTATGCAAGCATGAGTCAAAGTCCTTTCCATAAACACTAAAATCATCCATAAAAACTTCCATTATGGTCTCTAGGTAATCGGAGAAGACACTCATCATGCATCTTTGGAAAGTAGCGGGGGCGTTACATAATCCAAAAGGCATCCTCCTATATGCAAAAGTGCCATAAGGGCACGTGAAGGTGGTCTTATGTTGGTCATCCGGGTGTATAGGGATTTGGAAGAATCCCGAATACCCGTCAAGGTAACAAAAGAATTTGTTAGAGGCTAACCTCTCAAGCATTTGGTCAATGAATGGTAAGGGGAAGTGATCTTTTCTTGTTGCGGAGTTTAATTTCCGGTAGTCAATGCACATACGCCAACCGGTGATCATTCTTGTGGGTATTAATTCATTCTTTTCATTCGTCACTACCGTGGTACCTCCTTTCTTAGGTACCACTTGAACGGGGCTAACCCACAAAGAATCCGATATGGGATATATGATTCCCGCATCAAGTAATTTCATGACCTCTCCCTTGACAACTTCTTGCATGTGGGGGTTCAATCTTCTTTGGGGTTGAATGGTAGGTCTATGGTCGTCCTCTAGATGAATCCTATGCATGCAAAAGTCGGGACTTATCCCCTTAAGGTCATCTAGACTATAACATATAGCCTTCTCATGTTGTTTCAACACATTAAGCAATTTTCCCAATTGGTCATCATCAAGTCTATCATTAACAATCACGGGTTTGGTCTTTGATTCATCAAGGTAAGCATATTTCAAATTTGGGGGAAGGGGTTTCAAAGTAGGAGTTTGTACCTTACTTTCTTCCTTTGGAGTTTCATTGAGAATTTGCTCCATCTCCATTAAACATTCCATTCTCATAGCATACTCAACTTCACTTTCATCAACCTCATCATATTCAAATCCCATGATGGGTTCCTCTTGCTCTTGAGTTTGCAAAATATCCTCTAGGATGGATTGCTCATCCTCTATGGGTTGACATGCTTCTACTAGAATATTATGCACCAACTCGGATTGTGCATGAGTGAGTTCCTTGTTAGCTAGAGCGGCCTCGAAGAGATCCACCTCCAACTCCCAATACATGCTCTTAGCCTTACTTGCTTCTAAGGCCTCTAATGCTTGCATGGGATCCTTGAAGTAAGGGATACTCAAGTGGTCCTCTACAAAACAATCTATGAAATCCATTCTCGCAAAATATCAAACAACTCGAAAAGTGATTAGAACAAACCTTGAGGATTTTTACTTCCTCAAGGCGAAGAAAGACACAACTAATAACAAAAAGGAAATCTAAATCAAACAAACACCGTCCCCGGCAACGGCGCCATTTTTGATCGATGCCATTTTGTGTTCACAATTAAGTATATGTGGTCGTTGGTCAATGGTCGATACAAAACACAATTTATACTTCACAAACAACTCTACAATTAGTAAAGAGGCAAGTAAAGGTCGGATCCCAAGGGACGGGTATTGAAATGAGAATTCTATTGTAACTAGTAGTGTCTAGGGGTGTCACAAATTGGGTTGGTGTAGAAGGTCACTAAACTAAAATAACAATGAAAATAAACTAGCAAGATGAATAAAATAAGGGGTGTAAACAATTGATTAAAAGCACTAGGGTGTCATGGGATCATAGGGGAATCATGGGATATGATCATACAAACATGTTCTCAAATTATAAGCAAGCAATTATTGTTGTGATGGATTGAGTTGGGTTATATCTTACAATCCTAGGAAAGTTTGGGTCCCGGAGCCGAATCGATTAGATTGTACAACACCTACAAGTCGACTTAATCTTTCCTACTCAACACATGCATGGTCTAATGAGACTCGAGTTGGGTTATGTCTTACAAGTCTCATTGAAAAGATAGAAGATGATAGTAAATGCAAGGATTCATAGGCTTAGCATTTCATCAAATATAACATGTGCATGAGTTGAGATCAAAACAAGCAAGCAAATAAGATATGAAAGCATATTGATTTAAGCATGAATCATTTCCCATGTTGGTTTCCCCTAATCACCCATTAAACCCTAGCTAAGAGACTACTCACTCATTATCATGTTGATCATGCTAGCAAGGTTGTCAATCATACCAACAATATGAAACATGATGAATAAATGAAAGTAATTAACAATAATTAAAAGGGATTAAGAGATTATACCTACTAATGATTCCAATAATAAAGCAAGAATAATAGAAGTACTTGAATGATAGATTGAGAGGTTGTCAATCTCCCAATAATAACCCAAATAATCTTCAATTACCCAAAATAAAGGAAGAACAAGAGAGAGATTAAAGAACTAAAACTTGGATTAAAACTTGATTAATACTTGATTACAATATTGAAAAGAGATTTGATTGATATTAACTACACTAATTATTGATAAGAAGAACATGCTCCTCTAATTAGCCTAATGGGGTATTTATAGTGAAAATTAGGGAGGATGCATTAGGGTTAACTAAGGGCTAAACTAGTAATTACACTTTTTAAGTTGAGCAAGGAGGACCCGGTATTTTCTGAGAGAAGGGCTTCTCTTTTCGTAGCTTGAAGAATGAAATCCGTCTTTGTGAATCCGTGCGGATTAGAGTCGGGACGGCCGGATTTGGGTTGTGCAATCCGAGCGGATTCAGGAGAGGGACGCTCGGACTGTTGAGGGGGAATCCGAGCGGATTCCAAGGAGGGACGCTCGGATTGTCTTTGGCCGGGCCGGACGGGCGGATTGTCTGCAATCCGTTCGGATTGTTGGTCAGCGTCAATTCTTCTACTTTTCTTCCCTTTTCTTCATAAATTCCTTGGGGACGCAAGGATCCTTTCTCAACATTGTTCCTCTACTATGATATGTACAAAGGCCTTCTAGTCTTGTCTCTTCTTGATGCTTGGTCATTGAATACAATCAATTTAGCCTCGTTTTGCCATGAAAATGCAAGATTCTTACTCCTTTCCTACCAAGGGATCAAAATCTCAAAGAATATGCAAAACAAAGAACTAAAGATAAGAAATGACCCAAATAGGCACTAAAAAGCATGGAAACAATGGTAATTCGGGGGCTAAATATGCGCCAATTATGGTCACATCAGTTGTGTTTCTCCTAAATCTTTCATCTAGAAATGATTTCTCAACCACCCCTTGACAGAGGTAAGCCTTGGCACATCATTTCCAATGAGTAGTATGTCATCTATTTACAAGATAAGGAAGACGACATTGCTCCCACTGAATTTCATGTATAAACACGGTTCTTCGACACTTCGAGTGAAACCATTCTCTTTTATAACATGATTAAGACGATGATTCCAACTTCTTGATGCTTGCTTAAGACCATAGATGGATCGCTTAAGCTTGCATACCTTCTTTGAATTTTTCAGATTTACAAAACCCTCTAGTTATGTCATGTACACTTCCTCCTCTAAATACCCATTTAGGAAGGCGGTCTTGACATCCATTTGCCATATTTCATATTCATGAAATGCGGCAATTGCTAACATAATCTGAATAGATCTAAGCATGGCTATAGGGGCAAAAGTTTCATCATAGTGTAAACCATGAACTTGGGTGAAACCTTTTGCCACTAACCTTGCTTTGTAGACATCATCATACCCTTTTATGCCATTCTTTACCTTAAATATCCATTTGCATTGAAGAGGTTTTACATCTTCAGGCAAATCAACCAAGTCCCAAACTTGATTTTCATGCATAAAATTTATTTCGGATTGCATGGCTTCTTGTTATAAAGTTGAATTTGGACTAGAGATTGTGGCTTTATAGGTCGCAGGTTTGTCACTTTCTAAAAGTAACACGTCTAAGTTTCCCTCCCTCGATAATACCTATGTATCTATCAGGTTGGCGACTGACTCAATCTGACCTTCTAGGTTCGCAAGGAATAACGTCTGTGTTAGATAAGGAAGGAGCATCTTCTTGCGTCCTCTCTTCAGTTTGTGGCTCTTGAACTTCATCAAGTTCAAACTTTCTCCCACTCTATCTTCTAGAAATAAACTCATTTTCTAAGAAGACGGCCTCACGAGCCACAAACACTTTGTTCTCGTGACGGATGAAGAAGTAAAAGCCATATGTTTCCTTTGGATAACCTACAAATGTACACCTTTGAGACCTTGGGGCTAGCTTATTGGCTGTCTTAACCTTGACATGAGCATCACAACACCAAATCTTAAGGTAAGACAAATTAGGGACCTTCCCTTTCCACATCTCATATGGAGTCTTCTCGGTTGCTTTAGTCGGGCTACGATTGAGTGAGTGAACGGCCGATTAAAGAGCAAATCCCCAAAAAGAGTCTCGTAAATCAGATTGACTCATCATTGATCGAACCATATCAAGTAAGGTTCGATTTCTCCTCTCGGCAACACCACTTAGTTGTGGTGTACCAGGTGGAGTGAGTTGTGACACAATGCCGCATCCCTTTAAGTGTGAATCAAATTCATTACTAAGATATTCACCACCACGATCGGATCGTAGTGCTTTAATCTTCTTGTTCAATTGGTTCTCTACTTCGTTTTTAAATTCCTTGAATTTATCAAAAACTTCACTTTTATACTTGATTAAGTAGACATACCCATATCTACTTAAGTCATCGGTAAAAGTGACGAAGTAGTCATAATTTCCTCTAGCGGTGCTAGTCATGGGTCCACATACATCGGTATATATTAGACCCAACAAATCACTTACTCTTGTGCCTTTGCCACTAAAGGGAGCACGAGTCATTTTGCCAAGGAGACAAGATTCGCATATCCCATATGATTCATAATCATATGGTTTGATAATTCCAGTCGATACTAGTCTTTTAACGCGTTTGTCGTTTATGTGACCTAATCGACGATGCCAAATGTAAGATTCATTTAGATCACTTGTTTTGAGTCTTTTTGATTGTATGCTATAGATATTTTTGCTTGAGTTAGAAGTTTCAAGAACATAAATACCATTAATTGAAGTGCCTTGGCCTATGGCAAAGTCATTTCTAGAAATTACACGACAATTGTTCTTAATAGCAAAAGAAAAACCTTCCATGTCTAACATGGCAACGGAAATGATGTTCTTAGATAAAGACGGTACAAAATAACAATTATGTAATTACAACTCAAAACCATTAGCTAAAACAAGTACATAAGAGCCTCTTGAAGTGGCGGCTACCCTAGCTCCATTTCCTAGAGGGAGATCCACATCACCCTTGTTTAGCTTTTCCATGTTTCTTAGCCCCTTTAAATGATTACAAAGGTGAGAACCACAACCGGTATCCAATACCCATGTTGAGGTGGAAGTAAAATTTATATCGATAACATAGATTTCGGAAGAGGTATTACCTACTGGAGTGATGAGTCCAGTTTGAATATCTCGTAAATACTTGGGGTAATTGCGCTTCCAATTGCCTAGGTGTAATACTCCGTATTTATAAGTCTTGGGGTACTCTATCGAGTAGCCCTTACTCTGTCGAGTAAGGGTAAGTTGCGAAATAAAATAGTTTCTGACCTGTTGGGTATTCGATCGAGTAGCTGGGGCACTCGATCGAGTAAGGGGGTACTCGATCGAGTACCTTGGGTACTCGATCGAGTGTCCGGTTTTACGGGGAGTTTTCTCGGGTTTTGTTAATTATGCGATTAAGGTATTTAAGTTCCGTCGTCATTATTCTAAACCACTTTTACAAAACCTAAATTCCTGTTTAAGAGAGAAAGCAACAAGTTCATCTTCCTAATCGCATTCTTAGCAATTCCCGGAGTTCAGACGGTCAGTTCTTGTCGTTGTTTATATCGTTGGGTTCCTTGCGTCGAGGGTAAGATCTATGTACCATTTTTATTGTTTTTCCTTTGATTTGTTTAAACCCTAATTTAGAGATTTGGGGTTTTTTATGTGTAGTATGTGATTGGTAGCCTCTATGTGTTGTATGATAGGAGGAGGGTTCATAGAAGAGGCTTTTTGACTCGGCGGTAGAGAGACCGTCGATTGTGTGCATACCGGTAGAATTTCCTACTCGGTATTAGTCCCATAATGGGATGTTGATTGATGTATTGTATTTGGTTGTTTGATTTAATAGTTGTGTTGTGATTGTGGTTGTGATCGTTGTTGATGGTTCGCGAGGCGTGGCCTCGGCTGAGTGGGGTCACTTGCGGGAGTGACTTCACGCCCTAGTTTCGCCTTCCATGGAACTCGCCACGAAGGGATGTGCACATTAATGAACAGGTTATCGCTCACTATGTGGAGCGGGGATTTGGTGGGTACGGCTGCGGTCCCCCATCGGCGGTGGTCCAAAGTGGACGATCGGATTGAGATGATGGGAATTGGTTGGTTGTGTGTGTGTGTGTACGATTAAGTTTGTCTGTTTATCTTATTGTCGTTATACATATTGATTGTGTGATTAGTCGACCCGTGTTGTTTTGTAAACCTGCGGTGATCCATTTGGGGATGGTGAGCAGATATTGAGCAGGTATTGAGATGAGTACTGGGATAGGTGGGATGCCACGACATGATGATAGGAGTCTTCCGCTTGTAGCCTTTAGTTTATTTACATTTCGATTAGAACATCAGTTTGGAATCATGTATCGTACTTTTGGTTTGGTTTTGAGGATTGTAACTATTCGTTAAACTATTTATATTAAACATTGTTTCTTCATTGTTGTTTGATTATCATTGCCTCGGGTAACCGAGATGGTAATGTCTTCATACCTGAGTAGTCCTGGTAAGGCACTTGGAGTATGGGGGTGTTACAAATGGTATCAGAGCGACGATCCTGAAACCTGTAACCAATGAACCTAATGAACATAGAGAGTCAATTAAAATGAACCCGGGGTAAAAGTTGTAGGAGCTAGTGCAAAGGCTTGGGAGACGTCCTAAAGTCGCAGGGGTCGCCCTACAACTTTGAACCGGTCACATGGGGGAAGTGTTTGTCGAGTCGTATGTGTGTTTGGTTAACTTGTGTAAGAATGTGGTGAAATGTGTTAATTGTTGGGTGTTTAAGTAGAAAGTTGAGCATGTGAAAAAAAAATGGTGATATGTGGGAACTTGTTGATGAAGATGATAATATGTTAGATGATTTACAATGTGGCATTTAATAACCTGATGAAACGATCTCGTAGATAGTAGAAAGATGCGTAGCATGTTTATTATGATAGAATGTGGTTTATAAGTTTAGCATGTTAGCATATGACGTAACATGCGGGTAGCTTTTATGTATTAGCGTGACTCGATCGAGTGGGACTGACTCGATCGGGTGGGTTTTTAACGATTTTGAGTCCAGAATCGCGTTTTTGGGTACTCGATCGAGTAACTAGGGGTACTCGATCGAGTAGGGGGTCACTCGATCGAGTAGCCTAGATACTCGATCGAGTAGGTAAGAGATCGAAGGTCTGTTAGGGTCGATGTTTGGGTACTCGATCGAGTATGTTGGGCACTCGATCGAGTAGCCCGTTACTCGATCGAGTGGGTCTGGGAACTCGATCGAGTAGGTTCTGGGGGTCGTGTCTTCGTGTTTTGAAGTTTAGTACGTATGTTCATATCTACCCTTTCTTATATATGTATAGTTTCAAGATGCCGCCCAAGAGAACTGCTTTGTATGCGAGAGCTGAGCTTATGACCGTGGATGACATCGTTAAGATGTTAGAGCACCAGGATGCTCTTACTGAGACCCTAAAGAAAGTGAATGAGGACAAGAATAAGGATAAGGAGAAGGAGGTTGATCATTCAAAAATCGGCCTCTATATTGCGAGGTTTAACCCGAAAGAATACAAGGGAGTTGGGGAGCCTAATCTTCTTGATAGTTGGCTGAGAGAGATGGAGAACATATTAGACTTGGTTCATTGTCCTGATGAGATGAGAGTGGAACAGGCTGCGTTCTATCTGAGGGAGGCAGCAGGCAAGTGGTGGGATTCAGTGAAGGTGAGTGCTAAGGAGATATATACAAACCAGGGCTTACCTGCTATACCTTGGGAGGAGTTTCGTAGGGCTGTGAGGAAGGAGTTTGTACCGGAACATGTGAGGAGTAAGATGAGAGAAGAGTTTGATGGTTTTAAGATGACTGCTGAGATGTCTGTGGCTGAGTACTACAGGCTGTTCAATGAGAAGTCTAGGTATGCTGAGGATATGGGTTTGAGTGAGGAGAATCTGGCATTGAGGTTTGAGAGGGGGTTGACCCCTAAGATTATGGATAAGTTACCCGTGGGGATCCTTACTGATGTTAAGGAAGCTTATGAGAGGGCTGGGAGAGCGGAGAGGTTGGTGGAGATGGCTCGGAGAGGTTAGGTGGTGAGAAGAGGAAGTTCGAGAGCGAGGGTGGTGGCCAATCGAATCACAAGAAAGGCAACCACAATCGGTCTAAGGGATTTTCTTCTGGTCCGGGTTTAGTGTTTGGGGCTTCCTTTGGGCGTGGCCGTGGAAGTGTGAGTAATAGTTGGGGAGTTACCTGCTATAGCTGTGGTGGTGTAGGCCACAAGAGACATGAGTGCACAAGTGCACCGGGATCTTTCCGGAGACTGCGCGAGTTTCGCGAGCAAATGCACCGGCCGGGATCATGGCCGAACCGGGAAGTCGAGTTACAGTGGAGGCAACCGCAACGGCGGTAATTCTTATCAGAAACCACCAGCGAACAACAACAACAATCAAGGGTCGGGTGCTAAGCCGACCACCTCGCCTAGTATCTTGTCCGGAGGTGGGCGGAAGACCGATGGGCAAGTTATTCATGATGGAGAAGAAAGCAGTTGAGGAAGATGCGCACGTTATCACTGGTACATTCCTTGTTAATGGTATTCCTACATTTGTTTTGTTTCATTCGGGGGCTTCTCAGTCGTTTGTGTCTTCGAGTCATGTCAAACAGTTGGGTTTGAGAGTATATGAGTCTGTTAGTGAGCAAGTTTTCTTACCTTCGGGTGAGTCTGTATCGTGTGGGAGATTGTTCAGAGATGTATCTTTGATAGTTGGGCAAGTTGATTTCCCTGTAGACTTGCTAGAGTTTCCTTTTAACGGTTTTGAGATGATAGTTTGGATGGATTGGTTAGGAAAGTATAAAGCTAAGATAGACTGTCATCCAAAGAAAGTGTCCTTAAGAGGTCCTAAGGGTGTTAGTGTGTCTTATCGTGGGTTTCTAGTCAAACCCAAAGTTAAGTTGATTGCAGCTGTTACCTTGAAGTCTTATCTGAGGAAGGGATGTCCTTTGATCTTGTGCCACGTGAGAGATGACCGGATAGAGAGTCCGACGGTTGATGAGATACCAGTGGTGGGAGAGTTTGCGGATGTTTTTCCAGAGGAGATTCCGGGGTTGCCACCGAAGAGGGAGATAGACTTCACTGTTGAGTTGAAGCCGGGGACGGGGCCAATCTCTAAGGCACCGTGCCGTATGGGTCCTAAGGAGATGGAGGAGCTTAGGAAGCGGTTGGATGATTTAATAGAGAAGGGTACATTAGACCAAGTGTATCGCCTTGGGGAGCACCAGTTCTTTTCGTGAAGAAGAAAGATGGGAGTTTAAGGTTGTGCATAGATTACGGAGTGAACCGTGTGACGATAAAGAACAAGTACCCTTTGCCAAGGATAGATGACCTGTTTGATCGGTTGAGTGGTGCAACAGTCTTTTCTAAGATTGATTTGAGGTCGGGGTACCATCAGGTGAAGATTAGAGAGGTGGACATACCAAAGACAGCTTTCACGTCGAGGTATGGCCATTATGAGTATGTGGTGATGCCGTTTGGGTTGTCTAATGCGCCGGCGTGTTTATGGATTTGATGAACAGAATCTTGACGTTTTTGGACCAGTTTGTAGTGGTATTCATCGATGACATCTTAGTCTACTCTAAGACTAAGGAGGAGCATGAGGAGCATTTGAGAATCGTGTTGCAGACTTTGAGGGATCATGAGTTGTATGCTAAGCTGTCCAAGTGTGAGTTTTGGTTAGAGAAAGTTGCTTTTAGGGGCATGTGATCTCTAAAGATGGGGTAGTCAGTGGATCCGGCAAAGATTGAGGCAGTGACAAAGTGGGAAGCACCGAAGAATGTTGCTGAGGTTAGGAGTTTCTTGGGTTTAGCTGGATACTACAGACGATTCGTGAAAGATTTCTCCAAGATAGCTAGACCGATGACAGCGTTGATGAGGAAAGAGAACAGGTTTCGTTGGGATGAGAGTTGTGAGACGGCGTTCCAAACATTAAAGGAGCGTTTGACCACAGCTCCTGTCTTAGCATTGCCTGAAGGGAGCGAGAACTTTGAGGTTTACACAGATGCCTCGAAGAATGGGCTGGGATGTGTGTTGATGCAGAATGGCAAAGTGATTGCCTATGCTTCTAGGCAATTGAAGCCTTATGAGGAGAACTACCCTACTCATGATCTGGAGTTGGGTGCAGTGGTGTTTGCTCTCAAGATTTGGAGACACTACCTTTATGGAGCAATCTTTAAGGTATTTTCTGATCACAAGAGTCTCAAGTACATCTTCTCGCAGAAGGAGTTGAACATGAGACAGAGGAGGTGGATGGAGCTGATTGGCGATTATGACATGGAAATCATCTACCATGAAGGGAAAGCCAATGTTGTAGGCGATGCTTTGAGTAGGAAGAGTGTACATTCCCTCGTGTGCAGCTCTCTATCTTTGATGAGGCTGAGGGATGAGGTAGCGAGTTTTGGGATACATATGATGCAGAAAGGAGATGCCATGGGTGATATAACATTACATCTGGAGTTTTATGATGATATTCGGGATAAGCAGGCTTTGGATTCTAAGATAGTGGAGTGGAGAGCTGGAGTAGAGAAAGGGACAGTGTCCCGGTTTTCTATTCATACAGATGGTAGTTTGAGGTTTGATGGTAGGTGGTGTGTTCCTAATGATGAGGAGTTGAAAAAGACTATCATGACAGAGGCACATTGCACACCATATTCAGTTCATCCAGGTGGAGACAAGCTATACAAGGATTTGAAGAAAACGTTTTGGTGGCCTGGGATGAAGAAAGAGACAGCTGAGTTTGTGTCCCGTTGTTTGACATGCCAGAGAGTTAAAGGGGAACAGCGACGACCATAAGGTAAGATTCAGTCTTTAGAGGTGCCTGAGTGGAAGTGGGAATCCATTTCCATGGATTTCATTGTGGGTTTGCCGAAGAGTCAACAAGGTGACAACATGATTTGGGTGATAGTGGATCGTCTGACCAAGTCAGCTCACTTTGTTCCAATGAAGGATACATGGACTAAGGCACAATTGGCTATGGCCTATCGAAAGAACGTGCTTAAGTTACATGGAGTCCCTAAGGACATAGTGTCCGACGAGAGATGCGAGGTTTATATCGAGGTTTTGGAAGGAGTTGCGAATCGTTGGGAACAACTTTGAAGATGAGTACGACATTTCATCCTGCGACAGACGGGCGGGCGAGAGAGAACAATTAAGACTCTTGAGGATATGTTGCGAGCTTGTGTGATGGATTTTGGTGGTAGGTGGGAGCAGAGGTTGGACTTAATAGAATTCTCTTACAATAACAACTATCACACCAAAGATAGGTATGGCACCGTTTGAGGCTTTGTATGGGAGGAGATGTAGGAGTCCAATCTGTTGGGACGATAGTCTTTGGCAGGCGGGTTTTAGGACCAGAGATAGTGCATGAGATTGTGGAACAGTTTAAGATGATCGAGAACGGATGAGAGCAGCTCAGGGTCGACAAAAGAGTTATGCAGATCTACATCGTCGGGACATAGAGTTTCAAGTTGGGGACAAGGTTCTTTTGAAAGTGTCTCCTATGCGTGGGGTTATGAGATTTGGGAAGAAAGGCAAGTTAAGTCAGAAGTTTATAGGGCCTTATGAGATCTTAGAGCGAGTTGGGGAAGTTGCTTATCGCTTGGCTTTACCAGCTGCACTAGAGAGAGTGCATAATGTGTTTCATGTATCGCAGCTGCGGAAGTATGTGAGTGACCCGTCACATGTGTTGGAGGCAGAGAGCTTAGAGCTAGATGAGTCCTTATCATATCTTGAGGTGCCTAAGCAGATTCTAGACCGAAAGGTTAGAAAGACTAGGAGTGGTGAGACAGTTTTGCTTAAGATCTTGTGGTCTAACCACGAGACCGAGGAAGCTACATGGGAGCCAGAGGAAGCTATGAAAGAGCGTTACCCTTTCCTTTTTGATCGGTATGTATGGTTCTTGGGACGTAACCTTGTTTCTTTTAGGGGGTAGGAGATGATCGCGAGCAGTTTTTAAGAGTTTTATACCCCTTTTATATGTTGTGTCGGGATGTTTGTCGGGATGAGTTGGGTTAGTATCATGTTTTATGTTGAATTTTGTTTTGGTTGCTGAGTCGGGAAGGTTATGGGAGTACCTTTGTTTAGTAGTGGTTTGAACTTCGGGGACGAAGTTCCTTTTAAGGAAGGAAGACTGTAATACTCCGTATTTATAAGTCTTGGGGTACTCTATCGAGTAGCCCTTACTCTGTCGAGTAAGGGTAAGTTGCGAAATAAAATAGTTTCGACTGTTGGGTACTCGATCGAGTAGCTGGGGCACTCGATCGAGTAAGGGGGTACTCGATCGAGTACCTTGGGTACTCGATCGAGTGTCCGGTTTTACGGGGAGTTTTCTCGGGTTTTGTTAATTATGCGATTAAGGTATTTAAGTTCCGTCGTCATTATTCTAAACCACTTTTACAAAACCTAAATTCCTGTTTAAGAGAGAAAGCAACAAGTTCATCTTCCTAATCGCATTCTTAGCAATTTCCGGAGTTCAGACGGTCAGTTCTTGTCGTTGTTTATATCGTTGGGTTCCTTGCGTCGAGGGTAAGATCTATGTACCCTTTTTATTGTTTTTCCTTTGATTTGGTTAAACCCTAATTTAGAGATTGGGGGTTTTATGTGTAGTATGTGATGTGGTAGTCTCTATGTGTTGTATGATAGGAGGAGGGTTCATAGAAGAGGCTTTTTGACTCGTGAGAGAGACCGTCGATTGTGTGCATACCGGGTAGGATTTCTACTCGGTATTAGTCCCATAATGGGATGTTGGTTGATGTATTGTATTTGGTTGTTTGATATAATAATTGTACTATGATTGTGGTTGTGATCGTTGTTGATGGTTCGCGAGGCGTGGCCTCGGCTGAGTGGGGTCACTTGCGGGAGTGGCTTCACGTCCTAGTTTCGCCTTCTGTGGAACCCGCCACAGAAGGGATGTGCACATTAATGGACAGAGTTATCGCTCACTATGTGGAGCGGGGATTTGGTGGGTGCGGTGCGGTCCCCCATCGGGGGGGCTGGTCCAAAGGGACGATCGGTATTGAGATGATGGGAATTGGTTGGTTGTGTGTGTGTGTGTGACAGTTAAGGCATGTCTTTTATCTTATTGTTGTTATACATATTGATTGTGTGATTAGTACGACCCGGTGTTGTTTTGTAAACCTACGGTGATCCATTCGGGGATGGTGAGCGGATATTGAGCGGTATTGTGATGAGTGCTGGATAGGCTGGGATGCCACGACATGATGATGGGAGTCTTCCGCGTAGCCTTTAGTTTATTTACATTTCGGTTAGAACATCGGTTTGGAATCATGTATCGTACTTTTGGTTTGGTTTTGAGGATTGTAACTATTCGTTAAACTATTTATATTAAACGTTGTTTCTTCATTGTTGTTTGATTATCATTGCCTCGGGTAACCGAGATGGTAATGTCTTCATACCCGAGTGGTCCTGGTAAGGCACTTGGAGTATGGGGGTGTTACACTAGGTCATAACAATAATGACACATTTCGAATTGTTGGGCACCCTTCTTTGGCTTGGTTGTGGTAGTCCCACTAGCCACTTCCTCTCCAATTATAAACTTGGGTTTCTTGCCCTTCCTTGCTCTCCTTTTAAACTTCCTATTACTCCTTTTAGTTTTAAGGACACTCTTCCTTGAACTCCCACTCAATTCTTCATCACTTCATGTTTCATTAAACAAGGAAGCCATAAAAGTAATGATGTCATATTCATGAGATTCGATATCTGAGGGTATAATTAATGGAGTGGGAGGAGTTGAAGTTGTGAGATAGCAAAGATTCCCAACTTCACCAATGCTAAAGCGTAATTCTCTAGTCGAATTGTGATCGTTGATGGAGCATTTTTCATCAAATGATTTAATTCAAGTATCAATGGTAATAGGTAAAGGAGAATTAGATGAATACATTGCGATAAATAACTACAAAAGGAGATGAAGGAAATAATTAACATTTATCGTTTTACTTGAAAACATTTTAACAAAGTTTAAAATTATGCATTTATATAATGACCTCGCACCTAAATTATATAAATGATTCCGAGATCCATCTTTACACAAACATGGGCACGGGAAACCGATTTATCCCATACTTGCACAAATTTGGTGAATTAACTCTTTAATTAATTCTACCTTAGAACTCTCAGTCGCTAAATTTCATAAATTCCATCTCTAGCCCAGAACATAAGACTAGTCTTTATATCCCGTTGAGTCCAACCAAATTTCGCGTGTAATAACGTTTTATTACCCCACTTACCCAATGAAAAAATGAAAGTACCCCGGGAAACCGAATCTACCCCAAATGTCAATGGGATTCGTGAGTCCGACTATTTGGTAAGGCTAATCTCAATTTTAAATATGTGAGAGGTCTTGTCAATTTATTATCTATCATCCTTAAGTGAACTAAGTCGATGAATACTAGATAATTATAATTGACAATAGTCGAAAAGCCGATTAAATATGCATGTGAAGTTATGGCGATTTGGCAATGCATGCAAACATATAAAGCAAGCAAATAAAGAAAAGCAAATTTGCTAGTATGGCATTTCCTAAAATAGAAAATCTTATATTCTATTACAAATTCGGAAACCAACTCCTTTGGTCCCTTGAATCTTCATGTGACACGCCTCCCAAGCATAAACACCGTCTTGATTGGAAATCCTTTCCGAATGGCACCGTCTTTTGGAACCGCTAGAATTACAAATATTTAAATAATAAAATACATAGCAAATCCTATTATACATATGTAATAAAAAGAATTAAATCTATTAAATTACAAAACGGTGATGCGAGATCACAATTAATTACAACTAAACCGATATTCCCTTACATTACGGGTATTATCGATTAAAACTAAGGCCATACTAAGATGAAATTACATAATTCAAAATTATATAAAAGAAATATGACATTCATCAATGAAATATGCAGAATTATAATATGAATCTAACATGCTAAGTTATGCGCCAAATCGCCCTATTTAAATTCATATCGTAAATATAATCCAGTTTTATGGATATTCGCGATCTTTAACTTATTAAAATCGCAAAATAATACTAAAATCAAATTTTAGTCCAAGTTAATTACACTAACCTTTTAGGACTCAAAAATTAGTCATCACTCAATTTTTGACAATAATTCAACTTGATTTAACATTTATGCTCATAATTGACCTTAAAATCATAACTTTTATGAAATAAATCCAAATTAAATTACATTAATTTCAAATTTTAAATTTTAAATTTTTGAACATTCTAGAATATTTCCATGACACTCGTAATGTCAAAAATCAAGGTTAAAATTTTCGAATTTATTTCGGGAAAAAATATAATTGCGATTTATCGGTTTTATCAAATAAAACATCTAAAGCATATGAAAATTAATTTAATCAATGTTCCAACTTTAGATCTGATATAGATATAAATTCAACTTAAAATAATTTTCTCATGCCATGTAATTCGTTTTAGCTATTTTTGCTAAAATTGTCACTATTTATGTCATTTTTACACTAAAAATTCATAAATCATGCAAAATGAACAATGTTCATCTCAAATTTTACACACGTGAGTAAAATGTGCATATGACAACATATTAAAATTTCATGGCCTATTTCGAAGGTTAACTATTTTTAACCATCTTTCCTCCATTTATTCCATTTTTATCACATAAAAATTATAAATCATGAAAAATATATCAAATTTATACTATATTTTGCATACAATAAGTAAAATATTCATGTGAGGTCATATAAAAATTTCAAGGTCAGAAACTAAGTCTAACTATTTTTAGCATTTTAAATACCATTTTACCCATTAAAATGTAATAAAATCACTAAAAATCTTTAAAATGAGCAATAAAATACCATAAATCATCAAAATGACCTAAATAAATTTTAGGACCACAATATATAACATGCAAAAAGATTTAGTGACATTATCTAATAAATCACAAATTTTTAGTTTTATTTAACTTCCTATAACTCGAGAAAACTATAAATCGATTATGCATGTAACATCCTAACGCTCTGATACCACTTGAAAGGATTCTATAACCCTCTAATTAAACTTATTTAATTATATATCTAGTTGCATGCATAACATAAGATGAAATAAGGAAGAATTAGGTTCCTTACATTGTAGGTAAGACACGAAAAAGGGCACAAGTGAGGACTCCTTCCTCCACTTGTTCTTGAGCTACAATGTATATGGATAATCTTCCAAAATCCCAAAGTAGAGATTCTCCTCTTAGTTGCACCAAGACTATCCCTTCAATCTAATAATATATTGACTAGATATGATTATTAGACACCTTAAAATTAATCTAATATTACTAAATATTACTACTTTAGTAATCTAATTAAGGTATTAGATGTATGAACAAAACAAGTCTAAAATAATTTTAGAGAGAAGTTTTAGAATACACATATGAATTTAGAGAGTTGTTAAGTTGTAAAATGGAAAAACAAAAGTCCCTCAAAAAGGGAGAGGGCCGGATGGGAGTGCCTTACAAGGTCAATGCATGACCTTCACTTTTTTTTTTCTCTTACCAAAATATTTAGGGTATAGTCTATATAAGGTTAGGATATGATTATGTCTTTTAAACAATTTAAAAACATTTTACAATAACCATAAACCACCCATATTTCAGTCCATATTACAATGTGAACACCCATTTTATTTGTTGTCAATTGTCATTTTATAATGTTGTGTGACATGTGACAATTCACATGTTATTAGTCTTACTAATTTACATTTAACAAATTAAATGTTATTTACAAAATGGATAAATCAATTTTTAACTAATTAAAAGGTAATTCACAATTACTTATTATAAAATGGATCATGTTAATATAATCTAGGGTTAATTTATGAGAATAATCCAAACTATGGCCTCTCTTCTCATATTAATCCACACTACTGTTTAACTCAGAATAATCTGAACTATAACGTCATTTTTCTCACAATGCACCAGTTAACCGGTTACCTGTTGATTAGGTCACAAAAAAAAATTAAATCAGTATACCATATCCTTCAATATTTACTCCATCATCCCTTCACTGCCTTCTCACCTCCAATCCTCCATAACCAACCACCACAAAGCTTTTTGCCACAACCACACCCACACCACACTCGCCCGACCAACACTTCACAAGTCACAACCGATGTTATCACCCTTTATTAGTTTATTATCCTCCAGTCCATCACTCTCGTTCTTATCACCCAACAGTCCAACACCTCACAACCAACACCCACCATCTACCACTCATCACCAACCATCCATCACCGGACATCCAACCACTCCAACTCGCCGAGAAGGAGCAAATTTTCACGATCCTCAAACAAATCTCTTTCCTCAACAGTCCAATTGTCCAAATTTCTTCATATCTCTAGTATAATTTAAACCCATCTTTTGCAAATTGGGATTTGAATTTGTATCTGCGTGCCCTGCATAAATATAGACCAAACTTAAAAATTGGTCGACATATTGCACCGGTGAATATGCGTCGGTGTCGTAGATATGGTGTAGTTTTTGGCTGGTTTGAGGGTGCTGGTACTGCTGGAGTGGTGGTTGGTGATTAGGCTTATTAATGGAGGAGGGAGGACTACCGAAAAATGGGATTGACCTGATAGTTAACCGGATTTCACAGGTTAAAAAAGACTCAAGTGTAATACGAGAAGGGGTTGGTAATAGCATGGTTTATTTTGAGTTAAATTGTAGTCCGGATTATTGTGGGAAGATGACCAATAGATTGGATTATTCCTATCAAAAAACCCTATAATCTACAACACTTTATAATTAAGATTAACCATTCTCTCTTAACTGTTTCATAAGCAAATTTCAGTAATATAACATCTTAATTACTAAAACGAATCTTATTTAATCAAATTACAATAAGATATATATTCTCACTCATAGACGTAAATTGTTCAATTTTAAGGAATTAATTAATCTGTATCAATATACAATCAATTAAATTATCTATTAAGGGAATTTTCCTTTAGGTGTGACCTTAAGGGATCAACTGATCACCACCGTCAAACGACAGTAATGTCAAACTCTAGTCAGCCAATCATTACCGATTAATGTTGATCAGTTGACATATATAAATGAATCACCCCCATACGTATTCATATCATGAGTTTCAATAATGTGATCGCACTATTCTTGAGGACACATACTCTAACAAAAACATGATTTACGCCTTTTCTATAATTATCTAGGTCATTATCATTACAGGCTTAAACAAATATTCAGGATTGAGGGCCACTCCACCCAACCTGAACAACATCTCAGAAATTCTTCACAAAATTTTGGCATTTTTCCACATCTATAAAACACACAAAACTTGAACTCAGTATAAAAAGATAGGTATTATGGTAAAATAAAACCAGACCACTTGTCTTAAAGCCCTCCTGACAGGCTGAGCACCATAAGCCCTCCTGACTGGTAACCACCCCTCTTACTGAAAAAGCCCTCCAGGCAGGCAAAAAAGCCACGATTTCCTAAAACGAATTAAAGGCCATAAGCCCTCCTAACCGGCATTATCTTATCAAAATGACTCGAATTGCATTGTTGCAGTTACTACCTAATCAGACCAAGACACACAATGGAACAGGAAAACAAGTTCAATTTATATCAAGGAAAAATCAAAAAATTCAAAGTTTGCCCGGGAACATCCCCCCTGGGTAAGACAAATACCAACCAGCAAAAAGAAATCGAAGATAGTTTATCCAGGGAACATCCCCCCTGGACGGGCCAAAAAAAATATCAACCTAAACTAAAATTATCAGCCTGCCTTGGAAGCAGTAGCAGAACTAATGCCCTCATCACCTGCCTCCTCCTCTTCATCATCCTCATCCTCCTCATCCTCGTCAGCCTCACTGTTCTTTTCTTTGGACAGGGGAGAATCAACTTCGTCATCAGCATGCAGCTTGCAAAGATTAGGATAGGTGGCATTGAGATCAGCCATTTCTCGCTCCGGGTTCCAATATGGCCTAACTTCAACACGTTCCTTCATGGCATCTACACGACCCTTACCAAAGAAATACAAAGCAGCATCCTTATACCTTCCCTGAACCACATCCCTTTCAGCAGCCAACTCCTCGTTTACCTTCAACTGATCCTGTATAGCTTGCTTCTGAGCTTTCAACTCTTCCTGGATTGTAGCAAGCTTAGCCTGGATAGACTTCACAGTATTTTGAGCAGACCCCAAAATTGACGTTTCCAGTACCAGCCTTGCTTTGCCTGCCTCATTCTCCTTCTTCAGAGACTCCTTTTCATTTTTCAGCACTTCTAAATCCGTCTTCAAAGATTCAGCATCCTTCTTCAGGCATTGCACCTCCTAGTCCAAAGCAGACATTTCCTAAGCCTGGTACTTATAGTAAGGATAATCAACTAGAAAGGAGTGAGCCTGGATTTGTTCCTTAGAAAATTGAACATCAGCAAGCTTTGCCTTAACCTCCCTAACCTCACTCACACCACCAACTCCCTTAGAAGCCTCATCCAACCTTTTTCTCTTATTAGTCTGACTAGGCTCATCAACATCAACCACAACCTGAGGAGGAGACACCAATTAGGCCTGATGAGTAGGGACCTGGACTTGCAACGTGCTATCACTCCTTGTAGCCTCACTGCTCCGGGACTTTTATAATCTTAGAAACGCCTGCCTTTACCAAAGACAAGCCAAAACTGGCAATCCTCTCAGAAGCCCTGGTAGCTACACGACGAAATCCTATCTCAGTAATAGTAAAACATTGATACCGTCGTAGAGTATTAAAAATAAAATTTATAATCCAAACTACTACTATAGATAGTGGCAGTCAGGGTCGAACCACAAGGAGGCAAGCAATTTAAAGTTGTCTAATTTAAGTCTAAAGTAACAGTTTTTTGGGGGTTTGATTTGAATGATTCTATAACTAAAGGCAATAAAATTAAAACTAAACTAAAGCAAATAAATGAGCAATTAAATAAAATAGATGAAATCAAATATTAAAAGGATGCTAAGATGGTCGGTTCACTGTAGTTTCGACGGCAGTATCCTAGGTAAGTCTGAAATAATCACGTAAAACGGGAAAATAAGAAGTCCTCTCGGTCCATTTTTAACGGGTAGCATCTTTCGATCTAGCTACGGGTCCCTAAGTATCACTAGTACTGACTCTCGCCCTGAAAAGTGATTCTTAAAAGCCTAAATTCTACCTATCTTTCGATCTCGGTATAATTTAGTCGTTTCAATTGGTAGTCTAATTCCCTCCCATATCTTTTGATCTAATGGGTCGGTCAATTACTAAGTATTCAACTAGTCGCGTGCACTCGATTTATCGAATTAAGCAAGTTAATCAATTAAAATGGAGCTGATCTTACGTGAGACGGTCGATCGACCAACGGGCTCAGTCGATCGACCAAGACCCGAATCAGGTTTACGAATTCTATGCCGCCTACACTACAGGTCCCCTACATCTTAGCACGAAGGGTTTAGCTACTCATGATACAATTTATAACAACAACGAAATTAACAACTAACGAAATTGGATGCATGATTAAATAAACTAAACAAATAAGTTGCATAAACGAAATAAGGCTTTGGGAAACTACTCTATGCAATCCTAATCTATGAATGAATAAAAGTAAACTGAAATTAAGGAATCAGAATTACCGAATGAAAGAAGGAAGAAGTATCCGAAATCACGAACTTTATTAACGAAAATAAAGCTAATTTTATTGAATGTTTATTAACTAAATTCTAATTTATGAAATCTGATGCTAAAAACTTGATATTGGATGCTAAAATTTCGATGCTTCATCTGAAACATAGGTTCACGTTATATAGGAGTATAGCGTGACTCTTATTCTAAAAAACCTAATTGCAATTGGGCTTCAAACTCTCGTCTTTAATTTACGTCAAAGTCGTTGTGTGGTCGATCGACCACTAGGACCAGTCGATCGACCAAGCTTCGCTAAACAGTAGCTTCTGATCTGATTTAGGAATCGTGCTCTGGTCGATCGACTAAGGGCACCAGTCGATCGACTGCTTCAACAGGTACTTTGCTCCAAAAGCCTCGTAAATTTGTCTTTCAGGCCTCGATACACGCACCAAGTTCGCTTCCCGAGTCTTTACTTCACGTCAGGTCCTATCCCTAATACTCGGGAACGGATTCGGCTCATTTTCCGCTGCATTCTTTACATTTCTGCAATATTACACAAAAATACAAAAGTAGACGGAAATAGGGAAAATAGTAGAATAAACTACATAATTGAGCTCTGAAATGCGTGTAAAATAGGGTATAAAACATCATATTTAGGACACGCATCAAACTTCCCCAAACCAAACCCTTGCTTGTCCCCAAGCAAGAACTAGACTCGATCTTAAAGCCTAATGGAATGCGTTCATTATCAGAGCTAAATGCAAACTGCAAAGCCTAAACCAGTTTAATGCTAAAAATCAACAATCAATTAGTAATATGAATCATGCAAACGAGTTATGTTGTCGTTAAAAATTGCTGAACTTTAAACTTTAGAGACTTATCATATTGGACTCTCACGGGTCGCTCAAATCACTCAACATATACAGGTGAATATATGTAAAGATAGAAAGAACTAATATTTGTAAAGACTCTCACCTAACTACGACCTATAAAACATGCATGCGGTCTAATATGAAAATAATCTCTACAACCGTACATATGCATTCCAACCATAAAAGACCATGACACATGCCGAGGTAAATTTGGATATGTGAGGCTATGGGTAAGAATGGGCTAAGACGAATTTGGTAAAAACAGAGTTATAAACCAAGCTAGTAACTAAGGGAACCAAATTAATAAATCATTCCAACTTCTTCCTCAAGATTAAACGATAAAGCGGTGCTAATAGTAAGCACAAATCTCACATTCTCCGTATAAACTTAATTCCCCAAATAATATTAATCGCAACATGGGAATACAAAATCACCAACTAATGAAGATTCAATCATGTGATTTTTTTTTTTTCTTTTTTTTTCTTCTTTTCTCTTTCTCTTTTCTTTTTTCATTCTCATCTTTCTTTCAACTTTTCCTTTCTCATCTTTCCAATATCATCTCAATAAGAGCATATGCAACCAAAAATGAAGTAACAATCCGAAAAACCAAAACTACTAGCTTGACAAGGGCAGACTAAATATAGGATGTAGTTAATAGGACAAAAAGGATATTTCTGGCAGTGTGAGGCTTATGGGAAAAATGAATAAAAGGGTGGCCTCTTCCACATGTATCAACTAACCACAAACCCGAATGCATACATGTATTAAGCAGATTAAGTTCATATTTATGCATATTGATATAACATGTCTCATAAGGAGTACTACTCACATTCTTAAATAAACCGGTCATGAGTGTCACTAGTTATAAAGCTCTAAAATTCAGAATATAATGTAGTTTGCCAAAAATCTAAGTCAAGTGTCAAGATTCAGCGAATGAATTAACGAAAACTCGTAGATATGCATATGTGATTCTACTAATAACATGTCAATTGAGCACGGCTCAGGCGTAAACAGATGAAAATGCAATGTCATCATTGAACTACTACCGTTCCGACTCGACCTACATGCTAAAATAAACGTGCAATTTTTTTGAATTTTTGAAATTTTTCAATTTTTTGGATTTTCTGTATATAAGAGGAAAATAAACAACAATGCAAGACAAAAATGTAAACGTGAATGCAAATCAGAATGAATGCAACGCAAAACCCTTCCCGAAACCAAATCACACAATGCCCTCAATGTGCAAAATCATATGAGAAAATAATCAAGGGAAATGGGAATTTGCGATAATATTAACTAAAAATACAAGAAGGAGACATGGGGAACTCACAAGACTTTAAGCGCAGCAAAAGGAAACCTCCCCAAACCAGCGTGAGCTAGGAGGTTTCAGTAGCCAGCAGTGCTACCATAAGGTACCTGAAAACACAAAAGTACCGCGCATAATTCCGAGAAAACAAGTAAGGAACGAGAAATATGTGTAAAAGAATAAGAATAAAAGAAAAGGAAATTAGCACGGGAGGTGGTCGATCGACCAAAGGTATCAGTCGATCGACCAGAGCACCTGGGAATAGTGCCTCTGAAGTCCTCCGCATCAGTCGATCGACCAGGTGGTCCAGTTGATCGACTGGCATACCTGACGATTCCGCCTCTTTTCTTCGAATTAACTTAATGAATTGAGTTTATATGGTCTAATAACCTGCAATCGCACATAAATACAACGCCCAAAATTGCGCAAACCCAAAGATAACAGTCTATAGTCTTATAAAATCCTATGCAAACCAAATAAAGCGAAGTTTCGCGCACACCAAAACAATAAATAGTCTAACAAAAAAATAGTAAATAAATTATTTTTTTTAAAAAAAAAAAAGATTTGATCAACTAATAGTTGATCAAGAATGGCCACAGAATGGCCCACTTGCTCGGCTTCTGGCTACAAAAGTAGCCTCTACAGTGCTCATCCTCTCAGCTGCACTACTAACAACTCCAATATCCGCAGAACTCAACGGATCAACATCTCTAAAATCTTTTCATTCACTGACCTCGTCTGGATCATTAAAATCCAAATCGGACTTCGTCACTTTGACTGGCTCCTCATCAGGTTCCTCATCAGTTGCATAGCTCAGACACCCTAGACCGCCTCTCTACACAATGGGCTTTCTCACAACTGGAGCAACATGCGGCTCTAAATTCTCCCAAACCAGCTCCTGCAACAGTCAAAACAGAAGGATATTTCTCCAATTTTCTCCCAATCTGGGGTGGAGGTGTTATAGCAGAATTAGGCATAGGGGCAGGCGTATCAGGCAACACAACATAAGATTTAACTACATTGCAAGTTATTGGGTACATAGCATCCTTCTTCTCATAGGTCTGGGCAAAAACAATGGACTATTGTCCTACTTTAAAGGTCAATGTCCCTGAGCCAACATCTATAACTGCACCAGCAGTGTGCAAAAATGGTCTACCCAAAATGATAGGAATGTGAGCATCTTCGGGTATATCTAGCACAATGAAGTCAACTGGGAAAAAGAACTTTCCTATTTGCACAGGAATGTTCTCTAAGACTCCTATAGGCCGGACCGTAGAACGATCAGCCATCTGCACTGTCATGTTTGTAATTGCAAACCTAGTCAATCTCAATTTCTTAGCAAGACTCAAAGGCATAACACTAATACTGGCCCCTATGTCACATAATGCCTTCTCAATAGAAAACGTGCCGATATTACATGGGACTGAAAAACTACCTAGGTCTTCTAGCTTATGAGGTGCAGTATGAGTCAAATAGGAAGATGTCTCCTCAGTTAGTGCGACAGATTGCACAGTATCAAGTGACTTATTTTTGGACAACAGCTGCTTTATAAATTTCATATAGGCAGGCACTTGATTAACTAATTCTAGGAAAGGAACTTATACATTTAAACTACGAATAACATTTTCAAACTTGTTAAATGATACTTGTTCCTTTTTCGGCACCAATCTCTCTGGGTAAGGGGCTGTAAGAAGCAACTTAGCCCTCTCCTTTAGGTCTCTCATACTGGCATCAGTGGACTTAGGCTGAAAATCCACTACTTTGTCCTTGTTATAGCTCGAACCTTCTTCAGACCGTCTCAGGAATGAACCATTAACCATCGTAGGGTCATACTTTGGAACCGGAACTGACCCATTAGCATTTGGATCTTGCCTCAATAATTTCGGAGTCGTTGTACCCCGAAATAAGTAGTCCCTCAAGTTATCTGGCATTGGAGGACGAAAAGGTTCACAACCAGACGTATCTTCAGTCGATCGGCCATGTAGGTCAGTCGATCGACTGGCTTCCGCAGGACCAGAAACTTCACTGTTACCCGAGCTGGTCGATCGACCAGGTGTGTCAGTCGATCGACTGATGTACCTGCTGATCGTCTTTTTCTTGCTACTGTTCATTCCAGCCTTTTTCTTACTCGGTTCTGCCTCATTTTTTTCAGTAACATCTTCGACCATAGTGGGCCCATCAAGGGTAGACCCACTCCTTAAAGTCATCACATTTAGAGTCTCTTTTTGATCCGTCTGCGACGGTAATTGCCCCGGAGTTCTAGTTGCACTTTTGCTTGCCAACTAGGCAATTTTGCTCTCCAACATTTTTGTAGAAGTCTCTCTAGCTAGAGACTCCTTTTGCAACAAACCCGACAAATTATGAACCATGTTTTTCAATTTGGAAATATCAGAACTTTGAAATTACTGCTGCTGAGGCACATAGGGAGGCTTTTGATACTGCTGCTGCTTATGAGGGGCACATAGTTTTGCTGCTGCTGCTGCTGCTGCTGTGGTGGACCCGGATTAAGAACATTCCGGTTAGTCCACCTCAAATTGGGGTGGATATTAGAGGGATCGGGATAAGCACTAGTCTGCCTAAAATGTTGAAAGGCAGCACATGTTTCATTCGAACTAGTACAAAACTCCGAAACATATCCCTCACCTCCACATCTTTTGCATGTAAAGGGACCGTCTGAAACTGCATTAACTTTATATATCCCACCTTTTTGGGATCCCTCAAAATCTAACTTGTCGAATCTCGCAGTAAGGGCCTCTATTGCAGCTGTAGTAGGAGATTCAGCTGCTCTTCTCTGATTCCCTCTAGAATTCCCATGCTCAGCTTTATGGGTGGCCATATCTTCAATAATCTTCCACCCCTTAGTCTCTCCACTATTCTCCTGGAATGTGCCATTAGCTGCAGCATCCAGGATAGCCCTCTGATCATCATAAAGCCCATTATCAAATTGATTACACAGGAACCATTGCTCGAACCCATGGTGCGGAATAGATTGCACCAGTCTCTTGAAACAGACCTATGCCTCATGAAAATCCTCATCAGAACCTTGTCTAAAGCTTGTGATCTGAGCTCTAATCGCATTGGTCTTCGATGCAGAGAAATATTTTTTTATAAAATGCTAGAGCTAGCGAATTCCAATCAGTAATCCCATTAGCAGCTCGATCCAGATCTCGGTACCACTCCCTAGCAGCATCACGGAGCGAGAATATGAACATCGTCTCTTTTATCTGGTCCTGGGTCACACCTGCTGGTGGGGGTATGGAACAACAGTAGTCAATGAATATCTCCATATGTTTAGCTGCATCTTCATTTGTAGCTCCCCCAAATTGGTTTCTCTCAACCAAGTTAATGTAGGACGGTTTCGCTTCTAATTTTCTATCCGTCCCAGCTGGCAACACGAATCCCTTATAGAGATTCTCAGCTTTTGGCTCAGAGTGACTGGCTATACTTGCTTCTTCAGCCATATCTGGAGATGTAACGGTCTCAGCTGAAGTAGTAGAAATAGGAGACGAAGGTGGATCGTCCTCAAATAACTCGTTCTCGTAATAATTGAACAGAGTACTCAGCTCTTCCTCTGTCGGCAATACTCTAGATGATCGTCTCAACTCACGCAAAGTCTTCTTGATCTCAGGATCTAACAGTCGTAATTCACCACCCTGTAACCTGCGCATAAGAGGAAACTACAAGTAGAATATGAGAACAGTTTAAGGAACATATGTCCCTTAAACCAAGAAAAAGACTAAAATAAAAACAACTAAAAATTAAACAATTGCCTCCCCGGCAACGGTGCCAAAATTTGATACCGTCGTAGAGTATCAAAAATAAAATTTATAATCCAAACTACTACTATAGATAGTGGCAGTCAGGGTCGAACCACAAGGAGGCAAGCAATTTAAAGTTGTCTAATTTAAGTCTAAAGTAACAGTTTTTGGGGGGTTTGATTTGAATGATTCTATAACTAAAGGCAATAAAATTAAAACTAAACTAAAGAAAATAAATGAGAAAGTAAAGAAAATAGGTGAAATCAAATATTAAAAGGATGCTAAGATGGTTGGTTCACTGTAGTTTCGACGGCAGTATCCTAGGTAAGTCTGAAATAATCACGTAAAACGGGAAAATAAGAAGTCCTCTCGGTCCATTCTTAAGGGGTAGCATCTTTCGATCTAGCTATGGGTCCCTAAGTATCACTAGTACTGACTCTCGCCCTGAAAAGTGATTCTTAAAAGCCTAAATTCTACCTATCTTTCGATCTCGGTATAATTTAGTCGTTTCAATTGGTAGTCTAATTCCCTCCCCTATCTTTCGATCTAATGGGTCGGTCAATTACTAAGTATTCAACTAGTGGCGTGCACTCGATTTATCGAATTAAGCAATTTAATCAATTAAAATGGAGCTGATCTTACGTGAGCCAGTCGATCGACCAACGGGCTCAGTCGATTGACCAAGACCCGAATCAGGTTTACGAATTCTACGCCGCCTACACTACAGGTCCCCTACATCTTAGCATGAAGGGTTTAGCTACTCATGATAAAATTTATAACAACAATGAAATTAACAATTAACGAAATTGGATGCATGATTAAATAAACTAAACAAATAAGATGCATAAACGAAATAAGGCTTTGGGAAACTACTCTATGCAATCCTAATCTATGAATGAATAAAAGTAAACTGAAATTAAGGAATCAGAATTACCGAATGAAAGCAGGAAGAAGTATCTGAAAGCACGAACTTTATTAACGAAAATAAAGCTAATTGTATTGAATGTTTATTAGCTAAATTCTAATTTATGAAATCTGATGCTAAAAACTTGATATTGGATGCTAAAATTTCGATGCTTCATCTGAAACATAGGTTCACGTTATATAGGAGTATAGCGTGACTCTTATTCTAAAAAACCTAATTGCAATTGGGCTTCTAACTCTCGTCTTTAATTTACGTCAAAGTCGTTGTGTGGTCGATCGACCACTAGGACCAGTCGATCGACCAAGCTTCTCTGAACAGTAGCTTCTGATCTGATTTAGGAATTGTGCTCTGGTCGATCGACTAAGGGCACAAGTCGATCGACTGCTTCAACAGGTACTTTGCTCCAAAAGCCTCGTAAATTTGTCTTTCAGGCCTCGATACACGCACCAAGTTTGGTTCCCGAGTCTTTACTTCACGTCAGGTCCTATGCCTAATACTCGGGGACGGATTCGGCTTATTTTCCGCTGCATTCTTCACATTTCTGCAATATTACACAAAAACACGAAAGTAGACGGAAATAGGGAAAATAGTAGAATAAACTACATAATTGAGCTCTGAAATGCGTGTAAAATAGGTTGTAAAACATCATATTTAGGACACGCATCACATATGTTCAGGTATCAAAATCTAAAAAGAGAAGACAAAAACGTACTGCCTGATGATGAGGCCCCTGAAGCCTTGGCACCTCTAGAAGTCTTGTTTGTGCTCAATTTAGCCTTCTTGAAATGAGGGAAGGGCTCTTGACCAAGACAGGCAGGCCACGCCCTCTCCTTATCCGGCAAGGCCATATAAGTTGTAATCCGATCAGCCGACCCCTCAGCATTAGGATTACAAGCCCAGTCAGCCACTGTAACACAACACAAGTAAGTCAATCATCAAAACTAAATCTATACACTACTATAATCTGAATTGAATGTAGGAAAAAGAACTTACCACCCTCCACAACCGGATAGCTAAGATAATCCAGATCAGGGGCAACGGAATCTGCCCTGATGAACATATAGGTTGTGGCCCAACCCTTGTCATCGTCTGAGTTAAAATTGGTAATCAGATGAGTCGTCTTTGCCCTGACTCGAAGATTGAAGCGTCCAGTGGTATTACTTTTTAAATGGTAGATATTCTTGAAATCCTCAAGAGTAATCACCAAATTATGCTTGGCACATAGGTGTTCAACAGATTGAAAAATCTTCCAAACCATCGACATAAGTTGGAAAGGAGAAACTTTGATGGCCCTGATGACCTCAACCATAAATCTTCCAAAATCTTATGAAATCTTCAAAAATCTTCCAAAATCTTCCCCCTTTGAACGCCCATTTGAAGATACAGAACCAGCCAGGACTGCACCAATTAGCCCTGACTGGACCACTCTCAAGGACCCAGACCTCAGCACCAGAGGGGAGAAGACCCCCACCTTTCATGTAATGCTCGAAAAAAGGCTTCTATTGATTGTCCTTAGGGAAAGAAGCAGACAATGATTTTACAGGAGAAAAAGCGATACCCTTGTGTGTCATAGACATGATTTCTGCAGGAGCAGAAATTTCCATAACTTTATGCTCAGGAATAATTTCAGGTACATATACCACCGGAACCTGATCAACCCCAGTAGCAGTCTTTGATGCAGCAGCCCTTCTCCTTCCACCAACCATTTTTTTTCGATTGGAATATAAAGTTGATTTTTAAAGAAAGGATTATTTTCATAAAGGAATTAGAGACAAGAGAAAGAAAGTTTAGAGAATTGAAGAATGAAAATATAGAAGAAAATAAACGGTTCCAAGCATTTTATAGCCGCAAAAATCCAACGGATAACACAAGTGGATGAATCCAATAATGACTATCCTAGGGTTTGATGAACCTACCTCATTTATGGTCACTAGCCGTTATAGAAGTTGAAAGGAACTCAAACTCTTTTCCGGTAAATGTTCTTATACTTTTTGCCTGGCCTGAATTTTTATCTCCTTATCCCTGGCCAGATCCATTGGGAATAAGAAGATAAGGGGCAATTGTTTGGACCAGAATTATCCTGCCTGATCAGACAATAATCAGGCAACAACCAAGCCAAGCTTGAACAGAAGCAATCTAATACAAGACATTGAGATAGGCGCCAGCCAGGAGGGAAAGACAAGTCATGCATCTATCAGGCCAGGCCTGAAGAGATATCTTACCAAGCCACATTCCAAGCACTACCAGAACGCGTCAGACAACAACTAATGTCCAGAAATATAGTTCCTACTTACACGGGAGACTTATTCAACAAAACACATAACAAGTATAGAGCAGTCAACCTAGCAGAGATAAACGCGGCCAGTCTTATGAGTCAAATACCTATCTCCGGGTAAATAGGGCATGAGGCCTATTACCTAGGAACATCCTAAACAAACATGGAGGAGCCATTTCAAAGAGAATGAAGCTACTATAAATAGCAGAGGGAAGAAAGAAGAAAGGGCATCACTAATTCACTCTCAATTACTCTCAATCTAGTAATTGTAAACTACAAAAGCATTATTATTAAAATGTTCATAATCTATTCCTAGCCTGACATACACATTCCCTATCCCAAAACATAGTAAGAATCCCTCCTGGCTTGGTGCCAGTGGTTTTTTCCCTTATTCCAAGTGTGTTTCCACGTATAAATCTTTGTGTCTCACTTTGTTATTTGTTCTTTACTTAATTAGTCGTACTAGTCAGTCTTAGTTATTTTGAGTTAGATTGCCCTGCAATTACATCCATGGCAGGACTTTATCCTTGTGAGAAATCCTACTAAAACAAGTAGTAATTGCTTTAGATCATCAAATTTGAATATAGAAAAAGATGATTTCAATGCCCAAAATAACCATGGTTGTACCGAATATTTTCTATGGTTTTGCCCCAAATATTTTGATTTTTATCACTCTAGTTCCTTGTAGGATGCTTATAGAAGTTTAATTGGTACTAGTGTTACTCTACCAAATGATTATCTTGTATATTTTGATGGAAAAATCCGTCTTAAACTCCGTCTTAAAAGAGAGCAAAATCTAAAATTTTCATCTTGATATCGTGTGGATTCAGGAAAATTCTTCTTGAACTTGTATTCTTGCAGCATGCCGAAAGCTAGAGCACCCGCCAAGAAGAGGAATCCTGCCAATGCCGCCGCCGAGCAAGGCCAAACGAGTGAGAAGCCGCATGTTCCTCCAGTTGATTGATATCCTACAGTAATCTTTGCCGATTTTGACTAACGAGCTGCCTTTGTTGCCTTGTTGGAACGTACCATGAGACCAACCCGTTGTGTGAACCCAAGTATCCTGAAGGATTTGGGAATCGAGTCAGACATAAGATACATACTTGAGATTTTGCGTTTTGAGGGGTTGTATCATCTCCGTAAGAAGTCTTACCCTTTCTTGACCTTAGAGTTTATGAGTTCATTTAAATATCATGTTGCTGGGAAAACTGCCCGTTTTCGTCTTATGAACACCGAATTTGCATTGACCCTTGAGCAATTTGCTGAACATTTGGATTTGGAACCGGAGAAGGAGTTGTATTTAAGTGATGTAGCGACTAAGAGCGAGGGAACTAGCTACCTTCCTTACATTACAGGCCGACCCGCACCTAAATCAAGTGCCATGTTGATTAATGATGTTCAACATGTGTCTCTTTGCATCTTCTTAAGGATGATGACCTGCCTGGTTTATAGCCGGAGTCATGTGAGCATGCTAAACACCCATGAGGTTATGCTCCTGATGTCCTACTTTAACCCGCTCTGGAGGGAGCGTTTTTACTACAGTGCTCCCGTAGTAGTGTGTGCTGGTTTAGCACTTATGGCCCGTTCTAAGACTCGTTACCTTTTCTGCCGGGGACATAGTGACCCAGTTGGCCCAGAGACTGGCTAACTTTGTAGCTCCCGCTGAGTCGTCCTCTGCTTTGTTTGATAAAGCCCCTACCATAGACGAAGACTACTTGTGCCATACCAAGTGGTTGAGGAGGTTGGATGATGGGACCTTATCTTGGAGGGTGAGGGGAACCAGGTGGATGAGGTTGCACGATGAGGTGAACCTGCTCGTGATTGACCATTTGGAGGAGTATGACCCGGAGAGAGGGGAACGCGAGCCTCAGCCGCAGTTTTACCTCATTCCTGGTGATATCCTTGAGAACTTACCTGAGCCGGTGATAGCTTCTAGTTAACAGAAGGCCGCTCTGACACCTCGTAAGACCTGTGGAGTGAGGGTGACTAGAGAGGTGGCGATCGAGGCACCTTACACTCCACAGAGCTTCTACCTATAACAGTACCCATCCTATCCTACGGTTCATGTAGGATGCAGGTTAGTGAGCTCATCGAGAGGTTGTCCACCACTTTAGTATTGCGGAACATGCACGAGATAACACATCTTCATAACATAGGGACTGACCTTGCTTAGCCAGTGTGGTGGAGAGGAATAAGAGATGACAATGGGGTGTTTGATAGCTACGGGGTGGACCAAAATACACGGAGCCACATGTCTAACTACGAGTATGGTTGCCTTACAGGGCCTTAGGAAGCTAACTATGGTAGCCAGCTGGATGAGGAGGGGAGATACATTGGTGGTGACACTGCTGCTGGAGCATATCATGGAGCTGGAACATCGGGTGCAGGTGGTGGTGGTGACATGGATAATGATGTGGGCATGGACCCTTGAGATTAGTTTTTATTATTATTTGTTTTAGTCTTGGTACTAGCTGCGGATTTGATAACTTTTAGACATTGGATTTATTGTGTGTGTGTGTGTGTGTGTGTGTGTGTGTGTGTGTGTGTGTGTGTGTGTGTGTGTGTGTGTGTGTGTGTGTGTGTGTGTGTAATCTGGCCATAAGGCCAAGACTTTACTTTATCATAAACTATGATGTGCTTTGGACTTGCTTTTCTATGTTGTTCGATGGTTAGACTTCATGTTGCATGTGAATTTTGAGTTATCATTAGTGACAATTGGTGGAAACGACATTCCGCCTTCGAAGTCTTCGACCTAGTACTGACTACTTGACCGAGTACCGGATACTCGGCCGAGTACCCTATGTTACTCGACCGAGTACTTGGGGTTGGTATCCGTGACTTATATTCATTATTCCGTTATTTTCGTTGAGTTTTGTGGTTGTCTTCTTAGTGTGATTTATATGGGCCCGAGGCACGGCCGATGTAGTGTTGTCATGATGATGTGTCTAATTTATATATGATTTTACTCCGTATTTTAGCTTGGTTTTATTTGATTATTGCACTTTTATAAGTGTATTTGTGAGTTAATTTCATGTTCTAGGTGTCTTTGCTTGTATTCATTGCATTTTGTAGGAAATGAAGCATCCGATAGCTTTTTTCCGTCTAATTAGCAAGCACTAAAGTTCACGAGCCTAAAAGAAACAAGACTTGACCATGGAGGGGCGTTTTGGGAAAATCCGAGCATGGAAATCTAGAGCATGAAGAAACTAACTTCGGTTGATGCACAGGTAAAGAAATTAAAATAAAGCCCAAATGAAGTCCAAATAATCAAGTGAGGTTGCAAGCTTAGGATTCCTAATTGTGCAATAAGTCGGAAGAATTAAGGAGCAATAAGACGGAGCTTTGGATAACATTTGCCAATTAATCAAGAATTCAAGACAATAAATTCGGATTCCTGCGTCCCGGATTAGGATGGGGTGTCCCCGATCGGGGTCACCTGCATTTAAGTTCTTTACATTTCACCTCTTAAGTCCTATATAAGGGGTGTCTAATTCGTCATTAGGAGATACCTTTCATACGCTTAAGCACACAAAAACTCTAGTTTTCCGAATAGTTTACATTTCCTTTAAGCATTTCCTTATTGTTTTAAACAATTTCCTTTAGTATTTCAAGTTATTAATTCAAGCTTTCCATTCAAGTTACTTGGGTTTTTAGTTTGTGTTCTTCATATTTGAGTTCTATTTTCGTTGTTATGGTAATTTCATTTCTACCATTATTTCGGTTAATTCATTCGTCATCATCGTTGTTACACTGTTTTCATTATCGACATTAGCATTTCCATTTTGTTACTAGTTTATTACATTTTATTATTAAGTTATTTCCATCATAGTTTGTTGAAAGCATTTTCATATATATAATTCATCATAGTTATTTTGCTAATTACATATGACTATCATTCTCTAGTTATTCTATTAAGCATTGTTTCTAATACTTATGTTTTGATCATCATTTAGCAATGTCTTAGTTCTCAATTATTCATTTAGTTATAATTCTATTATCATCATGTTTATCATATCATATGTTATTTGTTTAGTTTTCAATATGAGTTAGTAGTTCATTTTGTCTAGGGATTAGGGAAGCCATGCATAAATAGTTTTTGTAAGTGTTAAATTAGGATGCTATAATATCGTTTAATAGTTTCTATCACATGCTTGTTTTATTTGCTAGTCTTTGATAATTGATCACTATCTTAGATTAAATTTGTTAATTCACTTTTAAAAGTCGAGAGGCACGAAATTGAATTAGACTAAGCATCTTTTAGTAGACAAATCTAGTAATAGCGAGAGCTCGCTAGAACCCCGTTCTATGGTTGACAATAAGGCCGAGAGGTGGTTGTCATTAGACCTAACCAATTAACGTTATTATCTATTCCAAGTTTAACATGAGCATTTACATAATTGCATGTGTGACCCGATTCCCCAAGACTCTTTTATCATTATTAATTTTACATTATTTTATTACAAGTTTACCAACCAAACCAAACAAATAATCATAACCGGCCTTGATAGAATTCTATTCATAGCAATTCATTACACAACTCCCGTCTCCTTGTGTTCAACCCCTACTTTACTACATTCATTTGTTAGCCAAGTTTAGGGTATTTTTGTTAGGTGTGCGATAACCTATCTGTTAGGTTCATATACCTATTATTAGACTCCTCTAATAGTGAACTAATTAACTTCTTAACTATTTGTTCTTTAGATCTATTGCATGGATAACAAAATAAGAGATTTATAAGAAAAACAATGTCCCTTACATTGTAGGATGGTTCATAATTTTGGGCACAAATAAGGCCACCTTTCTTATTTGTTCTTGAGCTTAAAATGTTGGATGATCCTCTAAAAATCCCAATGTAGAGATTCTCCTCTTGATTGCACCCAATATTTAACCCTTATCACTACTAAATGATATTTTCTAGATATTAATTTAGTAGTCTACCTTAAAGTTGATTACTAATACTCATATATTACACTAATAATATTAGTAATCTCATTGAACAATTTGAATCAAAATTTCTCAAGTTTTGATAGAAAAAGATGAACTAAGTAAGAGAGATATTGCATGTGATGTTGATGAATGAATATAACAAAAAAATGCGAGAACAAAATATCTTCTACTCATGCACAAAACCGGTGGAGGGAGTATATAAAAGACAATGCATGGTCTTTTATTTTACTTCTGTTCTTTACAAGTAAAGTAGGTGTAAGACTACCTACATCATAGGTAATCATAGTGTTTTATTTAACCATTAAACAAAACACCCACTCACCCATACTACCTCCAATATTTTGGTTATTTGTGTAAAATGGACGTCCATTTTATTTTGTCAATTTCTCACTTGTCACACAATATGTCACATGTAGTATGTCACATGTTATTAATTAATTTAATGCATACTTATCAAATAATTATCATTATATACATTAATTAAATTACATATAACAAATTAACTAGTGATACTTGATCACATAAATAAAATGGGTCATATAATTATAATTCACAACATCTTGTAATTATAATTAACCATTCATTCTTATCTCTATTGCTTCACAAACAATAATCAATTTTAGTAATAAAGTATTTCAATTACTAAAATAATTCTTATTTAATCCCGTTACAATAAGATATAAACATTCTCTCTCACAAATTGAATTGTTCAATTTTAAGGAATTGATTAACTTGTATCATCATACAATTAATCAACTTTACTGGTAAGGGCATCATCCTTTAGGTGTGACCTTAAGGGATCAACTGACCACCACCGTCCTACGACAGTAACGTCAAACTCTAGCAAGCCAATCATTACCGAATAATGTTGATCAGTTGACTATTTAATTTATCATCCCTTTCGTATTCTTATTATGAGATTTAATTATGATATTAAATCATGTGATCGCACTATTGTTGAGGACACATTTTCCAACAATCTCCCACTTGTCCGAGACAAGCGTGCGTCACCAATTCTCTTGTCCTATTACAATCTCCCACTCAATGCAAGGTGTCTCACAGGTCGTACTTGCACTTGATCATATCTTGAGTGGTTTTCTCGATCTGGAGTTTAACTGTCTGACCGGAATTATCTACCATAGATACTTTCCGAGCGTGGCCACGCATTTTTAGTTCACTACTCCTCGAGTGGCCTTGAGATTTTAAACAACCTTGGCAAGCGGGTGGACAATTCCTATCGCACTATTCCCTTTGTTTAGCCACAGTTCATCATAACCCAAAATATACCTATTTGACCTCAATTACGACAGTCGTAGAGCATAAATCAAAGTTAATCAGAAATTTGTGCCAACTTGGGTGAATAGTCTCTAGTCAAAAGAATTGACTCATAAGTGATGCGTGTCCTTTATATGATGTTTTACATCCCATTTTACACGCATTTCAGAGCTCATTCATGTAGTTTATGCTACATTTCTCCCTATTTCCGTCTACTTCCGTATTTTTGTACATTATTGCAGAAATGTGAAGAATCCAGCGGAAATCGAGCTAAATCTGTCCCCGAGTATCCTGCATTGCATATGACGTGAAGTATTCACCCGAGGAACGAGCTTGGTGTGCAATTCCAGGCCCAAAAGACAAGTCCACGAGTTTATAGAAGTCAAGTAGCAGCTCAAGCAGTCGATCGACCACTGCCATCAGTCGATCGACCAACCATCGGGTTCCAGAAGCTACTGTTCATTGCTATTCAGTCGATCGACCAGTCCTAGCAGTCGATCGACCAAATTGCTATTCCAGACGAGAATTAAAAGACCGTGAATCTTGAAGCCCAAAGTTATGTTAGGTTTAGGAAATAAAGTTACGTTAGTTGCTATATAACGTAACCTAGAACATCAAGTTATTCATTCAGTTTACATCGAAGTTTTTATCATTCAGTTTTACTAGTTCAATAATCAGTAGTTTAGGGTTCTTAATTTTGTTCTATACAAAATCGGTTTTCGGATCTTTCTTCTGCAATTTCGTTCGGTACTATTCTGTTCTTATTCCAATTTATTGCTTTATTATTGTTCATAGATATAGAATTGCTAGCTAGTATCCCTAAAGCCAATTTATCGTTTTATGTTATTTGTTTATCTTACCGCATTAATCATGAATTCAGTAATTTTATGCCCTAGTATTATTGTTGTTATCACTTTCAGCATGAGTAGCTAAATCAATTGTGCTAGGATGTAGGCGAATTATGGCGTAGGCGGCGTAGTATTAAATTGGACTGAATTCGCGTGTCAGTCGATCGACTGCCATACCTGGTCGATCGACTGACCACGTGAGGTTACCCTTCGTTTTAATTGATTTTAATGTTGTATTTAACGAATCGAATGCATGCGACTAGTTAGATGCTTAATTTATGACTGACCCATTAGGTCGAAAGATAGGGAAAGTTGTTTGATCACCAATTAAGATGACTAAACTGTGCTGAGATCGAAAGATAGGTATAGTTTAGACCGTTAGTCACTTTTCAGGACGAGAGTCAGTATTATTGATATTAGGGGCCTATAGCGAGATCGAAAGATGCTATTTGTTAAGAGTGGACCGAGAGGACCTCTTGTTTCCCGCCTCACTTGTGTTCGATTTAGACTGTTTAGTATCTTTGCCGAAGTCGTAATGAACCGACCATCCTAGTGCCCCTCCTTTATCTGTTTAATCCGTCTTTTTAGTCTATTGTCTTTATTTATTCTTAGCTATAGACCAAATCAATCCAACCAACCCCCCACCTTATTGTTACCTTAGACTGAATTTAAACAACTAGAATTTACATCTGCCTCTCTGTGGTTCGACCGGACTGCCGCTAGCTATAGTTGTAGTTGAAAATTATAAATCTTATTTTTGACACCTCACGACGGGTATCAATAAGAATATTATAGTAGCTCTTACCACGACCAGGCTTTATGAATTACCTGAACTCTATAAGCAGTCATTGCCCGACAGTGTCCCATACAGTCTGCCTATGTGATCGACTAGTCATCCCTTATGACTCTATGACACTTGAACTTGCCATCAATCGCATCACACTCTAGTCACATCGAGACGTCACCTCTTATAAGTGTTAGAATTTTTAATCTCATTAATTTACATATTCATATATGTGAGAAATTATTTAGTCATAAAATAATTACAAATCTTATGCATGCAAACATAAATAGAAGTAGAGAAGAAATCATCAATCCTTACTATGATAGTTTCGGATTTTGGGCACAAGTAAGATCTCCTTCTTACTTGTTCTTGAGCTTTCCTTATATGGATGAACAAAGGATCCAAAGAATAATCCCTCCCAAAAGTGAATATCCAAGATGACCTCTTAAAAGACTAATATTATTAGAACTAGAACAATATTAATCTTACTAAAATTGACACAAAATATTTGTTTGTTCTCTTGTTTATTCGACCAAGAGAAGGGAAGGATTTTGGAGATTTTTATTTCTATAATATTTCATAAGATGTAGAGAGAATTAGTGATAATTTGTTACACTAGAAATTGTCATATGAAGTAGTGAATAATAGAGAAAAACTCTATGTTTTTCTCTTTAGAAAAACCGGTGGAGAGGAGGTGTGGTGAGTCAATGCATGGTGCACATTTTCTTCCCAAGAAAGTAGGCTTGCATGGCTACAATTAGGTAGCTAATTATTTTGTTCTCCACTTAAAATAATTAACACAATTTTAAACCTAATACTCCCTTCATTTTTTTCGGCACTTATAAAATGGAGGTCCATTTTATATTTGTCATTTGTCAATTGTCACATGTTACAAGTCATGTGTAATTGTAATGTATTTTTATCGTATTAAAAATCAACGCATTAATAAAATACGTCGTGTACAAAATCGACTTAGTTTTTCATAATTACTTGTACCAAAACGGTTTATCAATTATAAATCACAACGTCTTGTATTTATAATAAATTATTCATTCAGTTTCAATTGTATCATAAACAATAATTTTATCTGAGTAATAAAACAATTTGATTACTTAGACCATATCTTATTTAATCGAATTACAATAAGACATGTCAATTATACTCACAAAATCGTCCGTCAATTTTAAGCAATTTAATTAACCCGTATCGACATACGATTAATTAAATAATCAATTAAGAGTGTCACCCTTTAGGTATGACCTAAGGAGATCAACTGATCACCACCGTCGCACGACAGTAATGTCAAACTCTAGTCAGCCAATCATTACTGATATGTGTGGACCAGTTGACTGTAAAATATTACATCCCACATGTATTCTTAAAATGAGATTTAAACATGTGATCATTATAATCAACAGTTGTGATCGCATTATTGTCGGAGAACACATATTCCAACAATCTCCCACTTGTCCTCGACAAGTGTGCGTCACCAATTCTCTTGTCCTATTACTATCTCCCACTCATTGCAAGGTGTCTTTCAGGTCGTACTTGCAAGTGATCATATCGAGAGTGGTTTCCTCGATCTGGAGAATAACTGATTAACCGGAATTATCTACCATAGATACCTTCCGAGCGTAGCCATGCATTTCCAGTTCATTTCTCCTCGAGTGGCCCTGAGATATCGTTATAACCCTGACAAGGGGTGGACAATTCATATCGCACTTATTCCCTTCTACTAGCCACAGCCATCATAACCCAAAATAAGCCCATTTGACCCATTTACGAAGGTCGTAGTAACATAAATCAATGCTAATCTGTTACTGTACTACCTTAGGCGAATAGTCTTTAGTCAAAAGAATCGACTCATTAGAATACTATAGTAGCTCTCGCCACGACCAGGCTATATAAATTTGCTAGAACTCTATAAGCGGTCATTAGCCCGACAAAGTATTCCTAACAGTCTGCCTATGTGATCGACTAGTCATTCTCATATGACTCTATGACACTTCAACTTGCCATCAATCGCATCACACTCTAGTCATTTCGAGACGTCATCTCATACAAGTGACTATGGGCGTTTACTATGTCAATTTAGTTCACTTTAATGGGGTTCAATCTTGTCTCCACAACCCATTTGAATATGACAATGTAATGGAAAAATAAAAGACAAATGTGATTATGCATATGATCAAATAAAACTACTCTTTTATTTCTTATCAAAATCTAACATAAAACTGGCATGCGTTTGAGTCCCATGGACGCAACATGTCCATCATGCTTAGCCTGTGATAAAGGCTTGGTGAGCGGATCAGCTATGTTATCATCCGTCCCAACCTTACATATCGCAATTTCCTTTCTTTAAATGAAATCTCTAATTACATGATATTTTCTAAGTACATGTATAGATCTATTACTAGACTTTGGCTCTTTAGCTTGGAAGATCGTCCCACTATTATCACAATAGAGAGTGCTGGGATCATTGGCGGTAGGTACTACTCTTAGACCTTCCGTGAATTGCCTTATCCATACAGCTTCCTTGGCAGCTTCTGATGCTGCAATGTACTCAGCCTCCGTTGTTGAATCTGCAGTCACAGCTTCCTTGAAGCTTCTCTAGCGAACAACACCACCATTGAGCATAAAAACGAAACCAGCTTGTGATTTCATGTCATCTATATCTGTTTGGAAACATGAGTCCGTGTAACCATTAACACGGAGCTCGGTGTCTCCTCCAAACACTAAGATAGAATTCTTAGTTTTCTCAAGTACTTAAGGATGTTCTTGACGGCTATCCAGTGACTCTCACCTGGATTTCCTTGATTTCTACTCGTCATGCTCAAGGCATACGAGATATCAGGACGTGTGCATATCATGGCGTACATAATTGATCCAGCAGCGGAAGCATAAGGGATCAACTTCGTGAGTTCAACATCATGGGGTTCGGAGGGCGATTGAGACTTGCTCAATATCGTCCCAGTTACCATAGGAACCAATCCCCTTTTTTATTTGTCCATGCTGAAATGTCGAAGAATCTTATCAATATAAGATTATTGACTTAGTGCCAATATCCTCTTGGATCTATCTCTATGGATCCGGATACCTAATATGCGTTGTGCTTCTCCTAAATCCTTCATTTGGAAATGGTTACCTAACCACTTCTTAACAGAAGACAACATTGGAATGTCATATCCAATGAGTAGTATGTCATCAACATACAGGATTAGGAACACAACATTGCTCCCACTGAATTTCATGTATAAACATGGTTCCTCAACACTTCGAGTGAAACCATTCTCTTTTATCACATGATCGAATCGATGATTCCAACTTCTAGATGCTTGCTTATGACCATAAATGGATCTCTTAAGTTTGCACACTTTGTTAGGATTTTTAGGATCGACAAAACCTTCGGGTTGTGTCATGTACACCTCCTCTTCTAAATGCCCATTTAGAAAAGCGGTTTTGACATCCATTTGCCATATTTCATAATCATGAAATGCGGCAATCGCTAACAAAATCCGTATGGATCTTAGCATGGCTACGGGGGCGAAGGTTTCATCATAATAAAGACCTTGGACTTGGGTAAATCCTTTTGCCACTAGCCTAGCTTTGTAGACATCATCATGTCCTTCTATGCCATTCTTGACCTTGAAAATCCATTTGCATTGAAGAGGTCTTTCCCCTTTAGGCAAATCCACCAAGTTTCAAACTTGGTTTTCATGCATAGAATCCATCTCGGACTTCATGGCTTCAAGCCATAAGGAGGAATTCGGACTAGAGATTGCAGCCTTGTAGGTGGCGGGCTCGTCACTTTCTAAAAGCAACACATCGAGTGTTCCATCTTCTTCAATAAGTCCAACATATCGATCGGGATGGCGAATAACTCGGCCCGTTCTTCTAAGTGGAGGAGGGACAACTGCGTTAGATGACGAAGGAACATCTTCTTGCGTCTCTACTTCGGTTTGTGGCTCTTGAACTTCATCAAGTTCAAAATTTCTCCCACTCTGTCTCTTAGAAATAAATTCTCTTTCTAAGAAGATAGCCTCACAAGACACAAACACTTTGTTTTCTTGAGGTTTATAGAAGTAATAACCTCGGGTCTTAGAATAGCCTACAAAGGTGCATTTTTCAGATCGTGGGGCTAGCTTATTGTCATTTTTGGTTTTGACATAAGCATTACATCCCCAAATTTTCATGTAGGATAGATTAGGAACTCTTCCTTTCCATATCTCAAATGGAGTTTTCTCGGTGGCTTTCGTGGGACAATTGTTCAAAGATCTTATTGCGGTTTGAATCGCAAATCCCCAAAACGAGTTCGGTAACTCGGTTTGACTCATCATGGATCGAACCATATCATGTAGGGTTCGATTTATCCTTTCGGCAACACCATTGAGTTGTGGTGTTCCGGGTGGAGAAAGTTTTGATATAATACCACAACCTTTCAAGTGTGAATCGAATTCAAGGCTAAGATATTCTCCACCACGATCGGATCGTAGTGCTTTTATCTTTTTGTTCAATTGGTTCTCTACTTCATTTTGAAATTCCTTGAATTTCTCAAAGGCTTCACTCTTATGCTTCATTAAATAGATATACCCATATCTACTCAAGTCATCGGTGAAGGTTATGAAGTAGTCATAATTTCCTCGAGCGGTGATACTCATTGATCCACACACATCGGTATGTATGAGTCCCAATAGTTCACTTGCTCGAGTTCCTTTACCGCTAAAAGGATTATGAGTCATTTTGCCAAGAAGGCAATATTCGCATGTTCCATATGATTGATAATCAAATGGTGTAATCACATTAGTCGAAATTAATCTTTTGATGCGATTCTCAGTTATGTGACCTAATCGACAATGCCAAATGAATGATTCATTTGGATCACTTGATTTGAGTTTCTTTGATTGAATGTTGTAGATGTCATTAGTCGGATTCGAGGTTTCTAAAATGTAAATGCCATTAATGGAAGGAGCTTGGCCTATAACCAAGTCGTTCCTTGAAATAGTACAACGATTGTTTTTAATGACAAAAGAAAAACCGTCCATGTCCAACATAGCGATTGAAATAATGTTTTTAGAAAGTGTAGGCACATAAAAAAAATTATGTAAATACAACTTAAATCCATTAGGCAAAGCTAATAGATAAGTTCCCTTGGATTCGGCCGCTAATCGAGCTCCATTTCCAAGGCGTAGATCCACATCTCGTTTGCTAAGCCTCTTCACGTCTCTTAACCCCTGTAAATGATTACAAAGGTGAGAACCACAACCGGTATCCAGTACCCATGTCGTAGTGGAAGTATAATTTACATCAATAACATAAATTTCCTTAGGAATTTTACCTTTTGGAACGATGACTCCTTCCTTTATATTTCGCAAATATACGGGACAATTCCTAAGTTAATGTCCCATGCCATAGCAATAATGGCACTCATCTTCAACTTGCTTGAAGTTTTTCCCTTTCTTTCCCTTCTTCTTTTGCCCTTAGAAGCAAGAACTTGATTGCTTGAGCTCCCACTAGTTTTGGCATATTTCTCTTCCAAAGACAAAGATCCTATAGATTTTATGAGGCGGTCTTCCTAAGACCGGCTCACAAGAGATCTTGTAGTAGTAGGAGGTTTAGAAGAAGTGATGAAGTTTATGTTTCCATCCAAACCTATCCCAAAAGAAAGTTTTCTAGTAGTGTCGAAATCATTATTGAAGCAAACGTCGTCAAAAACATTGTGGCAAGACTCAATAGTTATTGGTGTAGTAGCGTTTGATAGATTCATTGTAATGAACTACAAGTATGGAGGAAAAGGAAATATTAGCATTTGTCATTTTTAATCATACTTGTAAATAATTTTAACAAGATATGAGCATTTATATAGTGACATCTACCCAACTATTATAAATGATTCCAAGACCCAAATTCATTATTAACTTAGGCATCGGTAAAGCCGAATACAACCCTTATCAATATAACTCGGTGGATTAACTCTTTAATCGATTCTACTTTTAGAACTCTTGGTCGATAAAATTACATTAATATTTATCTTTAGCCCGAAACACATCCGGCAACCGTCGTGAATACTTTCGTTGATTTCAACCCAAATTTCGAATAAATGTGTCCATGATCCAAATTTACATCAACTTGGGCATCGGTAAAGCCGAATAAAACCCTCATCTTTATAAATTCGGTGGGTAGACATTTATCACCCACTTCCCCTACGTAGCAAGGTTTTTAACCCGGTAAAGCTGAGTGCACTCCCTCACGAAATAGGTTTTCATGGTTTCTAATTTTTGGTAAGGCTAAGTCTCAATTGTTTATTTTAGCGAGAGGTCATGTCAATTTATTATCTATCACGCTTTAAGTGAACTAAAGCGGTGAACTACGATAATTGTAATTGACACGGTCGATTAACTCGATTAAATGATAATGCATGTTTTAATTATGGCGATTTAGCGATACATGCAACATATAAATAAAATGCAAAGCATAAATAAATTCCAAGTATGGCCTTCCTAAAATAATAAATCTAATAAACTATTATAAATTCGGAAACCAACTCCTTTGGTCCCTTAACTTCGGTCTTGGCACGCATTTCAAGGCAATACTTTTTTTGATGGATCGCCTTCTCGAGTGGCACCGTCTTCAAGGTACTCCGGAATAAATAAATTACATAGTAAATTACATAATTTCCTATTATACATTTGTAATTAAAAATAAAAATAAATCTATTAAATTACAAAACGGTGATACGAGATTACAATAAATTACAACCGAATCGATATTTCCATACATTTCGGGTAATATCAATTAAAACTAAGGACATACTAAGTAAAATTACATAATTCAAAAATTACATAAAATTAAAATATAAAAATCATAAATAAAATGCAGCATTATAATATGTATGAACATGCCCAATTTTATGCTAAATCGCCTTTAAGGAGCCAATATCGTATATTAATCGGTTTTTACGGATTTGCGTGATTTAACCTTTTGAAATCACAATAATTACATAAAATCATATTTAAGTACAAGTTAATTACCCTAACCTTCTTAGGACTCAAAATTAGTCTCCACTAACATTTTGACAATAATTAAACTTGTTTTCTTAAAGTTGTTTATAAATGGACCTAAAAATTACAAAATTGCTATAAACTTCAAATTAAATCATAAAAATTTCAAATAATTTTAAAATTTGAAATTTAAACTCATGAACATTCTGTAAAAATACCATGATACTCATAATGTTCAAAACCTAGGTTAAAATTTTTGAACATTTATCGAGAAAAACAATGTTGCGGTTTATCGATTTTAACAATTATCACCATAAAAAAATGAGAAAAATTATTTTTATCAACTTTTCACTTTTAGATCTAAAATATATGATAAAATGCAGCATGTGACGTTTTTCCTTTAGTCATGAAGTATGTTTTAGCATTATTACTAATTTTAGTCACTATTTATGTGATTTTTCATCAAAAATTCATAAATCATGCATAAAGACTTCATTATAGCCAAATATTTTACACACATCTTGTAAAATTGCATGTGACAACATACTCAATTTCCATTACCAGATTCGAAATTTAACTTATATTAACCTATTTTCCCATTTAAATACGATTTTAACTTGAAAAATCCATATTTCGAGCAAAACAACTCATTTTATCATGAAATGTTACAGGCCATCAGTAGATAATATATGTGAAAATATATCCAAAAACCACCGAAAAAATCGAAGTTTAGCTATTTTTAATCCAAAAATGACATTTTTATCATAAAAATCACATTTTAATGCCATTATTATATAAAATGAACAATAAAATCCATAAACCAACCAAAATGTCCTAAAAATCACATAGGACCAGAAACGTTTAACATGCAAATTTATTTTAAGGTTTATCTTCATAAAACCAAATTAATTAGTTTTGTATGTTAATCATATAACCCGGAAAAACTATAAACCGATTTGCATGCAAACAACCTAAGGCTCTGATACCGCTTGTTAGAATTTTTAATCTCATTATTTTACATATTCATATATGTGGGAAATTATTTAGTCATAAAATAATGACAAATCTTATGCATGCAAACATAAATAGAAGTAGAGAAGAAATCATCAATCCTTACTACGATAGTTTCGGATTTTGGGCACAAGTAAGATCTCCTTCTTACTTGTTCTTGAGCTTTTCTTATATGGATGAACAAAGGATCCAAAGAAGAATCCCTCCCAAAAGTGAATACCCAAGATGACCTCTTAAAAGACTAATATTATTAGAACTAGAACAATATTAATCTTACTAAAATTGACCCAAAATATTTGTTTGTTCTCTTATTTATTCGGCCAAGAGAAGGGAAAGATTTTGGAGATTTTTATTTCTCTAATATTTCATAAGATTTAGAGAGAATTAGTGATAATTTCTTACACTAGAAATTATCATATGAAGTAGTGAATAATAGAGAAAAACTCTATGTTTTTCTCTTTAGAAAAACCGGTGGGGAGGAGGTGTGGTGAGCCAATGCATGGTGCACATTTTCTTCCCAAGAAAGTAGGCTTGCATGGCTACAATTAGGTAGCTAATTATTTTGTTCTCCACTTAAAATAATTAACACAATTTTAAACCTAATACTCCCTTCATTTTTTCGGCACTAATAAAATGGGAGGTCCATTTTATATTTGTCATTTGTCAATTATCACATGTTACAAGTCATGTGTAATTGTAATCCCCCTACTACTAAGAGAATAAAATTCTCTTAGTAGTTTCCCGCCCAAGTGTCTTCCCACTTTGATGGGCTTGCCTTATGGATTGTAAACAACACAAACCACGTTCTAAGTTGGGCCCTCGACTTAAACTAATTGATTTTAAATTGATTTGGCATCATTACTAACATTCTAAGTTGATAATTCTTGGAATCTTATACATGAAAATAAATTATGCTTTGACTTTTCTTATTATACAATCCTATATGGAAACAAACTATAATTTGCCCCACAAATTATGCAATGCTAACAATATTATTTCGAAAATCTCAAATCACAATATCTCGAATCTTGAATCACAATCAATTACCCCAATATACAATATCTCATATCAATTCATCAGAGATAAAATCCGAAAAAATAACATCATATCATTTACCCCTAATATATTATGCAAACTCCCTTACTACTCTTAATAGTTTTCCCGCCTATGCTACCCACTCAGAAAAATGGGCCGACTCTTTGAATGGCAAACTTGATAATAATTGGTTGGGCTATAATAATTTATTGGTCCATAATAAATTGGATCCCACTACAACTGATAACACAATCTTATATATATATATATATATATATATATATATATATATATATATATATATATATATAAAACTGGGTTGAAACGATGTAGATGCGCCACGTGTCAACTCAAATTAAATACAAGTATTAATTAAAGTTTAACATTAAATATAAACATAATAAATGCTTTGTATAAATCTCAAAGAAAATATATTATAATTTAATAAATTTTATTATAAAATTAAATTAAATAATTATGGTGATTTGATACTAAATTTATTAAAAAATTATTTTGATATAAATTTTAAAACGTGAATAATTACGTTTATTGCGAAAAATGGTTCAAATTGAGTATAATTTTCATTATATTTTTTTTTGGTGCGCATTTTCACTATATTTATTGAAATAATTTTATTTGTAGAGATGATTAAAGTGAGTGTCTCATAATGTTTTATATTTACGTAAAAAGACATTTTGAGAAAGTTATAAAACTTAAACCATTAAATCCTAAAAAAAATATATTTGGAAGAGTCATTGTATTTCTTAAAAACATAACTTAAAAAAACTACTAAAAGATACTCCCTCCTATTCTCTATGTTCTTCCACAATTATTTTTGGGTAGAATTTAGTGGGGTATGATATGTGGATGTAAATGAAAGTAAGAGAGAGAATGTGGGGTCATAAGATATTGTAACCACAAAAGATAGACAAATAAAGAAGGTGAAAGATCTTAGTGAATTTGCCGTTTTAGGAAATATGGAAGATGTTAGAGAATAGGAGGGAGTAAGTTTTCACGTGGAAATGAAAAAACAAATATTACGAAAAACTGAATATATGTGAGATTTTGATAGGTTTAAATAGTGTGATAACGAGTATGTATATACACAGTGATCGCGAGTGCTTTTAATAATCAAGATAAAAGTTATGATTATAAAATAATATAGTATTATAAACGACATGAAAAGTAGAAAAAGCGTTATATTTTTCTTTAATATCTTCAATTAAAATATGTATACGTCGAGTATAAATATTAATCATGACTAGCTAAATATTACTTTTAGTTAAATATTTTATATGTCATCTTCTAAATACTTTGAAGTTAAACCTCAAAAAATATTATTTAAGAAAGTTTAACCTATTTTATTTACAGTTAAACTCTTAAGCATCATTTATATATAGTTGTTTAAAAATACAAAAGGTGTAATTCTTATAGATATGTTTGACACATAACACGTGTAAGACACAATGAAATCATTTGAATAAGTTGAGTTTGAACTCTATATGTTTGATACATACAAAACACACGTTATACATAAAAAACTAAAAATTACATAAAATTATATTCACATTATTTTGAACAAATATTAATTGATTTAGAACATAACGTATAGTGAAATGATATAATTTGAGAACTTAATGTTGATTGTTGCATTATTTGAATAAATTTTATTTTAATTAATATGATATTTGATCAGTCATAAAATAATTTATAAACATTGATCATGCATAATTAATTATCACTTATTAGTTTTAATTAAAATGGTATGTATTTTATTTTATAACATTGAAGTTAAACCTAAAAAATTAAATTTGAGAAAAATTGATTTATTTTTATTTATAGTTAAAAATATTAAAGGTCATATATAAATTATGTTATTTTTCTTCAATTATAATAATAAAAATTTTAAACAGGTCGCGCGAAGCGTGGGATACTACCTAGTGTGATATACTAATCAATTATATCCCCTTACTCCTTAAAAGAATGAGAGAATTCTATTTTTTTCCCCTAAACAATATTTACTCATAATTGGGCTCCTTTGTAAATGTTAAACTATAAATAAATAATGGATTACTAATTGGAGTTCCACTATACCATCTTATAAACCATACATAAATTCTTTACTCACATGTCACATTATTAAACTAGTGTATATTTTAACAAAAATTACAATATTAGTTATACACTTCACATAAATATTTTATATGGATAAAAAAGAATCATGTGTTATTTGTGTTAATCTGACAATCTTATTTATAATAAATAACTTTTTTTATTAAAAAAATAGTTATACTGCAAATTTCATTCAGGCTAAAATGTCTAATTTTATCCATGTTACCTATTATTATTACACATTATTAAAATTTACTTTTACAGTCACTTTAAATGTTAAATTCTCTATGAAAAACGATCTAAGAAACCGCGCTTTCGCGCGGGATTTGCACTAGTGTATTTTTATCTATACGTCATGTACAAAATCGACTTAGTAATTCATAATTACTTGTACCAAAACGGTTTATCAATTTTAAATCACAACGTCTTGTATTTATAATAAATTATTCATTCAGTTTCAATTGTTTCATAAACAATAATTTTATCTAAGTAATAAAACAATTTGATTACTTAGACCGTATCTTATTTAATCGAATTACAATAAGACATGTCAATTATACTCACAAAATCGTCCGTCAATTTTAAGCAATTTAATTAACCCGTATCGACATACGATTAATTAAATAATCAATTAAGAGTGTCACCCTTTAGGTATGACCTAAGGGGATCAACTCATCACCACCGTCGCATCTACAAAAGAATGTCAAAGTCTAGTCAGCCAATCATTACCGATATGTGTGGACCAGTTGACTGTAAAATATTACATCCCACATGTATTCTTAAAATGAGATTTAAACATGTGATCATTATGATCAACAGTTGTGATCGCATTATTGTCGGAGGACACATATTCCAACAATAAGTAACTAGGGGCGAATACTATGTCAATCCAGTTCACTTTAATGAGGTTCAATTTGTCTCTACGACCCATTTGAATTTAACAAAGTAACGGGTGAGTTTAATAAAACTCAAACGATAAATGCGATTATCATATATGAATAGTCAGTACACTATTACTACTTCATATCTTATAATCTTTAGTGCACCTTTTACACTAGTTGAAATGCAACAAAAGCTTGGTAAGTGGATATACCATATATCCATATATTCCAACTTCATAAGTTGTTATGTCCTTCTATTCAATGTTATTTCTAATAACATGAATTTTATCTAAGTATATGTCTAGTCCTCTTACTAGACTTGGGATCTTTAACTTGAAAGATGCTACCAGTGTTATCACATAACTTGATAAAGTCTTTGGTAGAGGAATCTACTCTCATTCCTACGTTGACCATTTTATCACAATTCACTTAGATTCTGTTTGTAGAATTTGCAATGATCGAAACTAAAACACTTCTCTAGTTTCTTACTCCTTAGTCAATAAAATCAGGCCAGGATTTCGACAAATCCTTTTCAGTTTGGAAACTAAAGTTTGTGCAACCCTTCAACACATAACTTAGTTTATTATCCAAACAATCGAACAAATCCTCAATTGTTCTTTAAGGCTTTCACAAGACCATCTTATGAATTAACCTGTTATTTACTTATTATGCTCCTAGCATATACTTCATCATGGCGTGTGCGTCTTTTGGCATACATGATCATTATAATGGCGGAATCATTAGCAACTGATTTCATGTGATCAACAACTTAATTGGTTCAGTGAACGACCATGACTCCATCATAGTAGTTCCACTTTCATCACCATGAATAACCTATTCAACCTTGTTGATTTTAAACAGATTTAAAAGATCTTATCATCATAAGACACTTAACTCTATGCCAATATTCTCTCACATAGATACAGAAATCTTAGAATATATCGCACCTTTTCCTAGTCTCCCAATCACTCTTTCACAAAAGAGAGCATTGGTACATTATTCTCAATAAGTAATATGTTATCAACATATAAGACATGGAAAAATAATTCTAGCTCCCACTTAACTTCATGTATAAACATGATTCTTCAATCATGTGAACGATACCATTCTCTATTATCACATGAACGAAAAGTATAATCCTTTAATGCTTACTTAAGACCATTCTGGGATCACTTAAGAAAGCTACGCATAATATATTAGGATTCTTAGATCTTCATCTAACGTTTTGTGTTCCAAACACCTCCTTCTCTAAATTCCCATTTTAGAAAAGCGAATTTTTAATATCATTTGCCATTTTTCATCAAAATGAAATGCGGCGATTCCTAACATAATTTATCTTGATCAACATTTTCATGTCGATTTATGCACTTAGGTACTCTAAAGCTCTATTTATCTTTAAGGAGACCCACGCCTTCAAGTAAATCTACTCTTGAGTAACAATCTTTGGATTGTAATGCTATGGCTCGTATGTAACAAAATCAATTTGAGATGATACCATTACTTTCGCAAAGTAACATTTTAACAACAAGACATGTGATCTAAACTCCCACTCTATCTTTATATATTATAGTTCCATTACTTTCACAAAGTAACACATTAACTATAAGACATGTTTGTGAAAATCTAATCTACTCCCACTCTATCTCTTAGAAATACCACTATCTTCTTAAGAGATAGCTTTGTGAGTTACAAACATATATAGCGGAGTAATAGTAATTTGTCTAGATTGACATGTTAGCGCATAAAAGAACAGCTCTTCTATGGCAGTTTGATTCACCTAATATGTGAGTCTCATCCATGTCATTTGTTAAATTGACTCTCTATTTTAGGTATCTCAAAGTTGACCCTTCATATTAATATAAAATCCCCAAAAGTGATTTCAACAACTCAACCCGACTCATGTTAGTTTTGATCTTATGGGTAGTGACACAAAGTCATAATCCATATTTAATAAATCAAATTCATTACTTAGATCTTTGCCACCATGATCGGATCGTAATGCTTTAATTCCTTTTGTACAATTGGTTCTCTACTTTATTTTAGAAATTCTTTAAATTTCTCAAAAGCTTCACTTAATATTTGATCAAGTAAATATACCCATATCTACTTAAATCATTGGTAAAAGTGACGAAGTAGTCATAATTTCCCCTTGCAGTGATGCTCATTTGACACATACATCGACATGTATTAGTCCTAACAAATCACTTATTCGTGTTCCTTTACCACTAAAGGGAGTACGAATCATTTTGCGAAGGAGACAAGATTCGCATATTCCATATGATTGAAAAACCAAATGGTTCAATAAATCTAGTCGACACTAGCCTTTTAATGTGTTTCTCATTTATGTAACCAAATCGAAAAAGGCCAAATGCAGAAATCATTTGAATCACTTGTTATGAGTCTTTTGGATTGTATGTTATAGACATCTTTGGTTGAGTTTAAAGTTTCAAGAACATAAATGCCATTAATTAAAGTGCCTTGGCTCATGGCCAAGTAATTCTCATAAATTTCAAAATAATTTTTCTTAATAGCAAAAGATAGTTCTTCCATGTCTAACATGGCAACGGAAACGATGTTCTTTGATAAAGAAGGTACAAAATAACAATTATGGTTTGTACAACTCAAAGCTATTAGCTAAAACAAGTACATAAGTCCCTCTTGAAGTGGCGGCTACCCTAGCTCCATTTCCTTGTCGGAGATCTATATCACCCTTGTTTAGCTTTTCCACATTTCCAAGTCCCACTTAGAATGATAAGTCCAACATTTATATCTTACAAATACTTGGGGCAATTAGCTTCCAATGGCCCATGACATTACAATAATGACATTCTTCATAAGATTGGGCACCCTTCTTGGTCTTGGTTGTGGTAGTCTCACTATCAACTTCCAATTCACAATCGGATTTGGGTTTCTTACCCTTCTTTGCCTTTCCTTTATTAATACTATTACCCCTTTCGGTTGCAAGGACACTCTTGCTAGAACTCCCACTCAATTTGATATTTCTCCTTGCTTCATCAAACAAGGATTACTTGGCATTTGTGAGATTATCCTCATATAATTCCCTTACCAAGGATGTGGTGGGCATGAGTATGGGAGTCGGAGGTGTAGAGGTGGTAAAATAGCAAAGATTTCCATCCTCACCAATGCTAATGCGTAGTTCTCTAATCGGGTCATTGTCATACAAGCAGCATTTTTCTTTGAATGGTTGGAGCCATTAATTAATTGTGATCGGTGTAGGATTATTACATGAATCCATTGCAAATAAATAACTACAAAAACGGAAATGAAGGAAATAATTATCATCTATCGTTTTAACAATACTTGTAAACAAGTATTGCATTTATATAGTGACATCTACCCAACTATTATAAATGATTCCGAGATCCAACTTCATATTAACTCGGGCACGGTGAGCCGATTCATCCCTTATTAATATAACTCGGTGGATTAACTCTTTAATCGATTCTACTTTTAGAACTCTCGGTCGATAAAAAATACTTTAATATTTATCTTTAGCCCGGAACACATGCGACTACGGTCACGAATACTTCCGTTAAGCTCAATCCAAATTTCGATGTAATAACATTTTACTACCCACTTACCCAACGTAACAAGTTTAGTACCCCGGTGAGCCGAGCCTACTTCCTCATGAAATTGGGACTCATGGTTTCTACTATTTGGCAAGGCTAATTCTCAATTATCAATTTGTGAGAGCTCGTATCAATTTATTATCTATCACGTTTTAAGTGAACTAAAGCGGTGAACTACGATAATTATAATTGACACGGTCGATGACTCGATATGAAATGCATGTGTTGTTATGGCGATTTAGCAATGCATGCAACATATTAAAATAAATGCTAAGCAATAATAATAAATTCCTAGTATGGCCTTCTTAAAATAGAAAATAAAATAATATATTACATATTCGGAAACCAACTTCTTTGGTCCCTTGAATCTTCAAGTGGCATGCCTCCCAAGAACACCGTCTTGGTCGGAATGCCTTTCCGAATGGCACCGTCTTGAAGAAACTCCATGATTACAAATAATAATAAAAATACAAAGCTATTCCTATTATACATTTGTAATATGAAAAACTAGTAAAAATAAAAGTGATACTAGATCACATTAAATTACAACCGAATTAATTTTCCCTTTCATTACGGGTAATATTGATTAAAACTAAGGCCATACTAAGATAAAATTACATAATTCAAAATTATATAAATAAGAGACATTCAACAATTGAAATATGCAGCATTATAATATGTATTTATCATGCCAAATTATGTGCCAAATCGCCCTATTTAACTTATATCGTATATATAACCCGATTTTATGGAAATGCGTGATAATAACTTCTTAAAATCACAAATTAACACTTAAATCACATTTAAGCTCATGTTAATTATCTTAACACTCTTAGGACTCAAAAATTAGTCATCACTCAATTTTTAAAAATAATTCAACTTGATTTAATTTTATGCTCATTTTTTACCTTAAAATCATAACATTTATGAAATAAATCCAAATTAAATTATAATAATTTCAAATTTTGAATTTTAATTTTTTGAACATTCTGGATTATTTCCATAACATTCATAATGTCAAAAATCATGGTTAAAATTTTCGAATTAATTTCGAGAAAATATAGTTGCAATTTATCGGTTTTATCTCATAAAACATCTAAAGTATACAAAAATCAATCCAATCAATTTTACAACTTTATATCTGATAAGTGGGATACTAATGTAACCTAAAATAGTTTTCTCATGCCATGCAATTCGTTTTAGCTATTTATGCTAAAATAGCCACTATTTATGCCATTTTTACACTAAAAATTCATAAATCATGCTAAATGAGATCATTTCATCTCAAAATTTACATACACTGTTTAAATCATGCATGTGACAACATATTAAAGTTTCGTTCCCTGGTTCGAAGTTCAACTATTTTTAACCATTTTACCTCTTTTAATCCATTTTTATCTCATAAAAATCATAAATCATGCAATATTAATCAAATTAATACGAGATTTTACACACAATTTTTAAAATATGCATGTGAGGTCATATAAAATTTTTAAGGTCAGAAACTAAATTTAGCCATTTTTAGTCATTTAACCTCCATTTATTCCATTTTTGTCACATAAAAATCATAAATCATGAAATATTAATCACATTAATATAAAATTTTACATGCAATACATAAAATATTCATGTAAGTTCATACTAAAAGATCATGGCCAGTAGTGATATTTAAGTATTTTTAGTGAATAAAAGTCCATTTTACTCATAAAAATGCAATAAAATCACTAAAAATCATTAAAATGAGCAATAAATTACCATAAATCATAAAAATGACCTAAAAACATTTTAGGACCATAATATATAACATGCATAATGATTTCGTGACTTACTCTTATAAATCACAAATTTTTAGTTTTATATGTTAACATTTTAATTCGGAAAAACAATAACCGATTATGCATGCAACATCCTATGCTCTGATACCACTTGTTATGTTCATATACCTATTATTATACTCCTCTAATTGTAAACTAATTAACTTATTAATTATTTGTTCTTTAGATCTAGTGCATGCATAAGAAAATAAGAGATTTATAAGAAAAACAATGTCCCTTACATTGTAGGATGGTTCGAAATTTTGGGCACAAATAAGGTCACCTTCCATATTTGTTCTTGAGCTTAAAATGTTGGATGATCCTCTAAAAATCGCAATGTAGATATTCTCCTCTTGATTGCACCCAAGATTTAACCCTTATCACTACTAAATGATATTTGCTAGATATTAATTTAGTAGTCTACCTTAAAATTGATTATTAATACTCATATATTACACTAATAATATTAGCAATCTTATTGAACAATTTGAATCAAAATTTCTCAAGTTTTGATAGAAAAAGATGAACTAAGTAAGAGAGATATTGCATGTGATGTTGATGAATGAATATAACAAAAAATGAGAGAACAAAATCTCTTCTACTCATGCACAAAACCGGTGGAGGGAGTATATAAAAGACAATGCATGGTCTTTTATTTTACTTTTGTTCTTTACAAGTAAAGTAGGTGTAAGACTACCTACATCATAGGTAATCATAGTGTTTTATTTAACCACTAAACAAAACACCCACTCACCCATACTACCTCCAATATTTCAGTCATTTGTGTAAAATGGACCTCCATTTTATTTTGTCAATTTGTCACTTGTCACACAATATGTCACATGTAGTATGTCACATGTTATTAATTAATTTAATGCATACTTATCAAATAAATACCATTATATATATTAATTAAATTACATATAACAAATTGACTAGTGAAACTTAATCACATAAATAAAATGGGTCATATAATTATAATTCACAACATCTTGTAATTATAATTAACCATTCATTCTTATCTCTATTGTTTCACAAACAATAATCAATTTTAGTAATAAAGTATTTCAATTACTAAAATAAATCTTATTTGATCTCATTACAATAAGATATAAACATTCTCTCTCACAAATTGAATTGTTCAATTTTAAGGAATTGATTAACTTGTATCATCATACAATTAATCAACTTTACTGATAAGGGCATCATCCTTTAGGTGTGGCCTTAAGGGATCAACTGACCACCACCGTCCTAAGACAGTAACGTCAAACTCTAGCAAGCCAATCATTACCGGTTAATGTTAATCAGTTGACTATTTAATTTATCATCCTTTCGTATTCTTATTATGAGATTTAATTATGATATTAAATCATGTGATCGCACTATTGTTGAGGACACATTTTCCAACACTATCAAATCTTTGCGTCGTTGTCGGGGAGGACGGTTTTGTTGCATTTTGAATAGTTGATTTCTATCTTATTTTCCTTTGTCTAAAGGAACACTTGTTTCTTGAGACCGTTACTCACAAGTTTCTTGAAGTTGTTGTCTTACGCCCAGGTCATCTCGCACCGGAGAATTGCTTCCATTTTATCCGAAGCCCGAGAGAACTTTCCATAGTCGACTCAATTATTTCGAGGAGGTTGTCCAATCTTCTAGTCCCATTTGGTCGCATTCGCGCCAATTATCTGTTGGAATATGTGTCCTCCGACAATAATGCGATCACAACTGTTGATCATGATGATCACATGTTGAAGTCTCATTTTAAAGAATACAATTGGGAAGTAGTATTTTACTGTCAACTGGTCCACACATATCGGTAATGATTGGCTGACTAGAGTTTGACATTACTGTCGTGCGACGATGGTGATAAGTTGATCCCCTTAGGTCATACTTAAAGGGGTAACACTCTTAATTGATCATTTAATTGATCGTATGACGATACGGGTTAATTAAATTACTTAATATTGACGGACGATTTTGGAAATAATATTTACGTGTCTCATTGTAATTTGATTAAATAAGATACGGTCTAAGTAATCGAATTTTTTTAATTACTTAGATAAAATTATTGTTTAAGGAAACAATTGCATTTGAATGAATAAATTATTATAAATACAAGATGTTGTGATTTATAATTGGTAAAATATTTTGGTACAAGTAATTATGAATTACTAAGTCATTTTTTGTATATGACGTATTTTTCTTAATGCGTTTATTTTTAATATGTTAAAAATACATAACAATATTATGTGACATGTGACATGTGACATATGACATATGACAAATTGACAAATTGACAAAGATAAAATGGAGTCCATTTTATCTCTAATGACCGAAATTAAGGGGAGTATTAGGAATATATTGTGATGATTATGTTAGTGGTAAACATAATCATTTCCTTCTAAACCTAGCCATGCACCCTACTTGCTCTTGTGAAGACCACCTTGTGCATGCATTGGTCCCTTTCCTTCCCCCTTACCCGGTTTTTCAAAGAGCAAGGCCAAGGGTCTTTTGCTCTATAATTTATCTTATACACTACATCAAAACACTAGTGTATTATCATTCATTCAACATCTAAAATAAGAATTTTAGAAATATAAAAAACTTCCTTTTCCTCCCTCTCTATTAACCGAATTATTGAGAGACCAAATAATATTTTGGGTCAATTTTTATATAAAAATTAATATTGTTCTAGTAATAATAATATTAATTTTATTAAGTTGTTATCTTGGGTATAAAACCTTGGGATGGATTCTCTACTTGAATCCTTGTTCATCCACTTAAGGAAGCTCAAGAACAAGTGAGTAGGTGAACTCACTTGTGCCCATATAAACCGAAATATCAATGTGAGATGATGATTTCTTCTTTAATTATATTATTGTTTGCATGCATAAGATCATCATTTAATTTTATGACTAAATTAAAATTATAACATTATGAATATGTTGAGTATAAAGATATAGATTTCTAACAAGCGGTATCATGAGCCTTGGTTGTTTGCATGCAAATCGGTTATAGTTTTTCCGTGTTATACGATTAACATATAAAACTTGTAAATTTGTGTTATTATGATATATCACGAAATAAATTATGCATGTTAAAGTTTCTGATCCTAAAATGTATTTAGGATATTTTTGTTAATTTATGGATTTTTATTGTTCATCTTATATAATAATGGCATTAAAAATATGATTTTATGATTAAAATGTCATTTTCGGACTAAAATTAGCTAAACTTCGAATTTTCCAGTGATTTTTGGATATGTTATCACATCTTTTATTTTTAGATGACCTGTAAATTTTCAGAATTTTTGGAGTGATTTTAAATGATTACTAGGTTAATATGAGATAAATTTCGAATCTGGTCATAGAAATTTAGTATGTTTTCACATGAAATTTTACAAGATGTGGGTAAAATAATAGGCTATATTGAAGTCTTTATGCATGATTTATGAATTTTTGATCAAAATAGCATAAATAGTGACTTTATTAGTGAATAATTGCTAAAACATACTCCATGACTAAGGAAAAACGTCACATGTTGCATTTTATTATCTTTTTTAGATCTAAAATTGAAAATTTGATGAATATAATTTTTCTCATGTTTTTATGATTATAATTGATAAATCCGATAAACCGCAACATAGTTTTTCCGATAAATATTTCGAAATTTTAACCTAAGTTTTTGAACATTATGAGTGTCATGGTATTTTTCCAGAATGTTCATAAGTTTAAATTTCGAAATTTGAATTTATTTGAATTTATTTGAAGTTTATAGCATTTTATTGTAATTTTAGGTCCATTAATGAAAAATTTTAAGAAATATGAGTTAATTATAGTCAAATAGTTAGTGGAGACTAATTTTGAGTCCTAAGAGGTTACGGTAATTAACTTGTGCATAAATATGATTTTATGTAATTTATTGTGATTTTAAAAGGTTGAATCACGCAAATCCGTAAAAACCGTTAAATATACGATATTGACTCTTTAAAGGCGATTTAGCATAAAATTGGGCATGTTCATACATATTATAATGCTGCATTTTATTTATGATTGTCATAATTTTATTTTATGTAATTTTTGAATTATGTAATTTACTTAGTATGGCCTTAGTTTTTAATTGGTATTACCCGAAAAGTATGGGAATATTGATTCGGTTGTAATTTATTGTGATCTCGCATCACCGTTTTGTAATTTAATAGTTTTATTTTATTTTAATTACAAATGTATAATAGGAAGTTATGTAATTTGTTATGTAATTTAATTATTCCGGAGTTCTTTGAAGACGGTGTCCACAAGAAGGCGATACATAAAGACGGTGTTGCCTCGAGATGCGTGCTAAAACCGAAGTTCAAGGGACCAATGGAGTTGGTTTCCGAATATGTAATAGTTAATTATATTTTCTATTTTAGGAAGGCCATACTAGGATTTAATTTATGCTTTGCATTTTTTATTTATATGTTGTATGCATCGCTAAATCGCCATAACTAAAACATGCATCATCTCTTAATTGAGTTTATCGACCGTGTCAATTAGAATTATCGTAGTTCACCGCTTTAGTTCACTTAAAACGTGATAGATAATAAATTGACATGACCTCTCGCTAAAATAATCAATTGAGATATAGCCTTACCAAAAAGTAGAAACAATGAAAACCTATTTCGTGAGGGAGTGCACTCGACTTTCCCGGGGTACAATCCTTGTTACGTAGGGGAAGTGGGTGATAAATGTTGACACGGCTATCGCAACCCTATCAAAGATAAAACCTAACGGTCTTAACTAAAATGTAGCAGAGGCAGTCGATTATCGAATCCACAGGGAGGTAATGTAATTATAGCTGTCTAACTCTAATCCTATGGTAACAATTGGGGGTTGTTTGAATTTGGTTCTAAACTACGAAGTTTGAAAGGAAGAGAAATAAAGTAAGGAACAGTAAGGGCAATAAAATGCGATTAAACTATCAAGAAGAGGGGAACATGTCGGGAATTCGGTTCACTACGGTAGTCCAGTGACTCAGCTGTAAATGATTTAGAGGAACTAGATGTGAGACGGATGTTAAAAGGTCCTTTCGGTCCACTTTCTATCCTAAAATACCACTAACTTAACTTTCGTCCTCATTAGGGTAGTCTACTGTTTATAGCAGGCCTATTTAGTCCAATCTTTCGATCCAGGATTCATTTTAGCCAGATTAATGGGTGACATAGAAGCGTGCACTCAACTAAGTCGATTGATTACAATTAAATTGCTATAGTGACAAAGTCTCATAATCAATTCGTCTAATTCATCTACTAAATCGTCATTTTTCTACCGCAGATTCCCTAATCCCAACATGAAGGGAGTTTAGCTACTCATATCGGTGATTAAACTAACAGCAATTAAATTCCCAGAAGAAAACATTATAAATAAACAATAAATTGCAATAATGAAAATTAGGGTAAAGGCAATAATGACACAAACGAGAACTTAAAGCAACCAAAAAGATTAATTATTATTAAGGAAGAGAGGGGAATTACAATCCAAGCGAATCCGGCGTAAAGAACACAAAATCGGAGCAAAAGCAATCCCGAAATAAAGTAACAGTGAAGAGGAAAAGCAACGTTCTCAAGTTTACAGTAGAGTGTTTGATAAAATGAAAGATAATCCTAATTAACCTAGTAATGCGTGCTTAAATAGCAAATCAAAAGAGTTTAGCGAAATAAAACTTCACGCGGGCTAATTAAAGCCCAAACCCATCAAAACCACTCGATCGAGTGGATTAAAACCACTCGATCGACCAACTTTCAGCAAGAACAGCTCGATCGACCAAATAGTTACTCGATCGAGGACTCGGTCTTCTGCAGCATAAGGATCGAGTAATGAAACAGCTCGATCGACCAACTGGGGGTGTAGAAACCACTCGATCGAGTGGAAAACAGCTCGATCGAGTGACTAGACTTCATTTCAGCTCACGTCCTCGCCTAAATGCCTCGTATTGCGTGCCACGACACTTCCAAATGCAATATCCTACTCTGGAAAATCCCGTCTCCTCTAAATGCATGCAAAAAGGACGAAAAAGGGTACGGTTCCACTACTTTTGCGTTCATTTCTACAAAATGGACAAAACGAACCAAAGTAGCCAATTCGGGGCAAAATATCATAAAAACAATATGAAAATGCATAGAAATACGTGCTGAAATAGGCTAAAAAGACTATACATTAGGCACGTATCAAATATCCCCAAACCGAACCTTTACTCGCCCTCGAGTAAACTCAAAACTAAACTAATGGAACGGAAATGATAACTCAGAGCTAGCTTAACTTGTCGACTTGAACCAATTTTATGCAACAAAAACTAACAGTTAAAACTAAGCAGTCAAAACGCAAACGAATTATAAGCTGTTCAGAAATATAGCTGACTTATCGACCTTACAAGACCAACAAAACTGGACTCTCTCGTGGTCACTCTTCTCTCATGAAGCAAAGGGTGAATGTTATATGTAAAAGAGAGAAGGAAAGATAGTCACTCACCTAACTGCGACCTACATAGCATGCATGCAACAAAAATGAAAGACAATTCAAGTACTAATGCACAAATTCTAACCGATAATGTCCGTCACAGCCGAGGGTTTGCAAATAATATGGGAATAGTGAGGTTCAGGTGAGAAAAGGCAAAACAAGTTATGGAAATGTGGAGGTAAAAGCGTCAAGCTAGGTCCTAACAGGACCATATAAGACCGTCCGAATCTCAACTGACTAAAAGACTAAGTACAAGTGCCCTTCCTTTGGCACAAAAACTCACTAGACTCAAAACACAATCTCCTCAAAAAATATGGGATAGAACGGAGGAGTCGACGGTCACAAACTTTCCTTTTTAAACACCGTCTGAAATAACTAACTGAAACAAACAACCCTTTTCGATTGTACATCTTCGAACATCTTCTCAACTCTTTTTCATTTTCACAATCTCCTTTTTTTTTCTTTTTTTTTCTTTTTTCTTTTTTTTTTTTTTTACTGTTCACGTTCCAGCCTTCCTTTTTCATCATTTTTTTCGTTTTTTTTTTTTTTTTTCACGTTTTTCTCCTTTTTTTTTCAATACTCGTTTTTTTTTTCTTTCTTCCTCTATACTTACACCAACTCCAAACAAGAAACACGGACCAAAATGCAATGGAAAAACATACCGCAGAAGAACATACTAACTAGCTTGACTAGGCAGGCTTAGTTTGGATGTAGCTAATGGGTCAAAAGGCAATTTTGGCTTATGTGAAGCTAAATGGGTGTAAAGTAATAAGAAAGGGAAATTTGCAAGACCCTCCCTGCATGTGACACCAACCACAAACCCGAATATGTGCATTTGACGAGAAATTGAATGTCATAAATGTGCATATGAGATGAACATGCTATGCAAGGAGTACTACTCAAAATTCCTAATGAACTGGTCATGAATGTCACCAGTTATGGCTCTAAAACTCAGAATTTTTAAGTAGTTTGCCAATTTATAGGTCAAGTCTAAACAGTCAGCTATATTTGAACAGAAATTCGTAGACTATGCGTATGACAAAGCTAATAACTATCAGTGAAAGTGCAAGGCTCAAGCAAAAAGACAAGTTATAGTGCATTGTCATCATGGGAATCTACCGTTCCGACTCAACCTATATGCAGAAATAAACGTGAATTTTTTGAATTTTGACATTTTCTAATTTTTAATTTTTGGATTTTTCAATGAAATAAAACAATGCAAGGCTGAAAAATAAACGTGAATGCAACAACAAATGCAAATGCAGACTCAAAAGGATACAATACCCTCCCCAAACCAAACGGACAACGCCCTCGTTGTCCTCCAGCATACACCAGCAGAAATATAGGGGAACGGGAATATACAACCAACAAAATAAAAATAATAAAATAAAGGAGACAAAATAAAAGAGTAAGAGACATATACAAAATACGAACTTCCCCGAACCAGCCAGAAAACTAGGGAAGTGAGTAGACCAGTAGCTACTCGTCGTCGTCGTCGTCGTCGCCATCCACCTTGTACTCCGGGTCCTTCTCCTCCTCTCTCCTCTTCCGCTCCTCCTCACGAGCTCTCTCCACTGCCACCTCTGGGTCCTCGTCCTCCTCCTCGTCAGAAAACGGGTACCCCTCAGCCGGGTACTGGAAGAAGGAAGGGTGTGGCCAACCCTCCGGGATCGGTCTGTGTCGCCGCAAGTGGTACTCGTACAGGGGGTGCAAGGAAAGAGCCATGTCCCTCTCCATACGAACCTGACGCTCTGCAAGCTCGATCAACAAACCGTAAACTGCGCCCCCTTGGTCCTGGACCGCGGGCGCTACATTAGGAGGAGGTGGTCTAAAAGTAGCCGGGAAGACCGGCTCAGTCTGTGTCTGGTAAGTGGGAGGTGGAGCAGGAGTAGGAGTAGTAGTAACAGTGGGAGTAGGGGTCGGATCGGGAGTAGCCGTGGAAGACTGGGTACTCCCTGAAGGTGTGGACCCCTCTCCAGTCTCAACTCGCCGCTTCTTAGCGGCAGGTGCATCAGAAGATGGTCGAAGTGGAAGGTGAAGTAGAGGCAAGGCAGGCAGACGGTGGCCCTTTACCACGGTAGGTAAGGGCTCAAGACGGGGAGACTGCCGCAAGGTAAGTCACAGACAAGGAGCCGTCAATCTTCCAAGTCCGGTAGTCCGGGGTAAGCCAATGCCGAGCGAGCATGGCAGCCCGGACTCAGACTCTCTCCCCTCGAGGTACTGCAAGTCACGTGGCCAGGTGGGGAAAAGTCGGTGGGCAAGAATGGTGGCTATGCCACCGCAGGCAATGGTTCCCGCCTCCTTCTTCCCCTGGTCGTGGAGGTACTGGGCGGTGAGGTAGGCAATGTTGAAGGTAAAAGGACCTTCACGGTCGACGACGCTCGGATAACCGCCCGGGATGGAGAGCTCAGTGTTGGTAGTGTTGTTCGGCTCCTTTCGGCCGAAAATAGAGCTCCCCATAAGTCTAAGAAAACAACGGACGGGGGGATGGTGGACCTGGTGGAGCTTTCGCTCCCGAAAACGGGTCTGGGCCAAGCACCACCAAACCTGACGGTAAACTTTCCTCGTGTCGGATGTCACACCCGAGGAGGTAAGGTCAAGTAACCTACCAAACTCCGCCAGGGGCATCGGGAAAGTCCGGTTGAACAACCGGAAAGAGACTGACAAACAGTCGGGGTCAGCAGCGTATGCCCCTGAGGAGAAGGTAAAAGAGCTGAGAAACTCGAGACTCAGCCATAAGAAGGTGTGGCCTCTCATAGTAATGAGCCCAGGCATCCCCGTGACCCGTAGTAAAGTACAGACTGACTCGTAAATACCGAGTCTCTCTAATGCCGATTTATCCAAAAATCGGGAAGGCACATGTACACACTTGACCAAGTTAAAGAATTTCGTACGATGAACAGCGTTGACGAATAATACCTGTGGGTAGTCCGGGTGGGAGTCGAGGGAAGTGTCCCCTCGGCCTGTAACTGTCTCAGAGGTAAGCGGAGCGGCAGCTGAAGTAGAAGCAGAAGCAGCAGCAGTAGCTATGGAAGTGCTAGCTGTGGTGGAAGTAGAAGTAACTGGAGCTGGTGTAGCCCTGACTAGTCTACGACCCCGGCCTCTGTCTCTGGAACGCAAAGCAGCGGCCCGCTCTCGGACTGTGTAAGGAATCAGGGCAGCTCTGAAAGCGGCTGTGGCTGCAGATGAGTCTACCACAGGTGCAAAAGTGGTGGCTGGTGTACACGTGGTGGCTGCTATGGTCGCCACTAAAGAGGGACTAGCAGCAGTGCTAGCTGTGGTGGTGACCGTAGTGGAAGTGGCAGCCTGAACTGGGCTTCCAGGTAAGCTAGCTGGAGCAAAGACCGTCCCTGCAGCTGAAACAAGGAAGACTGGGGATGCAGTGGTGACTACAGCGGAGCTAGTGGCAACAGCAGGGGCCACTGACTCGCTCAAAGGTGGATTGGAGGTGGTACTGGCAGAAGGTAAGGTACTCGACTCCATCCTGAAAACATAGGGGAGGGGGTATGAGAGGAAAACAATGGTCAACAGAGGCGAAGACATCAGAAAAACCGCATGTGAAGCCATATACACTCCCCTATCAGTTGAAAATTTCGACCTACAGCATACAATTTCCAAGAATTCCTTAGAAATTTCGAAATAGCAGTACGTGAATGGTGATAATTTGACAATGTAATGACTGCTAATGGAGACTAAAAACAGCATGAAAACTGCATATGACAGCATGTAAGACTCCTAGCAGTCGAAAATTTCGACTCACAGTACGGGATTCCCAACAATTTACAGCATGTAATGGCGATAGGGGACGGAAAAACAGTTAACAGCAGCAGCAAGTAAGCAAGAACTGAAGTTAAACAAAGCATGACAGCATATAGTCCGTCTGACAGTCGAAAAAGTCGACTTAGAAGCCCTAATCACGGAATTCTTGCGCAAATTTCGAATTAAACAAGCAACAACAGCGAGGAATTGGGATATGATCATCAAGCAAGCTAATTAAGGGCATATAAAAACAATTAAATCGAAAAATTCGACTAAACAAGGATTTTCGAAACCGTAATTCAATTTCACCTCATAAAACTCAAAATAATTGAAATTAAAATGCAATGAATTATGGAAATCACTTACTTGATGATGATGAACCTACAAATGCAAATAATCCTCAAAGAAACAAGCAACAATGGCGGATTTCAATCGAAAAAAACCGCAAACCCTAAATCCCTTTTAAAACCGCGAAAATGAACACAAAAAGGGTTGAATTTAAGGGGCTTTTGAAGATTAATATGCAAACAACAGATTGTAGGTGGCGGATTTGGTGATTTGGGCAAGAAAATGGGGATTTGGGGATGAAATTTGATCGCACAAGGGAGGGGTTAGACGGAAATTGGGAAGTAAAATGAATTAGAACAAAAAGAATGAGTTTAAGGTAAAACACTCCCTGCGTCTTATTCAATTCCACTCGATCGAGTGGTTTTAAACCGCTCGATCGAGCATTGTTGCTGCTCCAGCTGCCTGTCGAGTAAAATGTTACTCGATCGACTAGTTCCTCCTTTGGCTTTACTCGATCGACTAGTTAAAGCGATTGGTCGACCAGATTTTCACTCGATCGAGTACAAAAAGTACTCGATCGAGGACTTTTCTTGCGTACGCCATTTGATTTCGTCTTTACTCCTTGGAAATGCGTGAAACTTCCCCAAACCTGCATAAAAACACATCCAAAAATTTCCCAAAATACCAAATACGCAAAAGCACAGTCTATAGTCTTATGTTTACGCTAAAAATTGTCTAAACTAATTGTCCTAATTAAAACGCAATAAAACAAATTCAAAAGAAATTCAAAAATTATCTATTACAAAGTGTTACACGGGGCATTTCCCCGTTCAATTCCCATCAAATTTCAGTAGCCCCTTCGTGGGCTTCTGACTGGAGGACGTCACCTCAGCAACAATGACTGTCCTTTTCATCTTCCATGAGCATGAATTATCACTTGAAACGGTGGGAGGGGAATAGCTAGCATCCACGTAAGCGTCAGCTTTCCTCATCCTTGCTCCTTTATCACCAGCTTTAGCGTCAAATTTTCCAGTTTGATTGATAATGATTGCACCATGTCCCTTGACAGCTTCCCCTTTGCTTTCATTTGTACCTGCAGTGAGGACAACAGACGAACTTTCCTCCTTTTTGCTCTCAGTCTGAGGCGGAGGGTTAACAATAGCGGCACAATTCTCCAAATTTTCATTTGGAGTGTCAATAATAGGAATAATAGAAGAGAGAGCATTGCAAGGCTGGGCTTGCATGGGAGCTCTCCGGAACTTAGACTGATGAAAAATCAGCTCCTCATCCCCTACCTGAAAGGTCAAAGTTTTCCCCCCGACGTCTATTACTGCACGGGCAGTGGACAAAAATGGTCTCCCTAAAATAATAGGGGTGTGTGCATCTTCGGGGATGTCTAAGACAACAAAATCGACGGGAATAAAGAACTTCCCGATCTGAACAGGTACGTCTTCTACTACACCTAGTTGCCGTGATAAACTACGGTCGACCATCTGGACAGTCATGTTGGTGTAACTCAGCTTTGTCAAACCAAGTCTCTTAGCCAGAGACAAAGGTAAGACACTTACGCTAGTGCCTAAATCGCATAACGCATTATCAATCAAATGCATACCGATATGACACGGAATTGAAAAACTACCCGGGTCTGATTGCTTAGGGGGTAACTTATTTTGAAATAGGGCTGACCCCACCTCAGTCAAAGCTACGGTCTCACTGTCATTAATAGTCCTCTTACGTGCTAAAATTTCTTTCATAAACTTTAAATAAGAGGGTACCTTAGTCAGCAATTCAGTGAACGGCACGGTGACTTCCAAGCTCTTCAAAAGTTCGACAAATTTGTCGAACTGTTGATTAACTTTGGTATTCTGCAGCCGCCTCGGGAAGGGAACCGTGATTGGTATCTCGAGTCCCTTGTTTCTCGCTTCCAATGTATCTTCCAGTGCAAGTTCTGTATCCTTTGGACGCTTCTTACCTCTCGAACGAGGTCTTTCCGGTGATTTCTCACTTAAACGAGCACTAGCAGGCTCTCGAATATGCTTCCCGTCATCAATACTACTCGATCGACCAATTTGCTCACTCGATCGAGCTGTTTCTTCATCACTGTCAGTCGATCGAGCACAATTTCCACTCGATCGACCAACTCCACTATCTGCTTCAGTCGATCGAGTACAATTTCCACTCGATCGACCAACATGCTCTTCCTGTTCACTCGATCGAGTGGAAAAACCACTCGATCGAGGGCTTCCATCTTCAGAACTGCTCGATCGAACACCAGATTTCAGTCGATCGAGTAATTCCTTTGTCGTGAGCCCTTTTCTCTTAACAGAACACTGTTCATCGCTAGTTACAGCTTCCCTAGGGTCTGATTTTGACACTTCCGGTCCCTCACAAGAAAGACCGCTTCTCAATTCTATCAGATTTACCGTCTCATGTGGATTCTTCTCATTTTGAGTCGGTAAGTGACCCTGCTTTCTCGAGGATTGATTTGCAGCAAGTTGGGCAACTTGAGTCTCAAGTGCCTTAAATGATGCGTCCTTCTGTTGATTTTGTTGATCATTCAGCTGCAATTGCTTTGAAATGGACTGCAACATGGACTTTAGCTCACCCATTTCACTCACCCCACTAGAAGATGATGCACCTTGGTTAGGAGGGTTGAAAGAAGGAGGCTTCTGAAAGCCTTGTTGATTCTTGTGTGGAGGAATATACTACTCTGTCACGATGCGGAGGAGCGGTAGGATTGAGTACATTCTGATTAGTCCACCTCAAATTGGGGTGGACATTCGGCTCGTAATAACTGTTGTTCTGCCCGTAGTGTTGGAAGGCAGCACATGACTCATAGGAATTGGGACAATTATCTGAAACATGCCCCTCTCCTCCACATCTCTTGCAGCTGAAGGGACCGTCTGTGACAGCATTTACATGGTAAATTCCTCCCTTCGGGGCTCCTCCCAGCTCAAATTTATCAAATTGGGCCGTGAGAGCCTCTAGTGCAGCGACAGAAGAAGATTCAGCAGCTCTTCTTTGATTTCCTCTCGAGTTCCCATATTCAGCCTTATGGATGGCCAAATCATCTATGATCTTCCACCCCTTAGTCTCTCCCAGATTCGCAGCAAACCTGCCACTAGCTGCAGCATCCAAGATGGCCCTCTGATCGTCATACAGCCCGTTATAGAACTGATTGCACAAACTCCACTTTTCGAACCCATGATGCGGAATGGTTCGCACCAACTTCTTGAAGCGGACCCATGCCTCGTGAAAGTTCTCGAGGCCCTTGTTTAAAGCTCGTGATCTGAGCTCTAATTGCATTAGTCTTTGAAGCAGAGAAGTACTTCTTGTATAATGCTAAAGCCAGTGAATTCCAGTCAGTTATACCGTGAGCAGCCCGGTCCAAATCCCTATACCACTCCCTTGCAGCATCGCGGAGTGAGAAAATAAACATGGTTTCTTTTATCTGATCTTGTGTCACACCGGCTGGTGGGGGTATGGAGCAGCAGTAGTCAATAAAGGTCTCCATGTGCTTAGCTGCATCTTCATTTGCAGCTCCCCCGAACTAGTTCCTCTCAACCATACTAATGTAAGAGGACTTTGGCTCAAATTTCCTAGCATCGCCTGGTAATTCGAACCCTTTATAAAGATTAGCAGCTGTCGGTTCAGAATGACTAGCTATACTCGCTTCCTCGGCCATAACTGGAAAATCTGGAGAAGTGACTGTTTCAGCTGATGAATTGGAAACTAGAGATGAAGGTGGATCTTCCTCGAAAAGCTCGTTCTCGTGAAAGCTTGACAGAGTACTTAGCTCTTCCTCTGTCGGTAATACCCTTTGTGATCGCCTCAACTCGCGCAGAGATATCTCAAGCTCAGGATTATAAGGCAATAATTCACCGCCCTGTGACCTGCGCATAAGAGGAAACTACAACCAGGATATAAGAATAGTCTAAGGAACGGGTGTTCCTTAAACTGAAAAAGGACTAAAAATAAAACAACTAATAAATTGAACAATTGACTCCCCGGCAACGGCGCCAAAATTTGACACGGCTATCGCAACCCTATCAAAGATAAAACCTAACGGTCTCAACTAAAATGTAGCAGAGGCAGTCGAGTATCGAATCCACAGCGAGGTAATGTAATTATAGCTGTCTAACTCTAATCCTATGGTAACAATTGGGGGTTGTTTGAATTTGGTTCTAAACTACGAAGTTTGAAAGGAAGAGAAATAAAGTAAGGAACAGTAAGGGCAATAAAATGCGATTAAACTATCAAGAAGAGGGGTACATGTCGGGAATTCGGTTCACTACGGTAGTCCAGTGACTCAGCTGTAAATGATTCAGACGAACTAGATGTGAGACGGATGTTAAAAGGTCCTTTCGATCCACTTTCTATCCTAAAATACCACTAACTTAACTTTCGTCCTCATTAGGGTAGTCTACTGTTTATAGCAAGCCTATTTAGTCTAATATTTCGATCCAGGATTAATTTTTGCCAGATTAATGGGTGACATAGAAGCGTGCACTCAACTAAGTCGATTGATTACAATTAAATTGCTATAGTGACAGAGTCTCATAATCAATTCGTCTAATTCATCTACTAAATCGTCATTTTTCTACCGCAGATTCCCTAATCCCAACATGAAGGGAGTTTAGCTACTCATATCGGTGATTAAACTAACAACAATTAAATTCCCAGCAGAAAACATTATAAATAAACAATAAATTGCAATAATGAAAATTAGGGTAAAGGCAATAATGACACAAACGAGAAATTAAAGCAACCAAAAAGATTAATTATTATTAAGGAAGAGAGGGGAATTACAATCCAAGCGAATCCGGCCTAAAGAACACAAAATCCGAGCAAAAGCAATCCCGAAATAAAGTAACAGTGAAGAGGAAAAGCAACGTTCTCAAGTTTACAGTAGAGTGTTTGATAAAATGAAAGATAATCCTAATTAACCTAGTAATGCGTGCGTAAATAGCAAAGTAAAAGAGTTTAGAGAAATAAAACTTCACGCGGGCTAATTAATGCCCAAACCCATCAAAACCACTCGATCGAGTGGATTAAAACCACTCGATCGACCAACTTTCAGCCAGAACAGCTCGATCGACCAAATAGTTACTCGATCGAGGACTCGGTCTTCTGCAGCATAAGGATCGAGTAATGAAACAGCTCGATCGACCAACTGGGGGTGTAGAAACCACTCGATCGAGTGGAAAACAACTCGATCGAGTGACTAGACTTCATTTCAGCTCACGTCCTCGCCTAAATGCCTCGTATTGCGTGCCACGACGCTTCCAAATGCAATATCTTACTCTGAAAAATCTCGTCTCCTCTAAATGCATGCAAAAAGGACGAAAAAGGGTATGATTCCACTACTTTCGCGTTCATTTCTACAAAATGGACAAAACAAACCAAAGTAGCCAATTTGGGGCAAAATATCATAAAAACAATATGAAAATGCATAGAAATACGTGCTGAAATAGGCTAAAAAGACTATACATTAGGCACATATCAAATGTCTACCCACCGAATTTATAAAGATGAGGGTTGTTTTCGTCTTTACCGATGCCCAAGTTGATCTAAGTTTGGATCATGGACACATTTATTCGAAATTTGGGTTGAACTCAACGATAGTATTCTCGACGGTTGCCGGATGTGTTTCGGGCTAAAGATAAATTTTAATGTAAATTTATCCACCAAGAGTTCTAAAAGTAGAATCGATTAAAAGGTTAATCCACCAAGTTATATTGATAAGGGTTGTATTTCGGCTTTACCGATGCCTAAATTAATATGAACTTGGATCTTGGAATCATTTATCAAGTTGGGTAGAGGTCACTAGATAAATGCAATAAAACTTGTTTAAACTTATTTTACGAGTATTATTATATTGAAAACGACATATGTTTTATTCCTTCTATATTTTGTTTTGTAGACCGCTCTTATTTCTCATAACAAATGGCAAATCCAAACACCAACACCACACCTCTTACTAATACTTCATGGCTCCGATCTTTCATGGATCGATGTAAAATTGAAAAGAATGGGTCAAATTTCTCCGATTGGGATGCCCAACTCAAATTAGCCGCCCAAGGTGACGACAAACTTCGTTACCTTACCGAGGCCTCTCCACTCGAACCTAACACTAGGTCGACCGCCGCCACTAGGGAAGCATATGAGGCTTACCACAAGGAGTCTGCCGCAATGAAAAATTTGTTGATCTTTGCGATGGAGGCGGATCTCCAAAGGAGAGCCTTTAAGATGGGCACCGCTAATGAAATCTACTCCAAGCTTGTGACAATGTTTTCACAAACTCCGCGGATCGTCCAATATGAGGCGGCCGCGGCATTCTTTGATCTCGACTTCCAAGAGGGCCAAAAGGTTAGCCCTCATGTGCTCAAATTAATGGAGCTAGTCGAGACCTTGAAGATTCAAAAAGTTGAAATCCCCAAAGATCTCATTGTAGATAGGATTCTACACTCCTTATCCAAAGTCAAGGCATATGTTCAATTCCGGGTGAATTTTAACATGAAAGACAAGGACGTGTCTCTTGAAGAGTTGCACAAGTTACTTGTGCAAGCCGAAAGAGACATGGGGTTAAATGTTAACCCACCTAAGGATGTGCTTAACATTAGCACCAAAAGCAAGGGGAAGTTCAAGAAGAATGGGAAGAAGAGTAAGAAGCAAGCTCCCACTTTCACCAAAGCTAAGACTTATGAAGCTAGCACTTCCAAAATCAAGAAGGGTCCTCTTGATAAATGCCATTATTGTAATGGTGTTGGACATTGGAAAAGAAATTGTTCCAAATATCTTGGTGACATCAAAGCTGGAAAGATCACTCCAGTAGGTAAATGACTATCCTTTCTTTTATGATTCTAATTCAACTATGGTATTGTGATACAAAGTTGTGATAATGTATCCCCTTTTTATTGTAAATAGGGCCTCCACCAAGCAAGGACAAGGGAAAAAAAGCAAGCTTGAGAAACCATCGAGAAGCTAGGAGTAGCTTCCATGAAGCTTGTCTTTTTATTGTCTTATTTTAATTTATATTTCGGATTTTAGAACCTTTTGATTTCCGTGTTCGACGTGGAAATGTATTTTGGATATTGGTTGTATTTTGGATAATGGTGGCTTGGTTTGCAACCCAAGTCACCCGTTTTATCGTTTTTATCCTTGTTCTAAAATTCGTCTTTATCCGCTTGCTAATAGAAACATATGATCATTCACTTAAAGTGATCTAATAGACAACTATAATGATGGGATTCATTATATGACCACAAGCTAAAGACTTGTGTATGATCATTTACAAAGTGATATTGAGTTAATGAACTCTCTTAAAGGAAAGTTAATCACCAAGTACACTTACAAAATCTAAAACAATTAGTCAAACTATGAGATAGTTCTCCTTATACTTCAAAAATAATTATTTGTGTCTCATATGCTATCTTTGAATCTCTAGTGTATTTATTCTAAAGATAGAGTGGGAGAAAAATGAGGACACAACACCAAGATAAATTTGTGTACTTGTGTAAATGAGATCTACGCAAGGGAGAATGATTTGAATAAAGGTATATCTATTTATATAGTATACCCAATAGATGAGATCCATGGTCTCGAATAGATCTACATGACAAAAGAGACCAAGTGAAGTAATCAAAAGAATATTTTCTCAAGATAACTACACGAGGAGACCAAAAGAAAGTTTTGGAAGAAAAAAAAATGACTAATGTAAAGTCTTAACTGACTAGTTTATGATATTTTTGACCAATAGTTTTAATATTGATATTTACTTAAGAGCCTAAATAAACCAAAGTAACATCCTAGAAAATAAACGAGATTTATGACTAGAAGTTGCAAGGATTGATATACCGACATCCTCAATAACTAAGTTAAGTATTAACCACGCTAATGTCATTACTTAACCTCATTATGAATATGAATTGGTTAAACCTCCTTCCGAAAAGGGTATTCCGAAGGACGTGTATTAGATATTATTCATATTTAAATAATGACATTGCTTCACATCATTATGATATGAATGTTAGAGATTAAAATATCTTTACATAAGGTTAAGATGAGACCACTTCAAAATAGGTATTTTGAAAGGATATGATGGGAACATATATGGTTTTATCTCAATAACTTAGCAAAGCAATAAATTTCAATTCTTGAAATTTTTCAATTGAGTAGTCAATTGCGAAACATGTGCAATTAAGTGGGAGTTGGAAATTATCATGTGAAGACATGGAATTTAGTGGGAGCAATCATCTTGTAAAAGTTTATAACTTATTACTCATTGAGAATGACGAGCTAATACTTTCTTTCACAAAGAAGTATTTGAGTTTTCAATTCTGGATGAAAATGGACTATGATGAATCCAATCACATCACGAGATGTTGGATAAGTATTGAGATATACACATCGAATTAATAAGAAACATAGGTTATTCATGTCAATGAAAATGGAATTGCCATTAGCAGTCATGGTCGTTCATTGAACCTAAGTATAGTTGATGACATGATTATAAGTTACTAATGTTTCCGCCATTATAATAATCATGCACATGTCCAATAATAAATCATATGTATAAGAGCATGATGATTCATTCGTAAGCCATAAAAGAATCGTCATGTATTCTCGAGGAGAATCCGATGAGCGATTTCAGTGTCGGACATAACACTCTGTTATGTGTCAAGAGGTTGCACATATTAAAGAAAATCCGAACATGCGTAAGGATTTATGATAATCCTAAGCTTTTCAGCTAAAAGGAGAAATTAGAATTTTGGAAAAGTACTTAGTTGAAGTAAGAAGTTACTCAAAACTAGTATTTCCTAATTTTCTAGGACTTGTGAGAAGTGCTAGGCTAATCCTCTTGACAAATTATTGCAAGACTCTGCAAAACATTTACCTAGTGCATTATGAGTGGATGGAGTAATTGATCAGTGCAAGTTGAATCATTCACCGCAAATTCATTGGTTATGTGATAATCGACAGGAAGGTTCTTTCAAGATAAAGAACACAAACCGAGGTTGGGAACCCATATGTGTACTTGGTAAGGTTCATGCTATGAGAGATAACATGAACGTAATGGAAAATGCGATTATAAGAAGTTTGAACACATGGACACATAGTATGTTAAACTTCTATTGCAATCAACAAGTGTTTACACACTTACGACATGTATCACAAGGTTGTAATATGGCATTGACTACCCGAATGTGATGTCGACATTTGTCGTTTGAGTTATTATTAACTCACCTTATACTTTGTTACGTCCAACGGGTTGTAGAGACAATTGAACCCCGTTTAAGTGAACACGGATTAGCATTGTATTCGCCCATAGTTACTTACATGAGGTGACGTCTCGAAGTGACTAGAATGTGATGAGATTGATGGCAAGTTCAAGTACCATGGAGTCATATGAGAATGACTAGTCGATCACATAGGCAGACTGTTAGGAACATTTTGTCGGGCCTTATGACCGCTTATAGAGTTCTGGCAAATTTATATAGCCTGGTCGTAGTGAGAGCTACTATAGTATTCTAATGAGTCGATTCGCCTAAGATGGCACAGTTTCAGATTAACTTTGATATGTGTTACTACGACCTTCGTAAATGGGGTCAAATGGGCATATTTTGGGTTATGATGGCTGTGGCTGGTCGAAGGGAATGAGTGCGATAGGAATTGTCCACCCCTAGTCAGGGTTATAACAATATCTCAGGGCCACTCGAGGAGTAATGAACTGGAAATGCGTGGCCTCGCTCGGAATGTATCCATGGTGGATAAATCCGGTCAATCAGTTATTCTCCAGATCGAGGAAACCACTCTCGATATGATCACTTGCAAGTACGACCTGAAAGACACCTTGCATTGAGTGGAAGATAGTAATAGGACAAGAGAATTGGTGATGCACACTTGTCGAGGACAAGTGGGAGATTGTTGGAATATGTGTCCTCCGACAATAATGTGATCACAACTGTTGATCATGATGATCACATGTTTAAGTCTCATTTTAAGAATACAATTGGGAAGTAATATTTTAGTGTCAACTGGTCCACACATATCGGTAATGATTGGCTGATAAGAGTTTGACATTACTGTCATGCGACGGTGGTGATCAGTTGATCCCCTTAGGTCATACCTAAAGGGTAACACTCTTAATTGATCATTTAATTGATCGTATGACGATACGGGTTAATTAAATTACTTAAAATTGACGGACGATTTTGGAAGTAATATTTACGTGTCTCATTGTAATTTTATTAAATAAGATACGGTCTAAGTAATCGAATTGTTTTAATTACTTAGATGAAATTATTGTTTAAGGAAACAATTGCATTTGAATGAATAAATTATTATAAATACAAGATGTTGTGATTTATAATTGGTAAAATATTTTGGTACAAGTAATTATGAATTACTAAGTCGTTTTTTGTAAATGACGTATTTTTATTAATGCGTTGATTTTTAATATGTTAAAAATACATAACAATTTTATGTGACATGTGACATGTGACATATGACAAATTGACAAATTGACAAAGATAAAATGGAGTCCATTTTATCTCTAAAGATAACATATTTTTAATATGTTAAAAATACATAACAATTTTATGTGACATGTGACATGTGACATATGACAAATTGACAAATTGACAAAGATAAAATGGAGTCCATTTTATCTCTAATGACAGAAATTAAGGGGAGTATTAGGAATATATTGTGTTGATTATGTTAGTGGTAAACATAATCATTTCCTTCTAAACCTAGCCATGCACCCTACTTCCTCTTGTGAAGACCACCTTGTGCATGCATTGGTCCCTTTCCTTCCCCCTTACCCGGTTTTTCAAAGAGCAAGGCCAAGTGTCTTTTGCTCTATAATTTATCTTATACACTACATCAAAACACTAGTGTATTATCATTCATTCAACATCTAAAATAAGAATTTTAGAAAGATAAAAAACTTGCTTCTCCTCCCTCTCTCTTAACCGAATTATTGAGAGACCAAATAATATTTTGGGTCAATTTTTATACAAAAATTAATATTGTTCTAGTAATAATAATATTAATTTTATGAAGTTGTTATCTTGGGTATAAAACCTTGGGAGGGATTCTCTACTTGAATCATTGTTCATCCACTTAAGGAAGCTCAAGAACAAGTGAGTAGGTGAATTCACTTGTGCCCATATAAACCGAAATATCAATGTGAGATGATGATTTCTTCTTTAATTATATTATTGTTTGCATGCATAAGATCATCTTTTAATTTTATGACTAAATTTAAATTATAACATTATGAATATGTTGAGTATAGAGATATAGATTTCTAACATTATCCACTACGTGACGAAGGGGAAGTTCTAGTTCATTATCTTCATCTTTACCACCATCGGCATCACTAATCAAGAAGATGGTGAAACTTTCCGATCATTCCAAGCACACCGCGGCTGACAGACTAAATCGCACACCTAATCAAAGATAAACAAACTGGCCTAAATTAATGCAGTAGAGGAAGTCGGGATCGTATCCACAGGGAGAGAAAAGTGATCTAATTGCAGTTCTTAGTCCGTCTGAGTCACAAATTCCGGGGGTTGATTGGTTTGTCTATTAACTAAAATAGCAAGCAAAGAAAATAAACTAAGGAAAAGGATTTCAATTAGGAGAAAAGGATAGGATTTCGGGTCACCACGGTCAACAACGATCAAGGTAAGGTCAACAGTCGGCATAAATACGGTCTGAGGGGTAATGAAAAGGTCCTTCCAGTCCGTTATTCGCCCTAGAGCACTAATCTAGCTTTCGCTCTAATTAGGATGGTATATTGTTTGCATCAGGTCTAACTTCTTCCAATCTCTCGATCTAGGTCGATGTTTCCCAGGTCAAATATTTAAGTACGTCGACTTAACCAATTAAATTCCATTAGATGCTACAATAAACAACACAGATACATATTAATGGCAGACCTAATCACCTAATTAAGACCGTCTTATAACCATGGCTTCCGTAATCCTAGCAAGGGAAAGTTAGCTATGCATAATTGAAATGAAAAACTCAACAATAATAATAAAGTTTGAATTAAACATAATGACGAGATATAAATAACGATCTAGCATAAAACTTGCAACTAATAAAGAAGGATGATGAAAGTAAACAATAAGAATTAACAACTTGAATAATGTGGATTAATTAATTACCGAAATAAGAATTATTTAGGACTATTTACATCGGTTTTGAGCGATGCTTATGGGGGCGTTGTTTATAGCTTTTGTAACATTCACATCGGTTGTAAAACTGGTGTTAATAAACTCTAACTAGATCGGTTTCCATGTAAAACCGATGTTAATAGCATCATATCTACGTCGATTATGGTTCAAAACCTATGTAAATATAACCATATTTACATCGGTTCTAGACCAAAACCGATGTCAATATGATTAGATTAACATCGTTTATTTTCTGAAACCGATGTAAATAATTCGATTAATTCATTTCGGCAAAATTGAATTAATTCAATAATGTGCCTGCGCAATTAAATGTTCCATCAAATACGGCAGCACCTCCATCATAATGTTTATTATCACCCTAGTAAAACCTGCAAATCAATTGGTAACATTACAAACAACCAAGCAAACTAGCTATGTCTTTCAACAATTCAAACAAAGCATCTTTTATACCAAAAAAATATCATATTACAATTGTGTCGACCAAACAAATAGTTCAAATAAAACACTAGACTCTAAGACAAACAACGTTAATATATTACATTCGATGTTTTTTTACCACTAAAGTGATTAAAGCTCTCGAACATTCTTCATTTTTTGAGTTAATGAGCATATTTGATCTTGATCCTTTGTGTTAATGAGCAAGTGAGCTTGCAAAATTGATCAACACCAACAATATCAACTCAAAGGTCGTGTGAATAAGCTTTAGAGGAACATGTGGTAAAAAAACAAGGACGTCATTTCAAACAGAATAATAAATCACAGAAAACCCCAGTTAACATTGACTAAGTGGATCGATAATTTGTGGTACAAGTTAGAATCACGGCAAGGACCTCCAACTACATGAAAAAAGAAACACATGATCTTTTAAGTTGTAATGAGTCTAGTCTAGATAAAAAGAGGGTATGGATCTGAATAAGAGTAAATGCCAAACTCATATTAATAAGAGTAAATGTCAAACGGAAAGTTAGCCTTGAGGTAGTGCCACAACATTAATAATATTGCTTCTACTTAGATTCGGTCAACAAAGTAACGATATGGAGATATTTCTTGATGGGTACGGGTACAAGGGAGCTTATATCCATCACCACCCCGCCCCAATGACATCCCTAGATTAGGCGTTGGTTTCTACAGTTAGCCAAATTCTTTTACATCGGTTATGTTATAATCGATGTTAATAAGAATGATGTTACATCGGTTTTGTGGAAACCGATGTTAAAACCGATGGCACAAATAGATTTTTACATCGTTTTCTAAAAATAACTGATGTAAATAAAAAACTGCACCTAATTGACATCGGTTTTTGAACGAACCGATGTTATTTATAATGATTTACATCGTTTCAACTAAAAATGATGTCATTATGGCGATGTCAATAGGAGTAATTGTACTAGTGCGTGCAACAACCTTTTTTAGCAAAAGTAAAGATAACCTAATTGTGTTTCCAAGCCCCCCTTAAATAATAAGGCTGAAATTATTAAACAAAACAACTAATGGGCCGAGATAACGACTTAACAAACACGGTATGAACTCAAAACCAGTTGATCGACTAAAAATCAAGTCGATTGACTAAAACAGCTTCAGCAAAAATTCTCATTAGTCAATCGACTAAAACAACTGGTCGATCGACTAATGTCACAGCACAACAATAGTCGATCGACTAAAAGGGATGGTCGATCGACTTTTTTGCACAGGACAGCTTGTCTCCGACGTACTTCCTTGCGTAATCACGCACCTCGAGGCAGTAGCTTCCGAGCTTCAATCTTCCAACATCCAAAATGCAACACCAGGGACAGGTTTTAGCTTGTTTACACTCGTCTGGATCCAAAACTGCATAAAATGCAAAGTAACCTAAAGTAAACCATTCTTGGGAAGATAATAGCTACTTGCTACGTAAAAAGCATAGAAATGCGTGCTAAATGGCAAAGAAAAGTGCATAAATATAGCACACATCAGCGACTATGCATCCTAGGGGTATCACTACTACCCAAATCGGAGCCACCAACTTTGAGATCAATGTAATACCCCCATGCTCCAAGTGCCTTACCAGGACCACTCAGGTATAAGGATACTACCATCTCGGTTACCCGAGGCATGATAATCATAAGACAATAACGAAATAACATTTAATAGTATAACTTTAGTGAAAAGTACAAATCAAGGCAAATCCCAAAATACGGGTACAAGTTCTCAAACCAACTGTCTAATCAACTAAATGTAAAGTTTATTAAACGACTAAGCTACAGCGGAAGACTTCTATCATCCGACGTGGCACATCCCAAAGAATCCCATGTGACTCAACTCAAACCTGCTCAATTACTGCTCACCATCCCCGAATGGATCACCGCAGATTTTACAAACAACAACACGGGGTCAGTACTAATCACACAATCTATATATATATATATCAACAATACGATAAACAGATATCTCACACCGTCACATACACAATCACATCAGTCCCATCAATCTAAATCACCGACTGTCCACTAGACCAGCCCTGCCAGTGGGGGACCGCAGCCGTACCCATCAAATCCCCGCTCCTCATAATGAGCGATAACCCTGTCCATTAATGTGCACATCCCCTTCCGTGGCGGGTTCCACGAAGGGCAAAACTAGGGCGTGAAGCCACTCCCGCAAGTGACCCCACTCAGCCGAGGACACGCCTCAAGAACCAGAGACAAACAATAACAATCAACAAACCGTCACAATATAATTACTATATTATTCAATCAACCACAACACATCAACATCACATTATGGGACTAATACTGAGTAGGAAATCCTACCTGGAAAGCACAACTATCAGACGGTCTCAACAAATTTTGTATCAAAAAACCTCTTCTACAAAACCTCCTCCTATCATACAAACACATAAACAATACCAAATCACAATCTACACAAAACCCCCAAATTCCCATATTAGGGTTTAAATAACTTAAAGGAAAAACCATAAAAACGGTACATAGGTCTTACCCTCGACGCAAGGATCTCAACGGTATAACGAACGATGAAAACCGACCTTCCAAACTCCGGGATTTGCTAACAATGCGATTAAAGTGAAGAACGTACTTTGCTTTCTCTCTTGACAGTAATTTAGGTTTTGAAAAGTGTTTAGAACAATGACGAAAAAGATTATATACCTTAATCGCATAATTAACAAAACCCAAGAAATAACTCCCCGTAAATCGGCTACTCGATCGAGTAGCTAAGGTACTCGATCGAGTGCCCCCTTACTCGATCGAGTATCCCAGTTACTCGATCGAGTACCCAACAGGTCAGAAACTATTTTAAAACGCAACTCACCCTTACTCGACAGAGTAAGGCCTACTCGATAGAGTACCCAGAGACTCATAAATACGGAGTATTACAGTCTTCCCTCCTTAAAAGGAACTTCGTCCCCGAAGTTCAAACCACCACAAAACAAAGATACACCTACAACACTCCCGACTCAACAACCAAAACAAAACTCAACATAAAACATGTTACTAACCCAAACTCATCCCGACAACCATACCGACACAACATACAAAAGGGTACAAAAACTCTTAAAAAAACTCTTCGCGATCATCTCCTACCCCCCTAAAAGAAACAAGGTTACGTCCCCGTAACCATACATACCTTATCAAAAAGGAAAGGGTAACGCTCTTTCATAGCTTCCTCTGGTTCCCATGTAGCTTCCTCGGTCTCGTGGTTAGACCAAAGGATCTTAAGCAACACTGTCTCACCACTCCTAGTCTTCCTAACCTTTCGGTCAAGAATCTACTTAAGCACCTCAAGATATGATAAGGACTCATCTAGCTCTAAGCTCTCTGCCTCTAACACATATGACAGATCACTCACATACTTCCGCAGCTGCGATACATGAAACATATTATGCACTCTCTCTAACGCAGCTGGTAAAGCCAGATGATATGCAACTTCCCCAACTCGCTCTAAGATCTCATAAGGCCCGATAAACTTCTGACTCAGCTTGTCTTTCTTCCCAAATCTCATTACCCCACGCATAGGAGACACTTTCAGAAGAACCTTGTCCCCAACCTGAAACTCTGTATCTTGGCGATGTAGATCTGCATAGCTCTTTTGCCTATCCTGAGCTGCTCTCATCCGTTCTCTGATCATCTTAATCTGTTCAACCATCTCATGTACCATCTCTGGTCCTAAAACCACTGCCTCAGCACTATCGTCCCAACAAATCGGACTCCTACATCTCCTCCCATACAAAGCCTCAAACGGTGTCATACCAATGCTAGTGTGGTAGCTGTTATTGTAAGAAAACTCTATCAAATCCAACCTCTATTCCCAGCTACCACCAAAGTCCATCACACAAGCTCGAAAAATATCCTCAAGAGTTTTGATCGTTCTCTCAGTCCGACCGTCTGTCGCAGGATGAAATGCTGTACTCATCTTCAAAGTTGTTCCCAACGATTCCTGCAACTCTTTCCAAAACCTTGATATAAATCTCGCATCTCTATCAGACACTATGTCCTTAGGGACTCCATGTAACTTAAGCACGTTCTTTCGATAGGCCATAGCCAATTGTGCTTTAGTCCATGTATCTTTCATTGGAACAAAGTGAGCTGACTTTGTTAGTCGATCTACTATTACCCAAATCATGTTGTTACCCTGTTGACTCTTTGGCAAACCCACGATAAAATCCATAGAAACGGACTCCCACTTCCACTCAGGTACTTCTAAAGACTGAATCTTACCTTGTGGTCGTCGCTGTTCCCCTTTAACTCTCTGGCATGTCAAACAACGAGCCACAAACTCTGCTGTTTCTTTCTTTATCCCAGGCCACCAAAACGTGTTCTTCTAATCCTTGTATAGCTTGTCACCACCTGGATGTACTGAATATGGTGTACAATGTGCCTATGTCATGATTGTCTTTTTCAGCTCTTCATCATTAGGGACACACCACCTACCATCGAACCTAAAACTACCATCTGTATGAATGGAGAATCGAGAGATTGTCCCTTTCTCTACTCCAGCTCTCCACTCAACCATCTTAGGATCCAACTCCTATTTACCTCGAATATCCTCATAAAGATCAAGATGCACTGTCAAATCTCCCATGGCATCTCCTTTCTGCATCATATGTATCCCAAACTTCGCTACCTCATCTCTGAACCTCATCAAAGATAGAGCTGTACACAAAGAATGTACACTCTTCCTACTTAAAGCATCTGCAACAACATTGGCCTTCCCTTCATGGTAGATAATTTCCATGTCATAATCGCCAATAAGCTCCATCCACCTCCTCTGTCTCATGTTCAACTCCTTTTGAGTGAAAATGTACTTGAGACTCTTGTGATCAGAAAATACCTTAAAGATTGCTCCATAAAGGTAATGTCTCCATATCTTGAGAGCAAACACCACTGCACCCAACTCCAGATCGTGAGTAGGGTAGTTCTCCTCATAAGGCTTCAATTGCCTAGAAGCATAGGCAATCACTTTACCGTTCTGCATCAACACACATCCCAACCCATTCTTTGAGGCATCTGTATAAACCTCAAAGTTCTCGATCCCTTCAGGCAATGCTAAGATAGGAGATGTGCTCAAACGCTCCTTTAATGTTTGGAACGCCGTCTCACAACTCTCATATCAACGAAACCTGTTCTTTTTTCTCATCAATGCTGTCATCGGTCTAGCTATCTTGGAGAAATCATTCACAAACCGTCTGTAGTACCCAGCTAAACCCAGAAAACTCCTGATCTCAGCAACATTCTTTGGTGCTTCCCACTTTGTCACTGCCTCAATCTTCGCCGGATCCACAGCTACTCCCCTCCTTAGAGATCACATGCCCTAGAAAAGCAACTTTCTCTAACCAGAACACGCACTTGGACAGTTTAGCATACAACTCATGCTCCCTCAAAGTCTGCAACACAATCCTCAGATGCTCCTCATGCTCCTCCTTAGTCTTGGAGTAGACTAAGATGTCATCGATAAACACCACCACAAACTTATCCAAAAACTGTCTGAAGATCCTATTCATCAAATCCATAAACACTGCCGGTGCATTAGATAACCCAAACGGCATCACCACATACTCATAATGGCCATACCTTGACGTGAAAGCTGTCTTTGGTATGTCCACCTCTCTAATCTTCACCTGATGGTACCCCGACCTCAAATCAATCTTGGAAAAGACTGATGCACCACTCAACTGATCAAACAACTCATCTATCCTTGGCAAAGGATACTTGTTCTTCACTGTCACTCGGTTCAACTCTCTATAGTCTATGCACAACCTCAAACTCCCATCTTTATTCTTCACAAAAAGGACTGGTGCTCCCCACGGCGATACACTTGGTCTAATGTATCCCTTCTCTATCAGATCATCTAACTGCTTCCTAAGCTCCTCCATCTCCTTAGGACCCATCCGGTACGGTGCCTTAGAGATTGGCCCCGTCCCCGGTTTCAACTCAACTGTGAAATCTATCTCTCTCTTCGGTGGCAACCCCGGAATCTCCTCCGGAAACACATCCTCAAACTCTCCCACCACTGGTATCTGATCAACCGTCGGACTCTCTATCCGGTCATCTCTCACATGGCACAAGATCAAAAGACATCCCTTCCTCAGATAAGACTTCAATGTAACAGCTGCAATCAACTTAACTTTGGGTTTGACCAGAAACCCAAGATAAGACACACTAACACCCTTAGGACCTCTTAAAGACACTTTCTTTTGATGACAGTCTATCTTAGCTTTATACTTTCCCAACCAATCCATCCCAACTATTATCTCAAAATCGCTAAAAGCAAACTCTAGCAAGTCTACGGGTAGATCAACTTGCCCAACTATCATAGGTACATCCCTATATAACCTCCCACATGTTACAGACTCACCCGAAGGTATAAAAACTTCCTCACTAACAGACTCATATACACTCAAACCCAACCGTTTAACATGACTCGAAGATACAAACGACTGAGACGCCCCCGAATCAAACAAAACAAAGGTATGAATACCGTTAACAAGAAAAGTACCGGTAATAACGTGTGCATCATCTTCAGCTGCTTTCTTCTCCATCATGAACAGCTTTCCACTGGTCTTCTGTCCACCTCCCTGGACAGTGCTAGCTGATGTGGTCGGCTTAGCACCCGACCCTTGATTGTTGTTATTGTTCGTCGGTGGTTTCTGATAAGAATTACCGCCGTTGCGGTTACCTCCACTCTGATAGCTCTGACTTCCCCGGTTTGCCCATGATTTAGTCGGTCTATTGCTCGCATAGCTCTGCGCAGGCCTCTGGAAAGTTCCAGGTGCACTTGTGCACTCATGTCTCTTGTGGCCAACACCACCACAACTATAGCAGGTCACTCCCCAACTACCACTAACACTTCCACGGCCACGCCCAAAGGAAGCCCCAACACTGAATCCTGACCTAGAAGAAAACCCCTTAGCTTGATTGTGGTTGCCTTTCTTGTGACTAGATTGGCCTCCACCCTCACTCTCAGCCTTTCTTTTCTCACTCACTCTCTCCTGAGCCATCTCCACCAATCTCTCAGCTCTCCCAGCCCTCTCATAAGCTTCCTTAACATCAGTAAGGACTTCCACGGGTAACTTGTCCATGATCTTAGGGGTCAACCCCTCTCAAACCTCGGGGCTAGATTCTCCTCACTCAAACCCATATCCTCAAAGATACCTAGACTTCTCATTAAACCGCCCGTAGTACTCGGCCACGGACATATCGGATGTCATCTTAAACCCATCGAACTCCTCTCGCAACTTACTCCTCACATGCTCCCATTTAACTCTTTTCTCATAGCCTTACGAAACTCTTCCCAAGGTATAGCAGGTAAACCTTGGTTCGCATACAACTCCTTAGCACTCACCTTCACCATATCCCACCACTTGCCACCGCCTCCCTCGGGTAGAACGCAGCTTGTTCTACTCTCATCTCATCGGACAAAGTGAACCAAATCTAGTATGTTCTCCATCTCTTTATGCCGATTATCAAGAAGGTTAGGCTCCCAACCCCTTGTACTTTTTCGGGTTAAACCTCGCTATATAGAGGCTGATTTTAGAGTGGTCAACCTCCTTCTCCTTATCCTTATCCTTATCCTTTCCCACAGTCTTTAAAGCCTCCGTAAGAGCATCCCGATGCTCCAACATCTTAACGATATCATCTATGTTCATAAGCTCAGCTCTCGCATACAGAGTATTCTTCTTGGGCGGCATCTTGAAACTATATCAGAAAAGGGGTGGATATAAACATACGTACCAAGACCTCAAAACACGAAAGCAAATCGCCCCAGACATACTCGATCGAGTTCCCTAACCTACTCGATCGAGTAGCAGGCTACTCGATCGAGTGCCTATCATACTCGATCGAGTGCCCCGACTCCAGACCCAAAACAGACCTTCTGACCTCTAACATACTCGACCAAGTAGCCCGGCTACTCGATCGAGTGACCCCCTACTCGATGGAGTGCCCGAGGTACTCGATCGAGTGCCCAAAAACACGATTCTGGATTCAAATTCGTCAAATACCCACCAGATCAAGTCAGTCCCACTCGATCGAGTCATGCTAACTCAAAAACGCTACCCGCATGTTATCTCATACTCCAACATTATAAACAACTTTATAAATCCCAACATTATATCATAACTAAGCATATAATGTTACACAACTTTTCATACAATCAACGAAATAACTCTATCATGTTATTAAATGCCACATAGTAAACATGCATCATGCTTCTCATTCCAACAACAGTTCTATATATCTCATCAATCTTTCTTTCACATTCTCAACTTTCTACTCCCAACATCCAACAATTACACATACTTCATCACATCCACCCACAAGCTGACAAACAACGCATACGACCTCGACATACACCCCCCATGTGACCGGTTCAAAATTGTAGGGCAAGTTCGCGACTTCAGGACGTCTCCCAAGCCTTTGTATTAGCTCCTACAACCTTTACCCCGGGTTCATTTTAATTGACTCCCTATATTAATTAGATTCATTGGTTACAGGTTTCAGGATCGTCGCTCTGATACCATTTGTAACACCCCCATACTCCAAGTGCCTTACCAGGACCACTCAGGTATAAGGATACTACCATCTCGGTTACCCGAGGCATGATAATCATACGACAATAACGAAACAACATTTAATAGTATAACTTTAGTGAAAAGTACAAATCAAGCCAAATCCCAAAATACGGGTACAAGTTCTCAAACCAACTGTCTAATCAACTAAATGTAAAGTTTATTAAACGACTAAGCTACAAATGGAAGACTTCTATCATCCGACAAAGGCACATCCCAAAGAATCCAATGTGACTCAACTCAAACTCGCTCAATTATCGCTCACCATCCCCGAATGGATCACCGCAGATTTTACAAACAACAACACGGGTCGACTAATCACACAATCTATATATATATATCAACAATACGATAAACGGATATCTCACACCGTCACATACACAATCACATCGGTCCCATCAATCTCAATCACCGATCGTCCACTGGACCCGACCGCCGATGGGGGACCGCGCCGTACCCATCAAATCCCCGCTCCTCATAATGAGCGATAACCTTGTCCATTAATGTGCACATCCCCTTCCGTGGCGGGTTCCACGAAGGGCAAAACTAGGACGTGAAGCCACTCCCGCAAGTGACCCCACTCAGCCGAGGACACGCCTCAAGAACCAGAGACAAACAATCATAATCAACAAACCGTCACAATACAATTACTATATTATTCAATCAACCACAACACATCAACATCACATTATGGGACTAATACTGAGTAGGAAATCCTACCGAAAGCACAACTATCGACGGTCTCAACAAATTTGTATCAAAAAGCCTCTTCTACAAAACGTCCTCCTATCATACAAACACATAAACACTACCAAATCACAATCTACACAAAACCCCCAAATTCCCATATTAGGGTTTAAACAACTTAAAGGAAATACCATAAAAACGGTACATAGGTCTTACCCTCGACGCAAGGATCTCAACGGTATAACGAACGATGAAAACCAACCTTCCAAACTCCGGGATTTGCTAACAATGCGATTAAAGTGAAGAACGTACTTTGCTTTCTCTCTTGACAGTAATTTAGGTTTTGAAAAGTGTTTAGAACAATGACGAAAAAGATTATATACCTTAATCGCATAATTAACAAAACCCAAGAAATAACTCCCCGTAAACCGGCTTCTCGATCGAGTAGCTAAGGTACTCGATCGAGTGCCCCCTTACTCGATCGAGTATCCTAGTTACTCGATCGAGTACCCAACAGGTCAGAAACTATTTTAAAACGCAACTCACCCTTACTCGACAGAGTAATGCCTACTCGATAGAGTACCCAGAGACTCATAAATATGGAGTATTACAATCAAGCCGGCTTTCATTAGCCTTATGGAAAGAAGGCAATTTGGAGGAAGTGCTTGAGAGGATCCCAATTTGCATGTGCAAAATTTTAGTGACTATTGCTCAATGAATAGGCAAACGGGAGTCACACAATCTCAAATCAGGGAGATACTTTTCCCTTTCTCATTGAAGGACAAGGCTAAGCTATGGAACAATAGCCTTGATAGAACCGCCATGGAGATCACCAATTAAGATACTTTGGCTCCTGCCTTTTATCAAACGTATTTTCCACCGGAGAAAACACAAACATTGAGGAGTCAAATCACGGGGTTCCATCAACAAGGGCTAGATATCCTATATGAAGCTTGGGAAAGGTACAAGGAATTGCAAAGACACTGTCCACATCATGGGTTGGATCCTTGGTTTCTCGCTATAACATTCTACAATGGATGTTGTCCCAAGTCTCGACGTGTTATCGATTCTGCTAACAATAGGAGGTTTGATCAAATTGACACCGATATTGCTCATGCTACAATTGAATCCGTGCGGATTCATGATTCACAATTGATGTAACTCATATTTGAGCATATTTAGTCCCCGAATTAGCCTCGTTCCTATGCTTTTTAGTGCATAATTGGGTCATTTACTATCTTTAGTCTTTCGTTTTGCATATTCTTTGAGGTTTTGATCCCTTGGTAGGAAAGGAGTAAGAACCTTGCATTTTCATGGCGAAATGGAGCTAAATTGATTGAATCTAATGACCAAGCATCAAAGGGAAGACAATGCTAGAAGGCCTATGTAGATAATGAAGTAAATTGGGCAATGATGAAAAGATCCATGCATCTTCAACAAGATCCTTGCCGATTGTTGAATAAAGAAAAGAAGAAGAAGTGACTGCCCAGCAATCCGAGCGTCGCAGTGCTCGGGACGAGCGTCCTGCCTTCCCACAATCCGAGCATCCCGTGGCCAAGATGCTCGTCTTGGTGCCTGATGATCCGAGCGTCGCCTTCTCCAATCCGCTCAGATTCCTCTCCAGTGCAAACCGTCCCTCAGCCAAGCCGCTCGGGACGAGCGTAATTCTTGAAGACTCTAAAAACGGATATGCGCATCTCCTTCGAGAGGATCACTTCCTCAACTTTTCTTAAGGGTCTTAATCGTTATTTAAGCCCTTAGTAACCCTAATTTATGTACCTAATCCTTAGTATAAATACCCCATTGTACTAATTATATTATCATGTTCTTCTTATGCAATCTTAATCTCATCCTAATCTTGTAATCAACTCTTAATTTAGCATTAATACAAATATCACTTCTTAATCTTTCCTTAATTTCTCTATTGTTCATCATTTATTTTGGGTAATTGAAGATTATTTGGGGTTTATTAGGAGGATTGACAACCTTCCATCAATCATCAAGTACTTCTATTATTCTTTGCTTTATTATTTGGAATCATCTTTGGGTATAATTCTTTTAATCCCTTTTTAATTATTGTTAATCATCTTCATTTATTCATCATGTTTTGTCTTGCTAGTATGATTGACAACCTTGTTAGCATGTTAAACATGATAATGAGTGAGTAGTCATCTTAACTAAGGTTAATGGGGAATTAGGGGAAACCAACATGGGGATTGATTCATGCTTCATCTAATATACTTTCATAATTAATTTGTTTGCTTGTTGTGATTTCAACTTATGCACATGTTATGTTTGATGAAATGCGAGCCTATGAATCCTTGCATTTTTTTACCCATCACTTATCTTTTCAATGAGACTTTTAAGACATAAACCAACTCGAGCCTCATTAGACCATGCATATAGTTGGATAGGGAGGATTAAGTCGACTTGTAGGTGTTGTACAATCTAATCGATTCGGCTCCGGTACCCAAACCTTCCTAGGGATTGTAAGATATACACTAACTCGATCCCATCACGACAATAATTGCTTGCATCTAGTAGAAAATATGTTTGTATGATCAAATCCCATGAATCCCCTATGAACCCATGACACCCTAGTTCTTTTAATCAATTGTTTACATCTCATTTTAATCATCTTGCTTGTTTATTTACATTGTCATTTAGCTTAGTTGATCTCCTTCCTCAACCCAATTTGTGACACCCTTAGACATAACCATTTGCAATCGAAAATCCTACATCAATACCCATCCCTTGGGATCCGACCTTTACTTACCTATTTACTAATAGTAGAGTAGTTTGTGAAGTTATAAATATTGTTTTGGTCTAGGTAACTTTTGACGACGAGTAACAAAACCGACGAACCAAAAATGGCACCGTTGCCGGGGACGGTGTTAACTTGATTTGATTTTCTTTGATTGTTTTTAGTTGTGTCTTTCTTTACCTTGGGGAAGTAAAACTCCTCAAAGTTTGTTCTAATTGTTTTCGAGTTGTTTGATATTTTGCATGTCTAGGAGATCACAAGGTAACTTGTTACCCATTGATCTTGGAAATTGAAAGAACTTTGACCAACAATAGAAGACTTGCTAGAAATACTTTGAGAGGTATTGGTGAGATTGTGGATATTCAACCAAATACAATTGACTTCATCAATCCTTTTGCAAGAGAAGGAGAGGATAACCCTACACAAAATCGACCACAAAATCAACCCACAATGCCTAAATTTTCATCACATTCCGTACCAACCGAGGAGAACCTACCAAATGGTACTCCCACACCACAATATTTGACCGATAATTTCATTGCAAAATCCGCATTTATCCAATTGGTCGAAAGAAGCAAATTTGGGGGGATGCCTATTGAAGACCCTCATTCTCATATGGAGACTTTTTGTGACTATTGTGATGCGATTTCTCAAACCGGAGTTACTCAAGACCAAATTCGATGGGTCTTATTTCCTTTTTCTTTGATTGGTACCGCGAAACAATGGTTAAAGAGCCTTGATAAGGCTACTCTTAGTATTGACTCTTGGAAGAAATTGGCACTTGCTTTCTACAAAAAGTTCTATCCTCCGGAAAAGACTAAGATGCTAAGAGCCCAAATCACGGGATTCAAACAAAGGGACGAATAATCTTTGTATGCAGCTTGAGAGCAATTCAAAGGAACTTGCCGCTCATGTCCTCATCACGGACTTAGCGAGTGGTTCTTGGTACAACAATTTTGGAATGGTCTTTATGAAGACTCCCGAAACATTCTCAATATGGGATCAAATGGTATGTTTACCGAAGTTGATGATAATCAAACATGGAACAAGATTGAGGAAATGGCGGTCCATAACTCACAATATAGTAGACCTCAGAAGTCTACTAGAGGAGGAAAGCATGAAGTGAACTCTATTACTCAATTGGGTGCTCAACTTAGTTCTCTTAATACCATTAATTTGATGTTTGAGAAGGCTATGGCTAAGCTTGAAGAAGCCTTCAAATCTAAGCAACATGTGAATGCCATGGTGGCATCTTCATTAATTCCAAGTGGAGTATGTGAGAGTTGTGGAACTTTGGGACATGACCAAAGTGAATGTAGAGGAACAAGTGAACAAGTGAATGGTTTCCAAGCATACAAGAGTGGTAACCCTTATTCCAACTATTACAATGAAAACACCAAATTCCATACAAACCTCTCAGACAAAAGCCAAAATGTTCAAAACCCTCAACCAACATACACCCCACCTCCAATGAGAAACCAAGCTCAAAGACCCTTTTACAACCAAAACCAAAGTTATCAAAACCAAACTCTATACAATCAAACAAATGACCAAGGTTTTGATGTTCAAAAACCGGTCCTCCAAATGCAAAAGAACCAACAAGAGTTTTTCACTCAAATGCAAAAGGATAGCCAAGCAAAAGACATCACCATTAACAACATACTAGCTCACACAAAGATGTTGGAGACCCAAATGTCTCAATTAGCATCTTCAAGTTCACAAAGACAAAAGGGGCAATTACCACCTCAAGGTAATCCCCCAAGACAAGAATCGGTGAGTGCCATCCATTTGAGGAGTGGTAAAAGATATGAAGGGCCGAAAAGGCCCGTTGATGAAGATTTTGTGAATGCTAGTGACAAGGAAAGAGTTGTTGAAAACTCTAAAGAAGAAAAACCCACCATTCAAGAAGCTTCAAAGAAGGATGAAGAAAAGGCCAAAGAGAAGGAGCCTATTGTGATTAGACTTCCTTTTCCAAGTCATCAAGCTAAACCTAAGTTTGATGACCAACTTAGAAAATTTATGGAGATTGTCAAGAACTTGGAAGTCTCAATTCCATTTACGTAATTAATCAATCATGTTCCGGCCTATGCAAAGTATATGATTGATATTCTTACGAAGAAGAAATACATTCGAAAGCTTGAGACTATTGCTTTCACTAAGGTGAGTAGTGCCATCCTACAAGGAAGTTCACCTCCAAAACAATAGGATCCGGGAAGTTTCTCCATTCCATGCACCATTGGTGACACTACAATCAACAAAGCTCTATGTGACCTTGGGGCAAGTGTGAGTGTCATGCCATATTCGGTAAGCAAGAGGCTAGGAATGGGAGAACTAAAGTGCACTAATATCACACTTCAAATAGCGGATCGATCTACAAAGACACCTTTAGGGGTATGGGAAGATGTGCCAGTAAGAATTGGCAAGTTCTTCATCCTGGTGGACTTTGTTATTGTTGACATGGAAGAAGACTCCAACATTCTTATCATTTTAGGAAGACCTTTCTTACACACCGCGGGAGCGGTGATCGATGTGAAACATGGAGAGCTCACCCTTGAAGTGGGAGATGAAACAATCACTTTTAATCTTGACAAGACAATGAGAGCTCCCCGATTATATGAGCCATGTTTTATGGTTGATCACTATAGCCGGCAAGATGATCGGAAGAAGTTGGCATTTCAATGGAAGAAGAAAGTGAATGATGCTCCATCCAAAGAGCTTTCGACTACTTCTTCAAGGTGTTGAGCAACATCAACAACACCTTGAACATGCCCCCTTGACATCTCATTATTGGATGAGAGTTTGGTGGAGTCCTCCCTAAACCACCACTTGTAAATATTCTAACTCCCTAACTTGCATTTTAATTATTGTATTGCATGTTTGTCAATTTTGGATTAACATTTTTATGCCTTGATCAAGATTTTCATCATTTTGAGAGAAGTAAGGGAGAGACTTATGTGATTATTGATATGTAGTGTTTTGCCTTAGTGTGGGGATAGCAATTGCCTAGGCTATCCAAGCCTTCGTAGTGCCCCCACAATGAAGAGGGACAATCCGAGCGGCCCGCTGGGAATCCGCTCGTCCTAAATAACAATCCGAGCGTCTTGGGTAGGATACGCTCGTCCTGTGAAACCGGAAAAGAAAATTTTGGGTCTGACTGAGAATCCGAGCGTCCTACTTGAGAATCCGCTCGTCTTAGCCAGGACGGTCGTCTTAGAGGAGATCCGCTCGTCTTATCACTGGCAAAATTTGGGATTTCTCCCTAGAAAGGAATCCGAACGTCTACAACTCAAGACGCTCGTCCCACTTAAAAAGACGCTCGTCCTGCTGATAATCCGCTCGTCCCAGTGAATTTTTCCTGAAGCCAAAAGCAGAAGAATCCGAGCATCTCAACTGCTGCCCGCTCGTCTCCCCCTCTGATTTTCAAAAATAATGGGATTAAAAACCCCACTTTCCCAATTCATTACCTCATTCAAACATAAACACTACCCCAAACCCTCAAAACCCTCATTTTCTCCATCAACCAACATCAAATTTCTCAACCAAAATCACCCAAATTAAATCCAAACTTCCTCAAAACACAATTAAATCACACCTTTACCAACAACAAGTGACTAAAACACCAACATCTTCAAGGTTTGAGTCGATTATTGGGATACAAGGAAACATTCAAATATCCTAAATCGATTTGAGTCTTATTGAAATTTGAAGAAATCAAGCTTATCTTTGGTGTTACTACATAAAGGAGCATGGCAAGAACAAAAGGTGGAAGTAAGGCACCCCCAAAGAAGAACCTTTCCAAAAGACAACAAGCTCTTCAAGCTATTCATGTTAGTTATTTAGACCATGTTAATACTCATCTTATGATATTAAAATTACAAATTAATTTAAAGTGGTCTAAATTTACATGCATGCAAAAGAATGTATAAAAGAGATGGTATAAAACCATCTTAAGAAAAAAATTCCTTACATTGTTATAAGGCAAAATGGGCACAACTCAAGGACTCCTTCCTTGATGTTGTTCTTGTGCTAATGCAATAAGGATGATCCTCCAACACCTTAATTACCAAAGTTGGTAATCTCCTAAGGTGGCACCCAAGATTAACCCAAAATACTACTAAAAATACTAACTAGGTAAATGTAGTAGTAACCTTGTTTTTGTATATTTGATGTACTAGATAATATTATTACTTTGATAATATTATTATTTGATAAATATATGTGTTTTTTTGGATGTTATAAGATGGAAAAATAAGAAAGAAAATTGGTCCCTTACAAGAAATGCCAACCGGTTTTTATAAGCTAAAGATGGACCAATTTTTTCTCAATTTTTCAACTACTCAAAATGAGGTGAATAGTAGGGTATATATAGCAAAATATGGGGAACAAATCTTAGTGGAAAATCGACTTAAATGGACACATGTATGCCCTCAAAAAAACCGGAACAATTGAACTGTATTTGGTCCATTTCGGTTTTCGACATTTACCCCACAAATGCTTATAAGTCTTATATTTAATTATCTTACATAATTAAATATTAATTTAATTATTTAACACTTAAATAATATAAATTAACTACCAATAACTACTTAACCATTAAGTAATCATAAGACCATTTTATCAACATACAATGTTTCAATATTAACTCATTTAGCTAATTTTACAACCTCTTGTAAAATTTAATAGCTAATTGATTCTACCTCAAAACAAAAACACATATCGTATAAAATTAATTAATTAACAATTAATTAATAAATTCTAATTATTTATTATTTAAATATCACATAATTAATAATAAATCTCCTTGTCCCGAGTTCGTAACCCGTCATCAAATAATACTTTTACGTGACTAATTAAAAGTCAAGTAATACAAGGAATTAATTATCTCGTATCTCATACAAACAATTAATTTATTCTATTTGGGCGTCATCTTATAGGTGTGACCTAAAGGGATCAGCTGATCACCGCCGTCACACGACAGTAATGTCAAACTCTAGTCAGCCAATCATTACCGATTAACGATGACCAGCTGACAAATAAATAAAATAAATCCCCGATATTCCTTTTACGAGTTTTAATATGTAAACGCACTCATTGTGGAGGACACTACTCCAAAAATCTCCCACTTGTTTGACACAAGTGTGCGTTACCAATTCTATTGTCCAATAATATCTCCCACTCAATGCAAGATGTCTTTCAGGTCATTCTTGCACGTGATCATATCATAAAGTGGCTTCCTCGATCAGGAGAATGACTGTCTGACCGGATAATTTACTATAGATCGCATCCGAGCGTGGCCACGCATTCACAGTCATCTCTCCTCTAGTGGCCTTGAGATAAAATATGACTTAAAAGGACAATCCTGTTGACCTATTTTCTTCATTCGATCTGAGATCACAATGACCCAAAAATGCTCATCGGCCTTCTTTTACGGTGCGACCTAGAACAAAAACCAAAGCCACCGGAAAACCGTACCAACTCAGACAAATAGTCACCAGTCTAAAGAATTGACTCGAAGGAATAAATAGAAGTCCTCGCCACGACCTAGCAACAAAAAGACTCTATAAACGGTCACTGTCCGACAAATTGTCTCACAATATTCCTATGTAATCGACCAGTCATCATTATGACCATATGATAGTCGAACCTGTCATCTATCGCCTTACAATCTAGTCACTCCGAGACGTCACCTCATTAAGTAACTAGGGACAAAATACAATGTTAATCCAGTTCACTTAATAGGGTTCGACATTGTCTTTACAACCTATTTGGAGAAAACAAAGTATATAAATTCGGACATAAAATCAATATAACGATAAATGCAACTTATCATATATGAAATAATAAATACAATATTTTGATTATTACATATCATATAATTTACAACAGTTCTGGCATTCGTCTCAACCCTGTCGAAACTACATGACTATCATGTTTAGCTTGAGACAATGGCTTGGTTAAAGGATCAACGATGTTGTCAGCTGTCCCAACCTTACAAACTGTAATTTCTTTCCTTTCGATTAAATCTCTAATTACATGAAATTTCCTAAGCACATGCCTAGACTTGTTACTAGACTTGGGCTCTTTTGCTTGAAAAATAGCCCCACTGTTATCACAATACAAAGTGATAGGATCCTCGGCGGTCGGAACTAATTTCAGTCCCTCTAAAAATTGCCTAATCCAAACAACTTCCTTTGCAGCTTCAGAGGCTGCAATGTACTCAGCTTCCATTGTAGAATCAGCAGTCACAGACTCTTTGAAACTTCTCCAGCAAACCGCCCCTCCGTTCAACAAAAAGACAAAACCAGCCTGGGATTTCAAATCATCCTTATCGGTTTGGAAACTAGCATCCGTATAACCTCTTATACGTAATTCAGATTCTCCTCCAAACACTAAGAATGAATCTTTAGTACTACTTAAGAGAGTCAGAATATTCTTGACGGCTATCCAGTGACTCTCACCTGGAGTTTTCTGAAAACGACTCGTCATACTCAAAGCATACGGGACATCAGGACAAGAACACATCATAGCATACATGATCGATCCAACAGCGGAAGCATGGGGAATCGATTTCATGCGTTCAATATCCTTAGGCTCAGTAGGACACTGTGACTTACTCAAAGTGATCCCACTGCCCATAGGTAGAAAACCTCTCTTGGAGTTTTTCATATTGAATCGGTCAAGAATCTTATCGATATAGGCTTCTTGACTCAATGCTAATATCCTTTTGGATCTATCCCTATAGATCCGGATACCCAAGATGCGTTGAGCTTCTCCCAAATCTTTCATTTGGAAGTGATTTCCAAACCACTTCTTAACAGAAGTAAGCATATCTACATCATTCCCAATGAGTAATATGTTGTCCACATAAAGAAGTAAGAAAACAACTTTACTCCCACTAAACTTCATGTATAAACATGGTTCCTCAACACTTCGAGAAAAACCATTCTGTTTAATAACATGATCAAAACGATGATTCCAACTCCTTGCCGCTTGCTTAAGACCATAAATGGATCTCTTAAGTTTGCATACTTTGTTAGGATTTTTAGGATCCACAAAACCCTCAGGTTGTGTCATGAACACTTCCTCTTCCAGAAACCCGTTCAGGAAAGCGGTTTTGACATCCATTTGCCATATCTCATATTCATGAAATGCAGCAATCGCTAACATTATCCGAACAGATCTAAGCATAGCAACTGGTGCAAAAGTTTCATCATAGTGTAAACCATGAACCTGAGTGAAACCTTTTGTAATCAATCTAGCTTTGTAGACATCTTTATGTCCATCCATGCCGATTTTAATCTTGAATATCCACTTACACTGAAGAGGTCGAACATCTTTAGGTAAGTCAGCCAGGTCCCAAACCTGATTATCGTACATGGAATCCATTTCGGATTGCATGGCTTCGAGCCATAGCTTAGAGTCAGAACTCATAATAGCTGCTTAATAGGTCTTGGGTTCATCACTTTCTAAAAGTAAAACCTCATAGTCACCATCTTCCTCGATAATCCCAAGGTATCTATCAGGCTGGCGACTAACCCTTTCTGACCTCCTAGGTTCAGAAGGAACAATAACCGATTCAGACGTAGAAGGAACATCTTCCTGTATTGTCATATCAGTTTGTGGCTCTTGAACTTCGTCAAGTTCAAATTTTCTCCCACTCTGTCTTCTAGAAATAAATTCTTTTTCTAGAAAGACAGCTTCACGAGCCACAAACACTTTGTTCTCGTTACTATTGTAGAAGTAATATCCACAAGTTTCCTTAGGGTAGCCTACAAAAATACACTTTTCAGAACGAGGTGCAAGCTTATCGTCAAACTTGCTCTTGACATAAGCATCACAACCCCATACTTTCATGTATCGCAGATTCGGGACTTTCCCTTTCCATATCTCATATGGAGTTTTGTCAGTTGCTTTAGTGGGACTTTTATTAAGTGATTGTACAGCAGATAAAATAGCAAAACCCTAGAATGACTTAAGTAACTCTGTTTGACTCATCATCGATCGAACCATATCTAATAAAGTTCGATTCCTCCTTTCAGCCACACCATTTAATTGTGGTGTGCCAAGAGGAGTTAACTGAGATACAATACCACAGTTTATAAGGTGATCTTTAAAGTCATTGCTTAAATATTCCCCACCACGATCTGATCGTAATGCTTTAATCTTCTTATTTAATTGGTTTTCTACTTCATTCTGAAACTCTTTGAACTTATCGAAAGCTTCACTTTTATACCTCATTAAGTAGATATACCCATATCTACTCATGTCATCGGTAAAAGTAATAAAATAGTCATAATTACCTCTAGTCATGGATCGTCATTGGGCCACAAACATCGGTATGTATTAAACCCAATAACTCACTAGCTCGAGATCCTTTTCCTAGAAAAGGTGAACGATTCATCTTGCCAAGAAGACAAGATTCGCATGTACCAAATGATTCGAAATCAAAAGGTTTATTTACACCATTCGACACTAGTCTTTTAATGCGTTTCTCGTTGATGTGTCCTAATCGACAATGCCATAAATAAGATAGATCAGGATCACCTGTTTTGAGTCTTTTATTATCTAAATGATAAACATCATTGCAAGTATCTAGAATATAAATACCATTGATTGAAATAGCTTGACTATATACAATCCCATTAAGGGAAAAAGTACAACACTTGTCTTTAATTACAAAGGAAAACCCTTCTGTGTCTAACACAAATACGGATATTATATTTCTAGATAGCGTTGGTACAAAATAACAATTATTAAGATGTAACTCCAACCCCGAAGCTAAACTAAGTACATAAGTTCCTACAGAGACGGCAGCTACTTTAGACCCGTTTCCCATTCGGAGATCGACATCACCCTTGTTTAGCTTTCTTATGCTTTTTAGGCCCTGCAAATGATTACACAAGTGAGAACCACAACCAGTATCTAATACCTAAGTTGTATTTGAAGCATAATTTATGTCTATCATAAAAGATTCAATTGAGAAATTACATGTCGGCTTCACAATGCCAGCCTTTATGTCATCCAGGTACTTTGTACAATTACGTCTCCAATGTCCCTTGTTATTACAATAATTACAAGTATCTTTAAGAGGATTACCCTTTATAGGTTTTTGCTTGGTAGAGCAATTCGCAATTGCTTTACCTTTCCCCTCCACCTGAACGGGCTTCTTACCTGCGTTCCTCTTAAACTGCTTCTTCCCCTTCACGTTAATCGCAAGCACATCCTTCCTCGTACTCCCACTCAATCCCATGTCCTTCTCTGCTTGCACAAGCAGAGAATGGAGCTCATGTAAACTCTTTCTCATGTTTGTCATGTTGTAATTTACCCTAAATTGGGTAAATCCCTTGACGTGCGAGAGAGAGTAGAGCACTCGGTCCACCACAAGTTCGTCGGGGATCTTGCATCCCAACCCCTCTAAAGTTTCCACGTACTCAATCATTTTAAGTACGTGTGAACTTACAGGTTGACCATCTTTGAGGTTAGCCTCAAAGAAATGAACAATGGTGTCATCTTTGAATTATTCTCGGGGATTGAGAAAACATAGTGGAAAGCCTCGAGAATACTTCATGTGCATCACGAAACTTGACACATTGCCTTTGTAAAGCAGGATCCATTGAAAAAATCAAAACATTTTTTATTGCAGCGGATTCTTTTTGATAATTTGAAAAAGCCTCCCTTACATCGGCAGTGGCCCTAGTACTAGGCGAAGGGGGAGAGGGATCGACAAGGTAGCGTAATTTGCCATCACCTGCGGCAGCTTATCGAAGTTGTTCTTCCCAATCTTTAAAATTACTGAAGGAAAAGTAGATCTATATACTTACATATTCATATATGTTTTAATTTAATTTGTCATAAAATTAACTAATGATCTTATGCATGCAAACTATTAAACAAGCTAAAGAAGAAACTTTGTTCTTACATTGGAAATTTGGTTAATATGGGCACAAGAGAGATCACCTTTCTCTCTAGTTCTTGAGCTTTCCCTTTTGGATGAACAAAGACCCAAGTATAGGATCTCTCCCAAAGTATTATACCCAAAGCTTACTCTTAATTAAAATTAATACTATGAATACTAGATAATATTAATTTTGTATGAAAATTGACCCAAAATAATTTGGTTTTTAATCTCCCAAAAACCGGTTGAGAGAGGAGAGGAGAGGAAGTATTTTATCTTTCTAAAATTCTTAATTTTTGATGAATGAATAAGTGTGTTAACAACAACAACAACATTATGTATTGTTTTATCAAAAATATATGGCAAAAACCCTTGCCTTTCTTTGTCAAGAAAACCGGGTAGGAGGAGGGTAGGGGAGCCAATGCATGCCTTTGTTTGTCTTCACAATGCAAACTAGGGTTGCATGGCTAGGCTATTAGTGAATGATTATGTTTTCCACTAATTTAAACAAACACATATTAGCCTAAACCTCCTCCTTATTTCTAAGCTTATAAAATGGAACTCATTTTATTTTTGTCAAATTTGTCAATATGTCACATGTCATATGTAACATAAATTTGTTATGTATTTTTAACATATTAAAAATCAACGTATTAATAAAAATACGTCATATACAAAAATCGACTTAGTAATTCATAATTACTTGTACCAAAATATTTTACCAATTTACAAATCACAATAAATTGTATTTATAATAATTCATTCAATTTCAATTGTTTCTTTAAACAATAATTTCATCTGAGTAATGATACAATTCAATTACTCAGACCGTATCTCATTTAATCAAATTTCAATGAGATCCGTCAATTTTTTCAAGTAATTTAATTAACTCGTAACGTTATACGATTAATTAAATGATCAATTAAGAGTGTTGCCCTATAGGTATGACCTAGGGGGTCAACTGATCACCACCATCGCACGACAGTAATGTCAAACTCTAGTCAGCCAATCATTACCGATATATGTTGACCAGTTGACAGTAAAAATTACTTCCCAATTGTATTCTTTATAATGAGATTTAAACATGTGATCATCATGATCAACAGTCGTGATCGCATTATTGTCGGAGGACACATATTCTAACAATCTCCCACTTGTCCACAAGTGTGCGTCACCAATTCTCTTGTCCTATTACTATCTCCCACTCAATGCAAGGTGTCTTTCAAGTCGTACTTGCAAGTGATCATATCGAGAGTGGTTTCCTCAATCTGGAGAATAACTGATTGACCGAATTTATCGATCATAGATACCTTCCGAGCGTGGCCACGCATTTCCAGTTCATTACTCCTCGAGTGGCCCTGAGATATTGTTATAACCATGACTAGAGGTGGATAATTCATATCGCACTCATTCCCTTCGACTAGCCACAGCCATCATAACCCAAAATATGCCCATTTGACCCCATTTACGAAGGTCGTCGTAACACAAATCAAAGTTAATCTGAAACTGTGCCATCTTAGGCGAATAGTCTTTAGTCAAAAGAATCGACTCATTTGAATACTATAGCAGCTCTTGCCACGACCAGGCTATATAAATGTGCCAGAACTCTATAAGCGGTCATTAGGCCCGACAAAATGTTCCTAACAGTCTGCCTATGTGATCGACTAGTCATCTCACATGACTCTTTGGCACTTGAACTTTCCATCAATCGCATCACACTCTAGTCACTTCGAGACGTCACCTCATGTAATTAACTATGGGCAAATACTATGTTAATCCATGTTCACTTTAACGGGGTTCAATTGTCTCTACAACCCGTTTGGATATAACAATGTAAAAGGTGAGTTAATAATAACTCAAACGACAAATGTCGACATCACACTCGTGTAGTCAATACCATATTACAACCTTGTGATCCAAATCATAAGTGTAAACACTTATTGATTGCAATAGAAGTTTAACATGCCATGTGTCCATGTGTTCAAACTTCTTTTACTTGCATTTTCCTTTACATTCATGTTCTCTCTCATAGCATGAATCTTACCAAGTACACATCAAGGTTCCCGACCTCGGTTTTGGTTCTTTATCTTGAAAGAACTTCCTTATCGATTATCACATAACGAACGAATTTGTGGTGAATGATATAACTTGTACTGATCAAGTACTCCATCCACACACAATGCACTAGGTATATGTTTTGCAGAATCTTGCAACAATTTGACAAGATGATTAGCCTAGCACTTCTCACAAGTCCTAGCATAGTTAGGAAAGATTAGTTTTGAGTAACTTGTTATTCAACTAAGTATCTTTCCAAAACTTCTTATTTCTCGTTTTAACTTGAAAAGTTTAGGATTTTCATAAATCCTTACATGTGTTCGGATTTTCTATAATATGTGCAACCTCTTGACACACAATAGAGCATTCCGTCAAACACCGAAATCGCTCATCGGATTATACTTGAGAATTCATGACGTTTCTATTATGGCTTAACAATGAATCATCATGCTTTCATGCAAATGATTCACTATTGGACATGTGCATGATTATTCTAATGGCGGAAACATTAGTTACTAATAATCATGAGATCAACCGTTCATAGGTTCAATGAACGACCATGACTGCTAATGGCAATTCCATTTTCATCTACATGAATAGCCTATGTGTATGTTGATATGATGTGTATCTCTTAATACTAATCCAATATTTCTTGTCGTAATTGGATTTATCATAGTCCAAATTCATCCAGAATTGAAAACTCAAATACTTCTTTATGAAAGAAGATATTAGCTCGTCATTCCTAATGAGTAATGAGTTGTAAACATTCAGAGGATGACAGCTCCCACTAAATTCCATGTCTTCACATGATAATTTCTAATGCTCCCACTTAATTCCACATGTTTCGAAATTGATTACTCAATTGAACACATTTCAAAATTGGAATGTATGTTGCTTTGAAAAGTTATTTATGATGAAACCATATATGTTCCCATCATATCCTTTCAAAATTCCTATTTCGAAGAGGTCTCATTTTAACCTTATGGAAAGAGATTTTAAATCTCTAACACACTCATGTCATAATGATGTGTGGCAATGTCATTTATTAAATATGAGTAATACCTAATACACATCCTTCAAAATATCCCTTTTAGGATGTTACATTGATTCATTTAGGCTCTTAAGTAAATCTCAAGGTTGAAACTATTGGTCAAAATTTATCATAAACTAGTCAAAAACCTTGTTAAGACTTTACATTAGTCATTTTGTTCCAAAACTTTCTTTTGGTCTCCTCGTGTAGTTATCTTGAGAATATACTCTTATGATTACTTCACTTGGTCTCTTTAGTCATATAGAACTTACTTGAGACCATAGATCTCATCTATTTGGTATACTATGTGAATACATATACCCTTCATTCAAATCATTCTACCTTGCGTAGATCTCATTTACACAAGTACACAAATTTATCTTGTCTCGTGTGATGTGTCCTCATTTTTCTCCCACTCTATCTTTAGAATAAATACACTATAGATTCAAAGATAGCATATGAGACACAAATAATGATGTTGAAGTATAAGGAGAACTATCTCATAGGTTGACTAATAGTTATAGATTTCGTAAGTGTACATGGTGATTGACATTCCTTTAAGAGAGTTCATAGACTCAAAATTACTTTATAAATGATCATACACAAGCCTTAAGCATGTGGACATATAATGAAACCCGTCATTATATTTGTCTATTAGATCACTTTAAGTTATATGTTTCTAAGAGTAAGCATTTAAACATGAATTTTAGAACAAAAGGATAAAATGATAAAACGGGTGACTTGGGTTGCAAACCAAGTCACCATTATTAAAAATACAACCCATTATCCAAAATACCTTTCCATGTCGAACACGGAAACTTTAGGTTCTAAAATTCAAAACATGAATAAAATAAGACAATAAAAAGCGAAGCTCCATGAAAGCTATTCCTAGCTCCTTGATGGTTTCTTATGCTTGCTTTTCCTTTCCCTTGTCTTTGCTTGGCGGAGGCCCTATTTACAATAAAAGGGAGATACATTATCACAACTTTGTATCATAATACCATAGTTGAATTAGAAACATAAAAGAAAGGATAGTCATTTACCTACTGGAGTGATCTTTCCAGCCTTAATATCACCAAGGTATTTGGAACAATTTATTTTCCAATGTCCCATACCATTACAATAATGGCATTTATCAAGAGGACCCTTCTTGATTTTTGAAGTGCTAGCTTCACAAGTCCTAGCTTTGGTGAATGTGGGAGCTTGCTTCTTACCCTTCCTCCCATTCTTTTGAACTTCCCTTACTCTTAGTGCTTATGTTAAGCACATCCTTTGGGGGGTTCACATTTAACCCCATGTCCCTTTTGGCTTGCATGAGTAATTTGTGCAATTCTTCAAGAGACACATCCTTGTCTTGCATGTTAAAATTCCCCCGGAATTGAACCTATGCTTTGACTTTGGACAAGGAGTGTAGAATCCTATCTACAATGAGTTCTTTGGCGATTTCAACCTTTTGAATTTTCAAGGTCTCGACAAGCTCCATAAGTTTGAGCACACGAGGGCTAACCTTTTGGCCCTCTTTTAAATCGAGATCAAAGAATGCCGAGGCCGCCTCATATTGGACGATCCTCGGTGTTTGTGAAAACATTGTCACAAGTTTGAAGTAAATCTCATTAGCATTGCCCATTTTAAAGACTCTCCTTTGGAGATCCGCCTCCATCGCAAATATCAAGACATTTTTCATTGCGGCGGACTCTTTGTGGTAAGCCTCATATGCTTCCCTAGTGGCGGCGGTCGACCTAGTAGTAGGTTCGGGAGGTGAGGCCTCGGTAAGGTAACGAAGCTTGTCGTCACCTTGGGCGGCTAATTTGAGTTGGGCATCCCAATCGGAGAAATTTGACCTATTCTTTTCAAGTTTACATCGATCCATGAAGGATCGGACCCATGATGTATTAGCGAGAGGTGTGGCGTTAGGGGTTGGTGTTGCCATTTGTTATGAGAAAAAAAGTGGTCTACAAAACAAAATAGAATGAATAAAACAAATGTCGTTTTAAAATAATAATAATACTCGCAAAAATGTATAATTTAAACAAGTTTTATTCATTTTTTTAGTGACCTCTACCCAACTAGATAAATGATTCCAAGACCCAAATTCATATCGACTTAGGCACGGTATGGCCGATGAAACCATTATCAATATAACTCGGTGGATTAACGTTTTAATCGATTCTACTTTTAGAACTCTTGGTCGATAAAATTACATTAATAATTATCTATAACCCAAAACACATCCGACAAGGGCACGGTATGGCCGAGAAACCCTATCGAAAAACTTTTGTTGAGTTCAATCCAAATTTCGAATAAATGTGTCCATGATCCAAATCCACATCAATTTAGGCACGGTATGGCCGATGAAACCCTCATTAACATGAACTCGGTGGATTAACATTTATCACCCACTTCCCCTACGTAACAAGGTTTGTACCCCGGTAGGGCCGAGTGCACTCCCTCGCGAAATAGGTTTTCATGGTTTCTACTATTTGGTAAGGCTATGTCTCAATTAATTGTTTTAGCGGGAGGTCATGTCAATTTATTATCTATCACGTTTTAAGTGAACTAAAGCGGTGAACTAAGATAATTCTAATTGACACGGTCGATAAACTCGATTTAAGATGATGATTGTTTTAGTTATGGCGATTTAGCGATGCATGCGACATATAAATAAAATGCAAAACATAAAAATAAATCCTAGTATGGCCTTCCAAAAATAGAAAAACTATTTAACTATTACATATTCGGAAACCAACTCCATTGGTCCCTTGAACTTCGGTTAGGCACGCATCTCGAGGTAACACCGTCTTTATGTATCGCCATCTTGAAGAAATCCGTCTTGGGAACTCCGAGATAAATTAAACTAAATAAATTACATAATTTCCTATTATACATTTGTAATTAAAATAAAATAAATCTATTAAATTACAAAACGGTGATACGAGATCACAATAAATTACAACCGAATCGATATTCCCATACATTTCGGGAAATACCAATTAAAATCTAAGGTCATACTAAGTAAAAATTACATAATTCAAAAATTACATAAATTAAAATTATGACAATCATAGAGAAAATGCAGCATTATAATATGTATGAACATGCCCAATTTTATGCTAAATCGCCTTTAATTAGCCAATATCGTATATTACTCGGTTTTTCACGGTTTGCGTGATTTAACATTTTATAATCACAAAATTACATAAATTCATATTTATGCATAAGTTAATTACCCTAACCTTTTAGGACTCAAAATTTAGTCTTCACTAATTATTTGACCATAATTAACTCATATTTATAAAATTTGTTCATTAATGGACTTAAAAAATATAAAAATAAGCTATAAACTTCAATTAAATCACAAAATTTCAAATAAATTTGAAATTTGAAATTTAAACTCATGAACATTCTGGAAAAAAATACCATGACACTCATAATGTTAAAAAAACTTAGGTTAAAAATTTCGAAATTTATCCGGAAAAACAATGTTGCGGTTTATCGGTTTTAACTAAATAATCATAAAAACATGAGAAAAATTATATTCAATAACTTTTCAATTCTAGATCTGAAAAAGATAATAAAATGCAACATTGGACGTTTTTCCTTAGTCATAGATTATGTTTTATTAATTTTTCACTAATAATGTCACTATTCATGCAATTTTTCTTCAAAAATCCATAAATCATGCAAAAAGACTTCACTATAGCCTATTATTTTACACACATCTTGTAAAATTGCATGTGACAACATACTAAATTTCTATGACCAGATTCGAAATTTATCTCATATTAACCTATTTTTCACTTAAATCCAATTTAATAATGAAAAATCCATTTTTCGAGCATAAGAAGTCCAAAAATTATGAAAATTTACAGGTTATCTCAAAATAATATATGTAACAACATATCCAAAAAAAACTGGAAAATTCGAAGTTTAGCTAATTTTAGACCAAAAATGACATTTTTACTCATAAAATCATATTTAAATGCCATTATTGTATTAAAATGAACAATAAAATCCATAAATTTAACCAAAATATCCTAAAATATTTTAGGACCAGAAATTTTAACATACAAATTAATTTTAAGTTTATATCATAATAACACAAATTATACAAGTTTTATATGTTAATCTTTATAACTCGAAAAACCTTTTAAACCGATTTGCATGCAAACAACCTAAAGCTCTTGATACCACTTGTTAGAAAAATTAATCTATTAATTTCATATTCATATATGTTTTAATTTAATTTGTCATAAAATTAACTAATGATCTTATGCATGCAAACTATAAATAAGATAAAGAAGAAACTTTGTTCTTACATTGGGATTTTTAATTAGGGCACAAAGAGTTCACCTTTCTCTTGTTCTTGAGCTTTCCTTTTGAATGAACAAAGACCCAAAATAGAATCTCTTCCAAAAGTTTATACCCAAAGCTAACTCTTAATTAAAAATTAATATTATTAATACTAGATAATATTAATTTTACTGAAAATGACCCAAAATAATTTGGTTTTTAATCTCCCAAAAACCGGTTGAAGAGAGGAGAGGAAGAAGGAAGTATTTTATCTTTCTAAAATTTTAATTTTTTATGAATGAATAGAATGTGTTTACAACAACAACAATTATATTGTTTTATCAAAAAATAAGGTAAAAACTCTTGCTTTCTTTGTCAAAAAACCAGGAGGGTAAAATGCATGCCTTTGTTTGTCTTCACAATGCAAACTAGGCTGCATTGCTATTAGGTTAGTGAATGATTATGTTTTCCACTAAAAAAAAACACAATATTAAACCTAAACCTCCTCCTTATTTCGGCACTTATATAAAATGGAACCCATTTTATTTTTGTCAAATTTGTCAATATGTCACATGTCATATGTAACATAAATTTGTTATGTATTTTTAACATATTAAAAATCAACGTATTAATAAAAATACGTCACATACAAAAATCGACTTAGTAATTCATAATTACTTGTACCAAAATATTTTACCAATTTACAAATCACAATAAATTGTATTTATAATAATTCATTCAATTTCAATTGTTTCTTTAAACAATAATTTCATCTGAGTAATGATACAATTCAATTACTCAGACCGTATCTCATTTAATCAAATTTCAATGAGATACGTAAATTTTACTTCCAAAATCGTCCGTCAATTTTTTCAAGTAATTTAATTAAATCGTAACGTTATACGATTAATTAAATGATCAATTAAGAGTGTTGCCCTATAGGTATGACCTAGGGGGTCAACTGAACACCACCATCGCACGACAGTAATGTCAAACTCTAGTCAGCCAATCATTACCGATATACGTTGACCTGTTGACAGTAAAAATTACTTCCCAATTGTATTCTTTATAATGAGGTTTAAACATGTGATCATCATGATCAACAGTCGCGATCGCATTATTGTCGGAGGACACATATTCCAACAATTACTACCGTCGGCTTTTAATACATATTTGTCCATAAAAGAACGTAGCCATGAATCTCTAGCTATGGTGGCGGTTTCACTAGTAGAAGCCATCGTGATTACTACAAAGGAAATAAAGGAAAAATTAACATTTATCGTCTAAAAATATTTAACTTGTGAAACTATTTAACAAGTTCTCATTTGTATAATGATCTCCCACTGAATTATATAAATGATTCCAAGATCCAATTTTATATAAACACGGGCACGGTGGACCGATTCAACCCATATTTATATAAATTTGGTGAGTCAACATTTTGACGGATTCTACTACTAGAACTCTTGGTTTACGGATTTTCTTAAAATCTATCTTTTAGCCCCAGAATAAATATGGGCACGATGGACCGATTCAACCCATATTTATCCCGTTGAGTCCAACCAATTTTCACGCGTAATAACATTTATTACCCTACTTACCCAACGTAAAAAGAGTGTACCTCGGTGATCCGAACCTACCTCTAATGAAGAAGGGATTCATAGGTGCTATTATTTGGTAAGGCTTAATCTCAATTTTAAACAAATGTGAGAGATCTTATCAATTTAATTGTCTATCACTTTTAAGTGAACTAAATTGGTGAATGCTAGACAATTAAATCGATAACAACAAAAATAAAACATGTAGTGACGATTTGGCATGAATGCATAAAAGAATTAAAACAAACAAGTCCTAATATGGCCACCTAGTTAATCTAATTAACTAAAATTATTACACTTTGCAAACTAACTCCTTGGTCCCTTGAGTCTTCATAAATTGGCCTCCTTCTTTAGGATTTCGGAACACCTTTCCGAAAACACCGTCTTCATGAAAACTCCGTCTTTAGTAGCTTCATCTAATTACTAATAATTAAATTACATAACAATACCCTATTATACAATTTTTAATAAAATTAAAATAAAACTATTAATTAATTACAAATTAAGCGATGCGAAATCGCAATTAATTACAAAACAAGTCGATATTCCCTTACATTTCGGGAAATACCAACTTCTACCTATGGCCATATTTGGAAAAAACTACATAATTATAATACTAAAACCATTCATCTAAATGAATAATAAAATGCATTATGGAAAATGACATGCCAAATCGTCTATGTTACCAACAACGATCATTTGAGCTTGCTTTGACGGAATTTTTACCAATAAAAATTCATAATCAATTCTTAAAACAATTTTAAGAAATACTCATCATACTAATCTGGTCTAATATCATAATAATTATTCTCAACAATTATCTTGAATTTATATGGGAATCAAAACACAATTGTGACAAAAATGATATAATAATTCACAATTATCATACAAAAATTCCATTTAATTTAAAAATTTATGGAAAAATAAATTTTAATGCCATGAACATTCTGGTCTTACACCAAAAATACCATGCAAGTGAAAATTTTTGTTTTTAAAATTTATTTAAAACAATTTCACAATTTAATCGGTATAGCGACAATTTTTACGATTTAATTCTAAATCAAACCATAAAAATTGAAATGACTTAAAATAAAATTTTATACATTTTAGAACATTTTCCAGGAGCTAAAAATTCAGAAATTTCGAGCCCCATAATTAAATAAATATTTATTTACAAAATAACCATTATTTACCCATTTTTATCAAATAAAAATCAATAAATTACCTAAATTAATCACATTAACATAAAGTATCTACTTATCTCATAAATAGAACATTCATGTGGTTATTTATAAATAAATATGCATAAAATTAACATGCAACCCAATTTAATTAACTCTTAATTAATTTTAATGCATTTTTACTCAATTTTATGCCATTTTAAGTTATAAAAAGTGGAAAAATTTAATAAAAATCAAATTTTCGTCCCATATCATCCTAAGACCAGATTATTTACATGCAAGACCATATTATGTGATAAAACTAATTTTAGTAACATAATATCAATTTTATCAATTTATCTCATAAATTACTAAAATCGTCTTAAGAAAACATGCATGTATTTAACAATGCTCTGATACCACTTGTTAGTTATTTAGACCATGTTAATACTCATCTTATGATATTAAAATTACAAGTTAATTTAAAGTGGTCTAAATCTACATGCATGCAAAAGAATGTATAAAAGAGATGGTATAAAACCATCTTAAGACAAAAATTCCTTACATTGTTATAAGGCAAAATGGGCACAACTCAAGAACTCCTTCCTTGATGTTGTTCTTGTGCTAATGCAATAAGGATGATCCTCAAACACCTTAATTACCAAAGTTGGTAATCTCCTAAGGTGGCACCCAAGATTAACCCAAAATACTACTAAAAATACTAACTAGGTAAATGTAGTAGTAACCTTGTTTTTGTATATTTGATGTACTAGATAATATTATTACTTTGATAATATTATTATTTGATAAATATATGTGTTTTTTTGGATGTTTTAAGATGGAAAAATAAGAAAGAAAATTGGTCCCTTACAAGAAATGCCAACCGGTTTTTATAAGTTAAAGATGGACCATTTTTTTCTCAATTTTTCAACTACTCAAAATGAGGTGAATAGTAGGGTATATATAGAAAAATATGGGGAACAAATCTTAGTGGAAAATCCACTTAAATGGACACATGTATGCCCTCAAAAAAACCGGAACAATTGGACTGTATTTGGTCCATTTCGGTTTTCGACATTTGCCCCACAAATGCTTATAAGTCTTATATTTAATTATCTTACATAATTAAATATTAATTTAATTATTCAACACTTAAATAATATAAATTAACTACCAATAACTACTTAACCATTAAGTAATCATAAGACCATTTTATCAACATACAATGTGTCAATATTAACCCATTTAGCTAATTTTACAACCTCTTGTAAAATTTAATAGCTAATTGATTCTACCTCAAAACAAAAACACATATCGTATAAAATTAATTAATTAACAATTAATTAATAAATTCTAATTATTTATTATTTAAATATCACATAATTAAATAATAAATCTCCTTGTCCCGAGTTCGTAACCCGTCATCAAATAATACTTTTACGTGACTAATTAAAAGTCAAGTAATACAAGGAATTAATTATCTCGTATCTCATACAAACAATTAATTTATTCTATTTGGCCGTCATCCTATAGGTGTGACCTAAAGGGATCAGCTGATCACCGCCGTCACACGACAGTAATGTCAAACTCTAGTCAGCCAATCATTACCGATTAACGATGACCAGCTGACAAATAAATAAAATAAATCCCCGATATTCCTTTTACGAGATTTAATATGTAAACGCACTCATTGTGGAGGACACTACTCCGACAATTCAAGCATCTAAGGCATTGGTGGTTCAAAATGCAAGGTTGGGAATTCAAGAGTGTAACACCCCCATTTATTCGGGAGCCTTTAGCTAGACATTTCCAAATAAATAGGACTGTTACCATCTCGGTTTCCCAAGGTAGTTAATAACAAAATACAACAAACCAAAGTACTTTAAATAAAATTTCGCGATTACATGTTTATTACAACTTAACCAAACTAAAACATAATATAAAATTAAATACAACTCGCAGGGGAAGTAAATAAGTGATTAAATAATCTACGTGGTCTAGACTTCTAGGTAGACTAGCCAAATCCTCACGCATTCTCATAAGCTCCCAAGTCAGCTAATCTTTCGTACCTGTCAAATCTGCTCCCCATTATGGTTCATCACAGGTGTTCACGAATACACTGTCAACCACGAGGTTGAGTAGGATAAAATACATTAAAACAACCAATCTCTCACAACTATCAATATTCCAATCTCGACTGTTCACATGTCACATCTCGACATCAACTGTCCACGTTATCCACCAGAGACTAAGCCTGTCGCAGTCCAAATACTCACACACGTTATCCACCAGAGACTAAACCTGAGGCCTTCCAAATAATCACACACGTTATCCACCAGAGACTAAGCCTGGGCAGTCCAATCACCACTCACATTATCCACCAGAGACTAAGCCTGGGGCAGTTCAATTCTCATAAACCGTTCCACAATATAATTGTATAAAATATACACAACTCCAACAACCAACAATATTCACCAGTCAATTAACTTAATTAAACAAGCAATCATAAACCAATCATCCTTCCAATAACATTCACGTATTAAATACGCAAACAAGATATAGTTGAGTAGATTATCCTACCTCGTCAGCAAATTCCAATAACGCAATCCGAGTAAATATAAATCCAATTAACACTGCTTGTCAAAACTCCGTCACCTAGACAAGTAATTATTATAATTACTAATTATTCACTTTATTCAAATAATTCCATTAATTATAAATTCCATTAATTAATTATGTTAATTATAATCTCGTATAATATAATTCAAAAACCCGTTTCAATAAGCCAAAATCCGATTACCCAATAAAAACCGTGTTTACCCGTCTTTAAAATCCCAACTCAATCCCGACTAATAACCCGCTCTACAACAAATAAAACTAACTTATATCACCAACACTCTTCACGGCTTAAACTTTGCAACACTCACACACACACACACACACACCAAACAACTAACCTCGCAAGACACCCCTCGGCAGCACCCGACTCACACAGCCTCCACCGTGGACCACCCAGCCACGGTGGCCACCTCCTGACCAGCACCACTTCCGCCCAACACTCCCTGCAACCCTCTCAACAACACTCGTCAGAAACGACAACAACAACGGCCTGCACACCATAACACACCATGATACACCAACCACCACCACCCGTACACCCACAAACCGGCAACCACCACCACCTGAAACTCTCTACGCCACCCCAGCCACAACACTAACCGACATGACATAACCATTCACGGCCAACAACTCACAACCATCAACTAACACCAAAACTTCCCCTGTTTTTGCGAAACCCGTCAACCATCCACACAAAACACGACTTCCGACCACCGTAACACCACCACTAGGACCGAATAATCACCACGAACCCAGACAACCTAATTTCGAGTCCAATGGGTCAAGCAATTGTGTATAAAATAGTTCCAACGTGTTTAGCAATAACTATGCCCTACCCGTGTTTTCCGGCCACCCACCATACCAAACGCCAGAAACAACCACCCAAAACAACCAAAAAGTGGTCGACTCACGGCCTAGGTCACAACCCACCCAAGCCCAGGTCAAGTAAGGTTCGTTTATGGGTCCAAACTGGGTCCAAGTCCACTGCTCCTCTGTTTAGACCCGCCTCCTAAGCCCTCGAAAACCCTTCTGCCACCGCCATCATACACCTTCTCTGACACCACCACCGTACCCAATCCAACCCTTGCAACCCTATGTACCACCTCCCAAAGTTTGATCTGATTCCGTCAAGGTTTGGGTCAGTTTCTAAGCGTCTTAATATCGCTTCATCTTAAGCTTAATAAGAAAATAAAAAGCGAGATTAGAAGTTTTACCTTGAATTAATTATCGCTTGCTAATTCCGTCAGTCACCAATACTTTTAGATTTGATGAATAATAAAGACTATTGCTTAGGTTTACGATCTATTTATATTGGAAGGTTAAGATTATAAGGAACCAATTAGGAAATATAAAATATATCTATTATTATTATTAGTAATTATCCAATCCCGACAATTAATCAACCAACTTACGCAACATATATAGTCGACCCAAGCCCTATAGCACATGACCCAACTCCAATCCCTTCTTTCTTTATTATTTTATTTATTTAATTACCGTCTCATAACAAATATTATTATTATAAATACAATTACTATTATTATTACTTTTGTTATTATTATTATTATTATCGTATTACTATTATTATTATTATTATAACATAATAATCATTCACTATTACCATATAAATTATCGTATATTATTATTACCCAGTTACCATTCCGGCTCATTACTCTATTATTCTATTATTTTTTTATATCATTCCGTCTTATTCACAATTATTAATTATAACCGTCATAATCAATTATTCGAATTACGTAAATTAGTTATATAAATTTCACTAAACTACGGGGTATTACAAAGAGTCTATTCCTCCTATGGAAGCTTCTACTTCTACTCCCGTTGTTGAACAACTAGATGATTATCTGGAGGTAATTTTCACTTTCGACTCTTATAGGAAGAAATTTGTTTCCTTTGCTAAGAAATCTATTTTACCCACCAAATTCATATGCCAAGAGACTTTGTCAAAATTGGGTGTCTAAGAATAAACCAATACCTTTTTCGAGTCCATGGGATTGAGTACATTTTTTAATATGTAAGAGTTGACTTACTCATCCCTCACCTTAGAGTTCTTAAGCTCTTTGAAAGTTACCAAGGTGGAAGCTCTAAGGAATATTGAATTTCGGCTCGAGAATGTTGATAGGAAATTGTCTTTTGAAGAGTTTGGTAAAGTCTTTGGCCTTAGCAATGACCCGACCTACACAAAGAAACCTACCAAGTATGATCCCGCTCCCTTATGGAAGCTATTACCGGTAGAGAGTTTACATCTTATCATGATTGTCGTGCTCTTTTTGTCCATCATCCGGGCATAAGAGTATGGCACAAGGTTGTTGGGCATACTTTGATTGCTAGGAAGGGCACGAACCATTTCACCGAACTTGACTTTATTTATCTCGAGTCGACCTTGAACATTGGAAGAGAGTTCACCAAAAAGTACAACATTCTTCAACTTTTGATTGAGAGGTGGCTCAATGTTGATTGTGGCAAAGAAGGCACGACCTTTATTGTTAATGGAGGTTTAGTAACTTATTTGGCAAAACACATCAACCGGAACTTCAACAAGGATAGCACCTATAAACCGGTTAAGGGAGGCCATATCATTGATCTAGCATGGTTCAAAAATTCAAATGGGTCACGAATGATACTCTTGATGACAAATTTGGGTGGTTAACAAAAGATGCTAAATCCTTCACATTGTCAAGCAAGATTTGTCGATTAAATGTTCATAGGCCCAACTACCTTCTCCCACTCTCTGAGGAAGCCGAGTTTATTATACAACACCAAGAGGAAGACATTGCTGAGCCCTCCTCCTCCATTATCACCCCACCTTACCCATTCACCTACCATGAATTTCAACCCGAAAATGTTAAGGCGGGGAATGACTACTTTACTCTCTTGATGAAAGAAATGCACAAGAAAGCTTATGAGAATAGAGTCAATGCTTATAAAGCACAATATCTGCCTCTCCTGCATCTTGATAGGCAAGGACTTCTTGACCCATCTTGTCCTTTGCCTAGTTGGTGAAGAGGAGATGGTTGTTGTTGAGAGTGGTGCACAAGAAGATGAAGAAAATGAGGAGAATGAAGAAGAAGAAGAAGAAGAAGAGGGTAGTGAGGAAGAAGAGGGAAGTTCAAGTGCAAGTGATGATAACTCGGGATCTATGGAGGTTGATGATGATGATTCAAGTGAAGTTGGTGATGATGATGAAGATGATAGTGATGACGCCATGGGCGAAGATTGAGGTTTGTCTATTTCTCTTGTTTTTCATATAATTTTTATCTTGATCATAATTTGGAGTCCTAACATCATCTAGAGGACTAATACCTCGGTCCCATTGAGGTGTTCATTATATTGCTCCCATTTTCAAAATCCAAAATGACAAATTTTAGTTTCATGCATAGCACACTTATGCATGAACTCCCCCAATTTTTGACATTAGAAATAGTGTCTATTTTGGTTTGGAGAAGTGTATGCATATCTATTAGGAGCTAATCTAAATTATGCTCTCCAACATAACAAAAACAATGCATCATATAGCATAGCTTAGTTTGCATTCACTCTTGTTTATATGTCATATAAATTGCATTTAGCTTAGAAATCATGCATTTTCATATAGATAGTATAATTTCCTATCGTATTGGCCATCGAGAACAATGTCCATACTAGTGTGGGGATGGGAAATTCTAACTTGACTCTCTAAACTAAAATTATAAAAATTTAAAAATTGTGAAAAATACATAAAAATTTGAAAAATTGAAAAAAATCCCTAACCATGTTCATTTCCTTTGTAGTGTAGTCTTGTATATATTGTTTTGTATATATTGTGTTTGTTCATCCTTTTTCACATTGATCGACTACGCCACATCCGAGACATAAGGATATTGAAGACCGCATGGTATGATCTTTCCAATCTCCTTTTTCCTCTTTATGTTAATGACTATGTGGCTTTATTTTGATTGATGCGGTAAAAACAATGTGATTATAGGATTGCATTTAGAGTATTTGGCATACTAGTTGGTAGAAGCATATGTATTAGATTGTATAAATGTTAGTTGCATCATGGCATATAGTTGCATTTAGGAAATTTTTTGTGAAAGCGTCTATTTAGGAAGCTTGACAAGTGTATATAAGGCCCTTGTAGATACTTTTTTTTCTTAAGACTTTGCTTGTTAGAATACTTGTAAAACACCCTAGGATGTGTCATGCTAGTATCCTTTGACCCATGGATTAAGGCCTAGTCAAGAGTACCTTGTGGTGTGATAACTCCTTGGCTACCGTTTAATCCAAGGTGACCCTTGAAACCATGCAACCATCCATCATCCATGTTCTACCACATTTTTGTCATCAAAGGGAATGGGCATAAAAATTATTCAAATTTGAGTTCAAGAAATGAAATTAAAAGTGAAAAAGTTTGCAAATTGCATCAAATGAAAAGATGAGCAAAAATAGACTCCTAAAGCTTCAAAAATAAGCAAATGGAGTGACTTTGAAAATGTTCAAAAGAAAATGCAAAAAGTTGAAAGTTGTCAAGTATTGAAATGCCAAATACCACAAGAAATTGGGGGGAAAAACAACAAAAAGCAAACTCCCACATGAAACTCAAAGTTCTATCGATCCCTTTTCCATCGTATCCACTTTCGTGCATGGTAGAGAGGGGACGACCCTTCTTCTTGTCTAGGCAAGAAGAGGAATTCCGTGATCTTCCAGTGTTTCTAACACCATAGGGAGTCTACTCATGCCAAAACCATTTAACGATTAAGGACAAAGGTACCCCAGCTTGAAACAACTTGGAGGTGATTTATTTCTAGGCGTAGTAGTTTGAAGAAACCGTATCTATGACTGAATGTGTACCCTTGAATTGCTTCTCCTTTAGATAATTTTCGCCACTATGATGAGGAAAGTGGCTATTCTTTTTTGTAGATGCATCCATTACTTGTTTTGTGTATTTTAATGCTTGGATGTATCGCCATTTTGGCAAGCCCCACCTTGCCTTGAAAGAAGGCATCCTACCTCATGGTTGTCTTGTTGTGAGTTGAAGGGGCGGAGTGAGACCCACTAATTGTCTCACATCGGCTATATTAGTAGGTTAGTTTGAATAAGGGTCCTAGTTTTTGTCACCTCTTTACTCGGGACGAGCAAAGGTTCGGTTTGGGGATATTTGATGTGACTCATATTTGAGCATATTTAGTCCCCAAATTAGCCTCTTTCCTATGTTTTTTAGTGCATAATTTGGTCATTTACTATCTTTAGTATTTCGTTTTGCATATTCTTTGAGGTTTTGATCCCTTGGTAGGAAAAGAGTAAGAACCTGACATTTTTATGGCAAAATGGAGCTAAATTGATTGAATCTAATGACCAAGCATCAAAGGGAAGACAATGCTAGAAGGCCTATGTAGATAATGAAGTAAATTGGGCAATGATGAAAAGATCCTTGCATCTCCAACAAGATCCTTGAGGATTGTTGAAGAAATAAAAAAAGAAGAAGTGACTGCCCAACAATCCGAGCGTCACAGTGCTCGGGACGAGCGTCCTGCCTTCCCACAATCCGAGCATCCCGTGGCCAAGATGCTCGTCTTGGTGCCTGATGATCCGAGTGTCGCCCTCTCCAATCCGCTCGGATTCCTCTCCAGTGCAAACCGTCCTTCAGCTAAGCCGCTCGGGACGAGCGTATTTCTTGAAGACTACAAAAACGGATATGCGCATCTCGTTCGAGATGAGCACTTCCTCAACTTTTCTTAAGGGTCTTAATCGTCATTTAAGCCCTTAGTAACCCTAATTTATGTACCTAATCCTTAGTATAAATACCCCATTGTATTAATTGGATTATCATGTTCTTCTTATGCAATCTTAATCCCATCTTAATCTTGTAATCAACTCTTAATTTAGCATTAATACAAATCTCACTTCTTAATCTTTCCTTAATTTCTCTATTGTTCATCATTTATTTTGGGTTATTGAAGATTATTTGGGGTTTATTTGGAGGATTGACAACCTTCCTCAATCAATAAATACTTTTATTATTCTTTGCTTTATTATTTGGAATCATCTTTGGGTATAATTCTCTTAATCCCATTTTAATTATTGTTAATCATCTTCATTTATTCATCATGTTTTGTCTTGCTAGTATGATTGACAACCTTGTTAGCATGTTAAACTTGATAATGAGTGAATAGTCATCTTAACTAGGGTTAATGGGGAATTAGGGGAAATCAACATGGGGATTGATTCATGCTTAATCTAATATGCTTTCATAATTAATTTGCTTGCTTGTTGTGATTTCAACTTATGCACATGTTATGTTTGATGAAATGCGAGCCTATGAATCCTTGCATTTTTTACCCATCACTTATCTTTTCAATGAGACTTGTAAGACATAAACCAACTCGAGTCTCATTAGACCATGCATATAGTTGGATAGGGAGGATTAAGTCGACTTGTAGGTGTTGTACAATCTAATCGATTCGGCTCCGGGACCCAAACCTTCCTAGGGATTGTAAGATATACACTAACTCGATCCCATCATCACAATAATTGCTTGCATCTAGTAGAAAACATGTTTGTATGATCAAATCCTATGAATCCCCTATGAACCCATGACACCCTAGTGCTTTTAATCAATTGTTCACATCTCATTTTAATCATCTTGCTTGCTTATTTACATTGCCATTTAGCTTCGTTGATCTCCTACCTCAACCCAAATTGTGACACCCTTAGACACAACCATTTGCAATCGAAAATCCTACATCAATACCCGTCCCTTGGGATCCGACCTTTACTTACCTCTTTACTAATAGTAGAGTAGTTTGTGAAGTTATAAATATTATTTTGGTCTAGGTAACTTTTGACGACGAGTAACAAAACCGAAGAACCAAAAATATGTCAATTCCCGAAGTACACCATTGAAGACTAAGGAGAAGTCTTCCAATACATCCGTCTTGAAGACTCAAATTGCCCTGCTTCATCAAAAATTGGAGGCACAAAGTGCAGCTTCATCTCTTCAACAAGTCAATGTTATGTACACTACCGGTCAAATACTTGTATGTGAAGGTTGCGGAGGTGCGGGACATTGCACCGCCTTGTATTGAGCCACCATTGAGGAGGTAAATGCTTTTTAAAGGTTTAGACAAAATTCACTTGCACCAGGTACTTTTTGAAATACTTACAATCCTAATACAAAGTACTACCTAAATTTGTCTTACAAGAGCACAAATGTGCTAAATCCTCCACAACAAAATACATTTGTGACCCAACAACCACAAAACACGTTTGTGCCTCAACAACAACAACAACAACAACAACAACAACAACAACAAAATACCTTTATTCCACAACAATAAAGGTTCTACAATCCACCGGGCTATCAAAATCAAAATCAAAATCAAAATGTTAGAAATCATTAATCTCATTAATTAACATATTCATATATGTGACATTTTAATTTAGTCATAAAATTAAACTTGATCTAATGCATGCAAACATAAATAAGATAAGAGAAGGAATCGTCTTTCTTACTTTGGGATTTCGGATATTAGGGCACAAATGAGTTCTCATTCTCACTTGTTCTTGAGCTTTCCTAATGATGGATGAACAAAAGGATCCAAAATAGAATCCCTCCCAAAATTTTATACCCAAGGTAACCTCTTAAAAGTCTAATATTATTAGATCTAGAACAATATTAATCTTACTAAAAATGACCCAAAATATTTTTTTTGGTCTCTTGTAATTTCGGCCAAGAGAAGGAGGAAGAAGGAGTAATTATCTTTCTAAAATTGCTATAAGTTTTTAGATGATAATAGAATGAGTGTCTCACACTAGTAATTGTAGTGTATATTAGAAAAATAGAGTAAAAACCCTTGGCTTTTACCATGCAAAAACCGGTTGGAGGGAGGAGGATGCCCAATGCATGAGCAAGTTTTTCTACCCAAGAAAACATAGGTATGCATGGCTATATTAGGTTGGAATCATCATGTTTTCCACTTAAAAATAATTAACACAATTTAAACCTAATACTCCCTCCATTTTTTCGGCACTTATATAAAATGGGAGGTCCATTTTATATTTGTCATTTGTCAATTGTCACATGTTACTAGTCACGTGTTATTGTAATGTATTTTTAACGTATTAAAAATCAACGTATTAATAAAAATACGTCATGTACAAAATCGACTCAGTAATTCATAATTACTTGTACCAAAACGGTTTATCAAATATAAATCACAACGCCTTGTATTTATAATAAATTATTCATTCAGTTTCAATTGTTTCGTAAACAATAATCTTATCTAAATAATAAAACAATTTAATTACTTAGACCGTATCTTATTTAATCGAATTATAATAAGACACGTCAATAATAGTCAAAAAATCGTCCGTCAATTTTAAACAATTTAATTAACCCGTATCGACATACGATCAATTAAATAATCAATTAAGAGTGTCATCCTTTAGGTATGACCTAAGGGGATCAACTGATCACCACCGTCGCACGACAGTAATGTCAAACTCTAGTCAGCCAATCATTACCGATATGTGTGGACCAGTTGACTGTAAAATATTACATTCCACATGTATTCTTAAAATGAGATTTAAACATGTAATCATCATGATCGACAGTTGTGATCACATTATTGTCGGAGGACACATATTCCAACAATCTCCCACTTGTCCTCGACAAGTGTGCGTCACCAATTCTCTTGTCCTATTACTATCTCCCACTCAATGCAAGGTGTCTTTCAGATCGTACTTGCAAGTGATCATATCAAGAGTGGTTTCCTCGATCTGGAGAATAACTGATTAACCGGAATTATCTACCATAGATACCTTCCGAGCGTGGTCACGCATTTCCAGTTCATTACTCCTCGATTGGCCCTGAGATATTGTTATAACCCTGACAAGAGGTGGACAATTCCTATCGCACTTATTCCCTTCGACTAGCCACAATCATCATAACCCAAATTATGCCTATTTGACCCCATTTACAAAGGTCGTAGTAATATAAATCAAAGTTAATCTGAAACTGTGCCACCTTAGGCGAATAGTCTTTAGTCAAAAGAATTGACTCATTAGAATACTATAGTAGCTCTCGCCACGACCAGGCTATATAAATTTGTCAGAACTCTATAAGCGGTCATTAGCCCGACAGAGTGTTCTGAACAGTCTGCCTATGTGATCGACTAGTCATCTCACATGACTCCATGGAACTTGAACTTGCCATCAATCGTATCACACTCTAGTCACTTCAAGACGTCACCTCATGTAAGTGACTATGGGCGAATACAATACTAATCCATGTTCACTTTAACAGGGTTCAATTGTCTCTACAACCCGTTTGGATGTAACAAAGTACAAGGTGAGTTAATATTAACTCAAACGACAAATGTCGACATCACATTCGGGTATTCAATATCATATTACAACCTTGTGATGTATATCGTAAGTGTGTAAACACTAGTCGTTTGCAACATGAGTTTAACATACCATGTGTCCATGTGTTCAAACTCTTGAATTGCATTTTCCTTTATTTTCATGTTTGTCTCACATAGCATGAATCTTACCAAGTACATATCTAGTTTCCCAAACTAGGTATAGGTTCTTTACTTGAGAGAACTTTCTTGTTGTTTATCACATAACAAACGAATTATGGTGGTCGACATAACTCACACTAGTCAAGTGTTCTTCCAACTCATAATGTACCAGGTATATGTTTTGTAGGATCTTGCAACAATTGTCAAGATGATTTGCCTAGTACTTCTCATAAGTCCTATCAAATTTTGAAAATACTGGTTTTGGGTAACTTCTTACTATAACAAGTATCTTTTCAAATTTCTTATTTCTCTTTTTAGCTTGAATAGCTTAGGATTTTCATAAATCCTTACGCGTTTTCGAACTTCAATATGTGCAACTTCTTGTCACATAACAGAGTGTTCCGTCAAACACTAGAATAGCTCATTAGTTCTTCTCGAGAATTCATGACGATTCTTCTATGGCTTACCAATGACTCATCATGCTCTTAAGAATATGATTCATTATTGGACATGTGCATGATTATTCTAATGGCGGAAACATTAGTAATTTTTAATCATGTGATCAACCATTCTTAGGTTCAATGAATGACCATGACTGCTTATGGTAATTCCATTTTCATCGATATGAATAACCTACGTTTCTCGTTGATTTGATGTGTATATCTCAATACCTATCCAACATCCCATGATGTGATTGGATTCATCATAGTCCATTTTCATCCACAAATTAAAACTCAAATACTTCTTTGTGAAGATAGTATTAGCTCGTCATTCTCAGTGAGTAATGAGTTATAAATTTTACAAGATGATTGCTCCCACTAAATTTCATGTCTTCACATGATAATTTCAAAATCCCACTCAATTCCACATGTTTCGTAATTGACTACTCAATCGAAACATTTCAAGAATTGAAATATATTTTGCTTTCCCAAGTTATTAAGATTAAAACCATATATATTCCCAACATATCCTTTCAAAATACCTATTTTGAAGAGATTTCAATCTTAAACTTATGGAAAGAGATTCTAATCTCTAACTCACTCATTTTTATAATGATGCGTAGCAATGTCATTATTTAAATGTGAAATCTCATTAAATACACGTCCTTCTCAAAATACCCTTTTTCGGAAGGAGGTTTAACCATTTCATATTCATAATGAGGTTAAGTAATGACACTAGCGTGGTTAACAATTAACTTAGCTTTTGTAGATATCGGCATATCTTCCTTTGCAACTTTCAATCATAAATCTCATTTATATTCGAAGATGCAACTTTGTTTCATTTAGGCTCTTAAGTAAATATCAATATTGAAACTCTTAATTATATGTAGGTCATAGCCCAACTCAAAATGTCTTGTTGAGACTTTTCTTTACTCATTTTCTATCTTGTTTAGTCATTTTCTATCAAAACATTCTTTTGGTCTCCTCGTGTAGTTATCTTAAGAACATATTCTTTTGATTACTTCACTTGGTCTCTTTTGTCATGTAGAACTCATCTATTCGAGACCATAGATCTCATCTATTCATGTATACTATCTAATTTGGTATACAAATCATTCTTTCTTTCGTAGATCTCATTTGCTCAAGCATACAAGTTATTATTCTTTGTATTCGTTGTGTCTTCATTTTTCTCCCACTCTATCTTTAGAATAAATACACTAGATATTCAAAGATAGCTTATGAGACACAAATAATTATTTTAAAGTAGAAGGAGGACTATCTCATAGATTGACTAATAGATTTTAGATTTGATGAGTGCACTTGGTAGTTGACATCCCTTTAGAAGAGTTAATCAACTCAACATCACTTTATAATTGATCATACACAAGCCTTATGCTTGTGAACATATAATGAATCCCATCATTATAATTGTCTATTGGATCACTTTAAGTAGATGATCATATGTTTCTATGTGCAAGCATATAAAGATGCATTATTAGAACAAATAAATACGATAAAAGGGGTGACTTGGGTTGCAAGCCAAGCCACCATAATCCAAAATAAAACCATTGTTTAGAAAGGATAAACCATTTCCATGTCAAACACGGAAATCAAAATAGTTCTAAAAATTCATAAAATTAAAATAAAGACAATAAAAGCCAAGCTTCATCGGTAGCTACTCCTAGCTCCTTCATGATTTCTCAAGCTTGCTTCTCTTTTCCTTTGTCTTTGATTGGTGGAGGCCCTATTTACAATAAAAGGGGATACATTATCACAACTTTGTATCAAAATACCATTGTTGAATTAGAAACATAAAAGAAAGGATACTCATTTACCTACTGGAGTGATCTTTCCAGCTTTGATGTCACCAAGATACTTGGAACAATTCCTCTTCCAATGTCCAACACCATTACAATAATGGCATTTATCAAGAGGACCCTTCTTGGTCTTGGAAGTGCTAGCTTCAAAAGTCTTAGCCTTAGTGGACATGGGAGCTTGCCTCCTACCCTTTTTCCCATTCTTTTTGAACTTCACCTTGCTCTTAGTGCTTATATTAACCCTTAGATGGGTTAACATTTAACCCCATGTCTCTTTCGGCTTGCACAAGTAACTTGTGCAACTCTTCAAGAGACACGTCCTTGTCTTGCATATTGAAATTCACCCGGAAATGTACATATGCTTTGACTTTGGATAAGGAGTGAAGAATCCTATCAACAATGAGCTCCTTGGGTATTTCAACCTTTTGAAGTTTCAATGTCTCGACTAGCTCCAACAATTTCAGCACGTGAAGGCTAACCTTTTGGCCCTCCTTAAAATCGAGATCAAAAAATGCCGAGGCCGCCGTATATTGGACGATCCTCGGTGCTTGCGAAAACATTGTCACAAGTTTGGAATAGATTTCATAAGCGGTGCCCATTTTGAAGGCTCTCCTTTGGAGATCCGCCTCCATAGCAAAAATCAACACATTTTTCATAGCGGCGGACTCTTTGTGGTAAGCCTCATATGCTTCCCTAGTGACGGCACTCGACCTAGCATTCGGTTCGGGTGGGGAGGCCTCGGTGAGGTAACGAAGCTTGTCGTCACCTTGGGCGGCTAATTTGAGTTGGGCATCCCAATCGGAGAAATTTGACCCATTCTTTTCAAGTTTACAACGATCCATGAAGGATCGGAGCCATGAAACATTAGTGAGAGGTGCGGCGTTGGTGTTTGGTGCGGCCATTTGTTATGAGAAATAAAAGTGGTCTACAAAATAAAATAGAATGAATAAAACACTTGTCGTTTAAAAATAATAATAACACTCGTAAATTTTTTAATTTAAACAAGTTTTATTGCATTTATCTAGTGACCTCTACCCAACTTTGATAAATGATTCCAAGACCCAAATTCATATTAACTTAGGCATCGGTAAAGCCGAATACAACCCTTATCAATATAACTCGGTGGATTAACTCTTTAATCGATTCTACTTTTAGAACTCTTGGTCGATAAATTTACATTAAAATTTATCTTTAGCCCGAAACACATCCGGCAACCGCGAGAATACTTTCGTTGAGTTCAACCCAAATTTCGAATAAATGTGTCCATGAAACAAATTTATATCAACTTGGGCATCGATAAAGCCGAATACATCCCTCATCATTATAAATTCGGTGGGTAGACATTTATCACCCACTTCCCCTAGGTAGTAAGGTTTGTACCCCGGTAAAGCCGAATGCACTCCCTCACGAAATAGGTTTTCATGGTTTCTAATTTTTGGTAAGGCTAAGTCTCAATTGTTTATTTTAGCGATAGGTCATGTCAATTTATTATATATCACATTTTAAGTGAACTAAAGCGGTGAACTACGATAATTGTAATTGACACGGTCGATAAACTCGATTTAAAATGCATGTTTAGTTATGGCGATTTAGCGATGCATGCAACATATAAATAAAATGCAAAGCATAAATAAAATCCTAGTATGGCCTTCCAAAAATAATAAATCTAATAAATTATTACAAATTCGGAAACCAACTCCTTTGGTCCCTTGAACTTCGGTGTTAGCACGCATTTCAAGGCAATACTTTCTTTGATGGATCGCCTTCTCGAGTGGCACCGTTTTCAAGGTACTCCGGAATAAATAAATTACATAATTTCCTATTACACATTTGTAATTAAAAATAAAAATAAATCTATTAAATTACAAAACGGTGATACGAGATCACAATAATTACAACCGAATTGATATTCCCATACATTTCGGGTAATACCAATTAAAACTAAGGCCATACTAAGTAAAATTACATAATTCAAAAATTACATAAAATTAAAATATGACAATGATAAACAAAATTCAGCATTATAATATGTATGAACATGCTCAATTTTATGCTAAATCGCCTTTAAAGAGCCAATATCGTATATTAATCGGTTTTTACGGATTTGCGTGATTTAACCTTTTAAAATCACAATAATTACATAAATTCATATTTATGTACAAGTTAATTACCCTAAACATCTTAGGACTCAAAATTAGTCTCCACTAACATTTTGACAATAATTAACCTAGATTTCTTAATATTGTTCATAAATGGACCTAAAAATTACAAAATTGCTATAAACTTCAAATTAAATCATAAAAATTTCAAATAATTTCAAAATTCAAAATTTAAACTCATGAACATTCTGCAAAAATTACCATGACATTCATAATGTTCAAAACTTAGGTTAAAAAGTTCGAAAATTTATCGAGAAAAAAAAACAATGTTGCGATTTATCGGTTTTAACTATTATGACCATAAAAATATGAGAAAAATTATTTTTATCAACTTTTCACTTTTAGATCTGAAATATATGATAAAATTCAACATGTTACGTTTTTCCTTTAGTCATGAACTATGTTTTAGCATTATTACTAATTATAGTCACTATTTATGTGATTTTTCATCAAAAATTCATAAATCATGCATAAAGACTTAATTATAGCCAACTATTTTACACACATCTTGTAAAATTGCATGTGACAACATACTAAATTTCCATTACCAGATTCGAAATATAACTCATATTAACTTATTTACCCATTTAAATACGATTTTAACTTGAAAAATCCATATTTCGAGCATATCAACTCATTTTATCATGAAAATGTACAGGCCATTATTTGATAATATATGTGAAAACATATCCAAAAAAAAAAATTAAAAATTTGAAGTTTAGCTAATTTTCGTCCAAACATGACATTTTTATCATAAAAATCACATTTTAATGCCTAATTGTATACAATGAACAATAAAATCCATAAATAAACCAAAATGTCCTAAAAATCACCTAGGACCAGAAACTTTTAACATGCAAATTTATTTTAAGTTTAATCTTCATAAATCCATGCTAATTTGTTTTGTATGTTAATCATATAACTCGGAAAAAGTATAAACCGATTTGCATGCAAACAACCTAAAGCTCTGATACCACTTGTTAGAAATCATTAATCTCATTAATTAACATATTCATCTATGTGACATTTTAATTTAGTCATAAAATTAAACTAGATCTTATGCATGCAAACATAAATAAGATAAGAGAAGGAATCGTCTTTCTTACTTTGGGATTTTGGATATTAGGGCACAAATGAGTTCTCGTTCTCACTTGTTCTTGAGCTTTCCTAATGATGGATGAACAAAAGGATCCAAAATAGAATCCCTCCCAAAAGTTTGTACCCAAGCTAACCTCTTAAAAGACTAATATTATTAGATCTAGAACAATATTAATCTCACTAAAAATGACCCAAAATATTTATTTTGGTCTCTTGTAATTTCGGCCAAGAGAGGGAGGAAGAAGGAGTAATTATCTTTCTAAAATTTCTATAAGTTTTTAGATGATAATAGAATGAATGTCTCACACTAGTAATTGTAGTGTATATTAGAAAAATAGAGTAAAAACCCTTGGCTTTTACCATGCAAAAACCAAGAAAACATAGGTATGCATGGCTATATTAGGTTGTAATCATCATGTTTTCCACTTAAAAATAATTAACACAATTTAAACCTAATACTCCCTCCATTTTTTCGGCACTTATATTAAATGGGAGGTCCACTTTATATTTGTCATTTGTCAATTGTCACATGCTACTAGTCATGTTTTATTGTACTGTATTTTTAAAATATTAAAAATCAACGTATTAATAAAAATACGTCATGTACAAAATCGACTCAGTAATTCATAATTACTTGTACCAAAATGGTTTATCAATTATAAATCAGAACATCTTGTATTTATAATAAATTATTCATTCAGTTTCAATTGTTTTGTAAACAATAATCTTATCTAAGTAATAAAACAATTTGATTACTTAGACCGTATCTTATTTAATCGAATTATAATAAGACACGTCAATAATACTCACAAAATTGTCCGTCAATTTTAAGCAATTTAATTAACCCGTATCGACATACGATCAATTAAATAATCAATTAAGAGTGTCACCCTTTAGGTATGACCTAAGGGGATCAACTGATCACCACCGTCGCACGACAGTAATGTCAATCTCTAGTCAGCCAATCATTACCGATATGTGTGGACCAGTTGACTGTAAAATATTACATCCCACATGTATTCTTAAAATGAGATTTAAACATGTGATCATCATGATCGACAGTTGTGATCGCATTATTGTCGGAGGACACATATTCCAACACAAAATCAAAACTAAAATCAAAATCAAAGGTTACCTCAACAAAATTTTCAACAAAACATCCAACAAACTCAAGGTCAATCTTCAAATTCTCAACAAAATGACCATGGGGGAGCAAACTTGAAGCCTTAGTGATGCAAATGGCTAAGACTCAGTCCGAATTGTTGGCTCAAATGCAAAAGAGTGATCAGGCTCATAATGCCGCCATCAAAATGTTAAAGAATCAAATGGCCCAACTAGCCTCTTCTAGCTCGCAAAGGAAAACGGTGTTGGAGTAGTGTCCTCCGCAATAGTGCGTCTACATAATAAATCTCGTAAAAGGAATATCAGGGATATAATATATTATTTGTCAAATGATTAACGTAAATCGGTAACGCTTGACTGACTATAATTTGACGTTACTGCCATATGACGGCGGTGATCAGTTGATCGCTCTCGGTCACACCTATAGGATGATGCTCAAAATGGAATAATTAATTATTTGTATATGGATACAATTTAATTAATTTCTTGTATAATATTGATTTATAATTAGTTAGGAGATTTTGTTATTTGATGACGAGTTACGAACTCGGGCCAAGAGTATTTATTATTAAATATACGATAATTAATTAGTAAATGTTATGCGATAATTTAGTAATTAACAGTTAATTAGCTAAAGTATTACGATATGTGTGTATGTTTTGAGGCGGAGGTAATTAGCTAATTAAACTTATAAGACGTTGTAAAATTAGCTAATAGAGTTTTATGGGACATATTTTATATATATAAAATGGACTAATAATACTTAAAAGTTGGGTGAACATTATTTGTTAATTTATATTATTTAAGTGTTAAATAATTAAATTAATATTTAATTATATAAGATAATTAAATATACGATTTATAAGCATTTGTGGGACAAATGTCAAAAATTAAAATGGACCCGAAATTGTAGTGGACAAGGTTGGTGGAGTCTTATTAGATCATATGAATGATGTAATGATAAGCTCACCCCACTAACAAATGTTCCTCATTTGTTTACATTTTGAGGTCTATAAATACCCCTCATATTACACACATAAGGGATTGATTTTTAAGAAAAAAAAAAGAGTCTATGAGGGCTTTTTGGCCGGTTTGATAAGAGTAAGAAAAAACCAAAAAAATTCTTCATCTTCTTCATCAAGAATTTGATCAAAAGTTGATCAAACCTCATCAAATAAAAATCATAAAATAATAATATGCATCAACTAATATTATTAGTGTAATAATATTTTACATATTATACATGAATATCCTAATATTATCTAGTTAGTAAATTAGGATATCTTTTGAGCTAATCTTGTGTGCCACTTAGAGGAGATCACCTAGGTTGGTGATTTGGATTTAGGAGGATCATCCAACATACTTTAGCTCAAGAACAACAAAAGGTAGGAGACCTTTGTTGTGCCCAATTTCCTTTTAAGCAATGTAAGTAAAATTTATCTTTTTGAATTTTTAAGCCATCTTATAAACTTGCATGTAACTAGATCATTAAAGCCAAATTAACAAGTAATTTGGTAACTAATTAGAGGTGTCTACTTAGGGGTCTAATACATTCAGATGGGTTAACTACCACCCCAAGGTGAGACACCACACGATACCGTTATTCCTATTACCTTGAGAAATGATACCAAATATGTTGAGCCCCATATGCCCAAAGAAAGTGAGAAGGTACTTGTTCAAATGGAGGTTTGTCCTATCTCAAAGAAGGTTGATGCTATTCCAAAGAAGGTTGTTGAACCCATTGTCATAGAGAAAGTGAAAGATGTGGAGGATGCTCCTCCAAATAAAGATGTTGAAGTCAAAGTTCCGGAAAAAGTCAAAGTGCCTTTCCCTCATAGATTGGCATTCCATTTTTAGCTTTTCCATTCCATGCATCATTGGTACCTATACTATTGATAAAGCTTTATGTGATCTAGGTTCTAGTGTGAGTGTGATGTCATATTCGATTTGTGATAAGATAAATATGGGAGTCTTGAAATGTGCTAGAGTCACTTTGCAAATGGCGGACCGTTCAATAAAACACCCTTTGGGAGTTTTGGAGGATGTTCCAATTAAAGTTGGTAAATTTTTCATTCCGGTTGATTTTATCGTTCCTGACATAGCCGAAGATGCACAAATCCTAATCATTTTGGGTAGATCTTTTCTACATACCGTGGGTGCGGTAATTGATGTCAAGAATGGTAAGTTAACATTGGAAGTTGGTGACGATAAGGTCATATATAACTTGAATAGTGCCATGAAGAGTCTAATGCTTAAGGAGTCTCGTTATTCTATTGACGTTTTGGATATTGTTGTTGTTGTTATAGAAGACTCTATACCTCGATCTTTGGCTAAAGATCCCTTGGAGGCACTCTTGTTATTGGAATCATTTGTAGGTGATGATGAGAATGGATTTGCGGAAGTGGATGCTTTGCAGGTTAATTTGGATGGAGAAGAGCTAACATTAGAGGAAAGCTCACAATTTGTAGGTTTGGTTTCTACTCTTCAAGATCTTGAGGTACAAAAAACCCGAACTTAAACTCCTCCCCTCTAATTTGAAATATGCTTTTCTAGATGATTCGGAAATGTGTCCGGTTATTGTTAGTGCTCATTTGAGTGAGAGTCAAATGTCTTCATTGCTAAATGTGTTGAGAACTCACAAGAAAGTCACTGGTTATAAACTTGATGATTTGAAGGGCATAAGCCCATATTTTTGCATGCATAGAATCTATCTATAAGATGATCATAAACCATGTGTCCAAGGTCAAAAATGTTGAAATCCAAACATGTAATAAGTGGTTAAAAAAGAGGTCATAAAATTGTTGAATGCGGGAATTATTTATGCAATTTCCGACTCTAAGTGGGTTAGTTCGGTCCAAGTGGTTCCTAAGAAAGGAGGAACCATCATAGTCAAAAATCATAAAAATGAACTTATTCCCACTAGAATTATGAAGGGATGGGGCATGTGCATTGACTATAGGAGATTAAATTTGGCCACCAAGAAAGACCACTGCCCATTACCCTTTATTGATCAAATGTTGGAAAGGTTGGCATGTCACAAATACTTTTGCTACTTAGATGGTTATTCCGGGTTCTTTCAAATACCTATTCACCCCGATGACCAAGAGAAGACCGCATTTACATGCCCTTATGGTACATTTGCCTACCGTAGGATGCCTTTTGGTCTTTGTAATGCCCCAGCTACCTTCCCATGTTGGATGATAAGAATCTTTCCTGAGGAGGTGTTTGTGGATGATTTTAGTGTTTATGGTTCTTCATTTGATGCATGTTTGGCTAACTTGACTAAATTTTTGAAGCGTTGTGAAGAATTTGACTTTGCTTTGAGTTGGGAGAAGTGTCACTTCATGGTTAATGAAGGAGTGGTGCTTGGCCATATTATTTCCGAAAGAGGTATTGAAGTGGACTGTTGAAGTGGACTGTGCTAAGGTCCAAGTTATTGAACAACTACCCCCACTGGTAAATATCAAAAGTGTAAGGAGTTTCTTAGGCCATGCGGGATTCTATCGCCGTTTTATTAAAGATTTTTCTAAGATTGCCAAACCCCTTACGGAGATTCTTTTAAAACATGCTCCATTTGTGTTTACTAATTATTGTCTTACGTATTTAAATAGGATTAAGAAAGCCTTGATCTCCGCACCTATCATCCAATCACCGGATTGGAACTTGCCATTTGAACTCATGTGTGATACAAGTGACTATGCGGTAAGTGTCGTGCTAGGAAAAAAGGAAAGACAAGGTGCTCCATGCTATCTACTATGCTAGTAAAACCTTGGATGCGGCTCTAATCAATTATGATACCACGGAGAAAGAGCTACTTGCCATTGTCTATACCTTAGACAAATTTCGCTCTTATTTGATTGGGTCCAAAGTCAATGTTCATATCGATCATGCCGCTTTGAAGCATCTCCTAGCCAAGCAAGAGGCCAAGCCAAGGCTTATAAGATGGATCTTTCTTTTGCAAGAATTTGATCTAGAGATTCGTGACAAGAAGGGAGCCGAAAATGTTGTTGCCGATCACTTATCCCGATTGAAGTATGATGATGGAGGTATTCATATACCTATTGATGATTCTTTCACTGATGACTCCTTGATGATGTTGGAGGCTAATACATCATGGTATGCCGACATAGCGAACTTTCTAGTTGGAAAGGAGTTGCCACCTGTGGACACGTGGCCACGGGGTAGCTTGGAAAAAAGCGTTTGCATTTGTGGAGTCGCCACCAATTTTTATGGGAAATTGGAACCGTTCGAATACCTCGTGTCATGTCAAGCCACAAAGTAATGACATGAACAATAAGAACTCGTTGCCGTTAGAATTCTATGTCTAAAATGACTCTCGTGGATGCCAATGAACACGGATATTCACAGAGATCTGAAGTAAGGGGTGGGGGTACATATTAGGAAGTTCTTTTGCTGAACACCTAATCCCGCCCACCTCAATAGCGGCCTCTACAAATGATTAGGGAAATCATTCGTACTTGATATGTCGTCGATTATATGCATGCAATGCATCAAACAATGTTTTGACCCTAGCATGTGAGATTAACTAAGTCGGTGAACAAATAATTAGCACTTATTAATGTCGAATTAGGGTTTGGAATTAATTACATGTGAAAAATAAATAAATAAACATAATAATGATAATGAATAAATAAATAACGATAATTAAAATTCCAATAAATTACAATGATCCGATTGATTTACGTCAAAAATATATTTAAGACGGACAATTTGAGATAATGAAAGGAAAATAAAATATAGACAGATTAGGAGGTGATATTACGGCTAATAGTCGATTAATTACGTAATTAAGGGATTAGGTCAAAGCAAGAACGGAAGTTCAGGGACAGAAATCACCCCGGAACAGGCGCAACATTGTTGTGTCCCTTGGAAGAGGCGCAGTGGTCACTGCTTCTGTTCCTGAAGTGAGTTCTGGATGTGAAGTCAGAACTGCGAGTTGTTAATGTTCGTTGGCAATTTTAATGGTTGATTAATGATATTATACTCAAGTGAAGGTGTTTTAGCGTATTATTAACATGTGAAACCGTCATAAAAGCAATAAAACAAATTAAAACGGGTTAAAACAAATTAAAAACGAACTAGGTCGAACTAGGTTAAATTATGAAGATGGAAACGAATTGAAAGAATTAGACAAACTGGAAATAAACGGTAAAAATATATTCAAAGGCGAATCTCAGAAACTTGATAGGAACAAATCGAGTCTCTAAAAATACGGGTTTGATTAATGGCGAAAACCCCCAAATATTGATTATAAAGGATTTAAACCGTAAATAAAACATGATAATTACTAAGAATATGTATTAACAGATTATTATGTATGGAGAAAAAAGAAGAAAACAAGAAAAAGAAGCAAAAGGGACGAACTAACAGAGAACCGAGTAAGAAGAAGAAAAGCAGGAACTGCGGAAGCCTCTGGAAGAGGCGCAACAGATGCTGTGACTCTTCAAAGAGGCACAGCAGTTGCTGCGTTTCTTCTCGACGTCTGCCCACTGTTAATTCGTAAAAACAGTTTAATGAAGGGGTTTTAGAAATCGGTTTTAAGCATACTTTCGACGTAAATCTTACATTAATTAGTGCAATAAATGTAATACAATAAAAAGAGGGGATTTACACCATCAGACTTACATGTTTGACGAAATGAGATTAACTAAGTTAACGTATAGTGATTGCTCTACTCGAATGTATGTAGAAAGTGCCCTCGTTAGAGTATTTAGATTAAATTGATTGATGTGTAGTGGTCAAATTGGTCGGTCATGCAACGTGACTGGTACTCAGAATGATCTGAGCTTACGTGGTCGATTGATCAAGCACGTAGGCATCAAAAGCTTAGAGCGCGGTCTTAGAATGCAAAGGGAGAAGAGAAGGGCGGATACTCGCCTGAAAATTATGTGGAACGAAGGTCCCTATTTATACTAGAAAATATGGAGTGTTATGGAATGACTCAAACTTTCGAAATAAATAACGGAAAAATCTGAAAATACGTAGAAAATGGCTGGGGAAGAGGTGCAACAGCTGCTGCGTCCTTTCCCCAGAGGTTTCCTCCTGCGGAAAAAAGAATTCCGCGTTTCTTTTAGGGAATTGCGGTGGATCTCAACTTCCTTATTCTTTAAAATAATATTTTCGGGATATGTTTTACCAAAAGATATAATCTTAATTTATGGAATGAATATCCGGAATATTCTAGGACATTCCGACTCGGCAGTTTGAACGGTTTCTTAGAAAATGAAGCGGTTTTTTGACCCAGACTCCAAATGAACTATAATTACTGTCAAAACGACCGTATTGGCGCGTAGATGACAACCAAGGGGTAGACACAAGTATTTGAGCTATCACTTGACAATAAACTTACGAACTTTCATAAATCGTTCCGCGTACCAAACATGCGGCCTAATCATCATCGGGTGGTTGGCTGGAGGTGTAGAAATGAGGTATCTACAGAGCCCCCACTTTGACTGAGGCTTGGACAAGGCAAAAGTAAAAGTAAATCCATCAGGTCAATCGAAGATTACAACCTGACGACTATGGCGACGCGAGGCGGCTCAAGGGGTCTGAGCCAAGGACCTGTCGTCGGAAACATTTTAGAGTCTGTCGACTTTCGGGGAGGGTCGTTTAAAGTCCATTAGACTATGTAAGGAGGCTCGCCAGCCATAAGAAGAAACCATACCTGAGACTTCTTTCTAAAAACGAATAATACTGAGGACAGCAGGACGTCGGTAGAAACTGCTGGGGAATATCTGCTCGCGTCGGTCTCAAGCGAACTCTCGTCGGGGAATATATTGATGATTCTGTCTGGGTTGAATTACTTCTGGGAAATCTGCTTGTGTCTGCTTCCAAACAAACTCCATCTCTCGAGAAGCATAATCGACTGTCATGAACTCTCGGTGGGTAAAGGGTATTGATAAAGGTGCGTCGAAACATCGTTAGAAATCCGCTCGTTGTTGCAAGCGAAGTCCTTGCTGGGAGATAAAATACTGCGACGGTTCGCAGTCTGCTTGACAAACTACGGGAGATAGAATACTACGACGGCTTCGCAGTCTGCTTTAGAAAAATATACGGGTCCGGACAAAAATAAATGCCCAATAGAACCGAATATATGATATATGGTGTTGGAGAAGAGGCTCACCAAAGATGGGCCCACAAACAACTAACTTATAACGAACTTTTGAAAATTGAGTTGGAAGGGAGCTGGGGAGAATGAAGACTTGGGCGAAACTTCCAGTTGGAGAAAGCACTACTTCTGACATTCACCTGCATGGTTAGTAATGTAATCTAATAGGCAAATAGCACACATCGTATGAGGAAACGCAATTAGCACATGGATATCAAATGAGGAAGGAAACATACAAGTTTTGAATGCTCTTTCTTTATAAAATTTTTTAAAACCTGAAATAAAGGTGGAATTGGTAATGCGTTATGCATATTCAATGGGCTCTAGATATATGACTTGACAGGACATCGACTCACTAGGATGCAAGACGATAGACTGACGCAACGTTGACTTAGATTTGACGTGACACAGGGACGAATTTGACAGACTTTTCTTAAGTATGCGCAACCCCTAGCCGAGCGTGGGTGACAATGCGTATGAGTTCCAAAGGTAGAAGAATTGCAAGAATGATGACGTCATATAATGGCAAGGCTGTTGGGAAATGTGTCCTCAACAATAGTGCGATCATGTGATTTAAATATCATTATTAAATCTCATTTTAAAGAATACAATTGGGAAGTAATTTGGTTACTGTCAACTGGTCAACATATATCGGTAATGATTGGCTGACTAGAGTTTGACATTACCGACACATCGTATGACGGTGGTGATCGATTGACCCCTAGGTCATACCTATAGGGCAATACTCTTAATTGATCATTTAATTAATCGTATAATGTTACGAGTTAATTAAATTACTTGAAAAATTGACGGACAATTTTGGAAGTAAAATTTACGTATCAAATTGAAATGTGATTAAATGAGATGCGGTTTGAGTAATCGAATTGTATCATTACTCGGATGAAATTATTGTTTAAAGAAACAATTGGATTTGAATGAATTATTATAAATGCGATTTATAAACGGTAAAATATTTTGGTACAAGTAATTATGAATTACTAAGTCGATTTTTGTATATGACGTATTTTTATTAATACGTTGATTTTTAATATGTTAAAAATACATAACGAATTTATGTTACATATGACATGTGACATATTGACAATTGACAAAAATAAAATGGATTTCATATTATCCATTTGGACCGAAATATTGGACTTAATTAACATATTCTTATAATGTTAATTAGTGTAGTGGAAGATGTAATCATTCTTTTTACACTAGGCATGCATACCTAGTGCTTCTTGTGGAAGAGCACCTAGCCCATGCATTGGCCTTCCTCTTCCACCCAACCGGTTTTCCCTTGGTTAGAACAAGGGTGCTTTTGCTTAAATTATTATCATTCTCTATATGCATGTTTTTGGTGATAATTTTATTCATTCACTTCACAACATATTATTTTTAGAGAGATAAAAATAATACTCTTCCTACTTACTACTCCTACCCGGTTTTAGAGAGTAAAAACCAAAACTTTTTGGTTCAATTTTTCACTAGATTAATATTATACTAGCTCAAATAATATTAATTAGATTAAGAGTTAGCTTTGGGTATTATTCCTAAGGAGAGATCCTACACTTGGATCTTGTTCTTCCATTAAAGGAAAGCTCAAGAACAAAAGAGAAGGAGATCTCTTTTGTGCCCATATGAACCGAAAACAACAATGTAAGGATATGATTTCTTCTCTTTTATTATATTGTTTGCATGCATAAAATCCGCATTAATTTTATGACAAATTAATTTTGACATATAAGAGTATGTTTGTATGTATATGAATCTACATTTCCTTCAATCGGTATCATGAGCCACGGTTGTTTGCATGCAAATTGGTTAAAAGTTTTTCCGAGTTATATGAATAACAAAATAAAACTTGTAAAAATTTGTGTTATTATGATATATCACGAAATTATTACATGCATGTTAATATTTCTGGTCCTAAAGTGTTTTAGGATATTTTGGTTAATTTTTCGGATTTTTATTGTTCATAATTTACAATAATGGCATTTAAATGTGATTTTATGAGTAAAAATGTCATTTTTGGTCTAAAAATAGCTATACTTCGAATTTTCACTTGGTTTTTGGATATGTTGTTACATATATTATTTTGAGATAACCTGTAAATTTTCATAATTTTTGGACTTGTTATGCTCGAAAAATGAATTTTTCATTATTAAATTCGGATTTAAGAGAAAAATAGGTTAATATGAGTTAAATTTCGAATCTGGTCATAGAAAATTAATATATTGTCACATGCAATTTTACAAGATGTGTGTAAAATAATTGGCTATAAAGAAGTCTTTTAGCATGATTTATGAATTTTTGAAGAAAAATAGCATAAATAGTGACATTATTAGTTGGAAATTAATAAAACATAATCTATGACTTAGGAAAAACGTCTAATGTTGCATTTTATTGTATTTTTCAGATCTAAAATTGAAAAGTTAATGAAAATAATTTTTCCTTGTTTTTATGATTATTTTATTAAATATTGATAAACCGCAACATTGTTTTTCCTAAAATTTTCAAATTTTTAACCTAAGATTTTGAACATTATGAGTGTCATGGATTTTTTTTTCCAGAATGTTCATGAATTTAAATTTCAAATTTTGAATTTATTTGAAATTTTTGGATTTATTTGAAGTTTAATAGCTTATTTTTGTATTTTTAGTCCTTTTATGAACAATTTTGTAAATAAAAGTTAATTATGGTCAAATTACTAGTGGAGACTATATTTTGAGTCCTAAGAGGTTAGGGTAATTAACTTATGCATAAATATGAGTTTATGCATTTTTGTGATTATAAAATGTTGAAATCACGCAAACTGTGAAAAACCGAGTAATATACGATATTGGCTAATTAAAAGGCGATTTAGCATAAAAATTGAGCATGTTCATACATATTATAATGCTGCATTTTTCTTTATGATTGTCATAATTTTAATTTATGTAATTTTGAATTATGTAATTTTACTTAGTATGGCCTTAGATTTTAATTGGTATTTCCCGAAATGTATGGGAATATCGATTCAGTTGTAATTTTTATTGTGATCTCGTATCACCGTTTTGTAATTTAATAGATTTATTTTATTTTAGTTACAAATGTATAAATAGGAAATTATGTAATTTATTATGTAATTTTATTCATTCCGGAGTTCCAAAAGACGGATTTCTTCAAGAATGGCGATACATAAAGACGGTGTTACCTCGAGATGTGTGCCACAACCGAAGTCATAGGGACCAATGGAGTTGGTTTCCGAATATGTAATAGATTAATAGTTTTTCTATTTTAGGAAAGGCCATACTAGGATTTATTTATCTTTTATGCTTGCATTTTATTTTATGTCACATGCATCGCTAAATCGCCATAACTAAAACATGGATCTTTATTTTATCGAGTTTTTCGACCGTGTCAATTAAAATTATCGTAGTTCACCGCTTTAGTTCACTTAAAACGTGATAGATAATAAATTGACATGACCTCTCGCTAAAACAATTAATTGAGACATAGCCTTACCAAATAGTAGAAACCATGAAAACCTATTTCGCGAGGGAGTGCGCTCGGCCCCACCGGGGTACAAACCTTGTTACGTAGGGGAAGTGGGTGATGAATGTTAATCCACCGAATTCATGTTGATAAGGGATGTATCGGCCACACCGTGCCCAAGTTAATGTGGGTTTGGATCATGGACACATTTATTCGAAATTTGGATTGAACTCAACAAAAGTATTTGATAAGGGATGTATCGGCCCCACCGTGCCCTTGTCGATGTGTTTTGGGCTATAGATAATTGTTAATGTAATATTATCGACCAAGAGTTCTAAAAGTAGAATCGATTAAACGTTAATCCACCGAGTTATATTGATAAAGGATGTATCCGCCCCACCGTGCCTAAGTCAATATGAATTTGGGTCTTGGAATCATTTATCATAGTTGGGTAGAGGTCACTATGTAAATGCTTTACTTGTTGTTTACAAGTATTAATAAAACGATAAATGTCAAGTTTTCCACTATTCCGTTGTTATATTGTTCTATTTCTTTACCACAATTCATATACGATATCATTTTGTTTTTGATACAAATCTCCATTAAAACATCGTAACTAAAGACAAAATTTGAATTTGCTTCTAAAACCTCAAACGAACCATTGCTAAGGATCTCTTGTAAAGAGTATAGATTAAAGTTATTCATTATCAAACAGGTTTTTGATTCTTGACTAACACTTCTACTTACAATGGACTATGTTTCATATGCTTAATTGAATTAAGTACTTTGAAGCGATAAATTGTTTTGGTGATTAGATTTTCAGAATTCGTAATTGACCAAAAATAACGCAACCACTTCAATGAAAGTTTTAAGACTAAAACAAACAAATGAAGAGTAATCTTCATGAATTCAATTTTGCTTCTCAAAGCAAAAACTCATTGAAATGAGTGGGAGCATTCTCTTAAACCGTTAAGATGAGGACGAGGTTCAAGAAGTAAAGATAACAATGGAATTGATACAAGGTAATGTTAAAGGTAAAGTCATTAAGAAATGACGATACTAAACCTATCAATCCCGACCAATAAAGTTTCCATTGTCTTAAATGTTAGACACGAGAAAGGAAACTACCCCAAATTATTGAAGAATCAACAAGTTAGTTGTGGGACATCTAATGGGACCTTCTTCGTTAAATGTTTATTTGATTAAACATAAATTTTGCTAGTATTACTTCAAATATTAGAAACCTATGGAGGTTTTCATCATTGTACTTGATACATAGGATGATTAGAATATGACGACTAGCAACAATAATGTCGAGAGATAGAGTAATTGTGTACTCAATCTAGTTTTTGGATTTAAACTTGTACTTAATTGTGACTATTAAGTGCATAAACTCTAAATAAGAATATAAACTTGTTAAGATACAAAAGAGGTTTTCACTTTTGTGACCCTATACACCACGATTTGATGTATGGTTAGCCCATTATCAAGGTGATTATATTCTAAACCAAACTAGAATAATATATCATGAAGATGATGCAAGACTCAAAATTGGTAACCCAAGATTAAACCTTAAAATTTTGGAATGATGAACGCAAAGAGTTATCGAGTACTCTTGAAACCACTAGATTGTTAATGGTATATGCGTATCTTGTATTCAAAGCAAGATGTCTCGTGCCTTTTGGTTGAAAAGGAGATCGAGATTGTAAGTCATTGATCCAAAATAGGTTGATCATTTTCTTTTACCAACGATTTAAGTTGACACTATTATGTTCACTTAATAAGGTAAATAGAGAAATCTTTGAAGAAGTTCAAAGTATTCAAAGAATCACGATTTAGTCGTGATGGGATTATCAAAGTGAAGACTTTGATATAAGCCAAAGGAAAGGTGATTTAATATCACAAGTTAATCTCTCTTAACACACATTATGGGACAATGTGTGGTTGGATAAGAAATCAAACGCTATTCGATATGGTTTGGACTTCGATCAAGTTACTTTGAGTTACTTGATCCCTTGGGGATTTTATCATTTTGTCTAAATTATTTTCCACTAAATCATATGAGATATGAAATGGTAAGGGTACCATATTTGTAAGTTTTCACAAGAAACAAATGCTCATTTTTCCCTTTCTTTTCTCACGAGTACAACGGGTTTGCGCCTCGTGAAGCTGTCTTTCTAAAATACAAGTTTATTTCTAGAAGACAGAGTGGGAGAATTTATTCAAGAGCCACAAAGAATGTTATGTCGCAAGAAACTGGTCTTTCTTGGCTACATGAGACGTTTTGTGTAAGATGTTGTTTCTTTAAAACCTAGGAGGTTAAATTCGTCAAATTGTTGAAAATGATGGATTCATGCTACTTTTAAGAAAGTAAAGAGCTTATAACTTACAAAGAAATCGTTTGATTCAAATTGATTACTTCTAGAAAGTAATGAACATATGACTTACATAAGAGTGTTTAAGTCACAACTCAATATAAGGCTTAGAGCCATGAAAATCCGAAATAAAAAGGCTTGATTAGTTGCAAAGGGTTTTGCACTAATAAAGAGAGATTTCAAGGTTGATTGGTTGCAAAGGGTTTTTACACCAATTGAAATGCTTAAGTCTATTTGGATCTTCTTAGGGATTGTGTTTCATTATTATGAAATACATAGCGAGTGAATCTAAAACCCACTTCTTCAATTAGAAGGAATGTATTCAATACATGTCTTGAGTTTTGAAGATTCTTGCAATCCTAAGATAATGTGAAACTTAAGAGAGGGTCTTAAGTACGACATCAATGAGTTGGAATCAACATTTTTTGGATCATGTGATAAAACATTTCTCGATAAGTCGAGAAGTTGTGTTTATACATGGAGTTTAGTGGGAGTTACGGAAATTTTAATTAGTCCGATATGTGGATGACATATTGATCATTGAGAATGATTTAAGACTTTTGGAGTATTATAATACATCTGGAATATCCGGATTTATAAAGATAAATCCACATGATATTAGCGTCAAAGAAGAAGTCTTATGTTGATAAGATTCATGACTAGTTCAATCAAGTTGAACATATTTGATTGATTCCATTTGCTTCCGCTGCCGGATCAATTAAATGAGTAATGATGTATAACACTTCATATACTTTGAGTATGATGAATTGTTTTCAAAATTGAATTTAAGTAATCTTTACCAAGTAAGCTATAAAGATTACCCTTAAGTGCTGCGAAGCATTAAGGCTATGATGCAAAGTGTTTATGATGCAATATTGTGTAAGGGTGTTACACAAGTGACAATTGACAATTGAGATTGCGCATGGTTTTCAACAAAACCATAATCAAAACACATTAGGATGGTTAAGATACCATTGTGGCAATGTTTATTAAGAAGTAGATTTTCTAGAATCGTTCTAGGCAATAAAGAACAATGAGAGATATTTATAACTGAAATTGAGTACACTTGCGATCATGAGATGTGCAAGAAGGATGAGTCCCGCACACTGTGAAAACAGTGGGAGCTATTCTTAGGCTAGAGGGCCTATGTCTTGATTGGATCTCGACACGTACTCAGAAAGTTTTGTAATGCAAATGTATACATTACAAACGAAAACGAGTATGTAGTGAGGTTGAGTAAGGTACAAGAAATTGATAAAACCTACTAACCAAGGCCTTCTCAAAGGCTAAACATGATGAGTCATGTCATTTCAATTGAATTGAAATGAACAACTACGTACAAGATCAAATTAGATTATAGAACATGAAATAGTAATCAGGCATTGACTATTCATGTGTGATAATCGCATTTGTCGTTCGAGTTTTATTTTAAAACTCTTTTATTATACTTTGTTACATCCAAACGGGTTGTGGAGACAATTGAACCCCGTTAAAGTGAACACGGATTAGCATTGTATTCGCCCATAGTCACTTGTATGAGGTGACGTCTCGAAGTGACTAGAGTGTGATGCGATTGATGGCAAGTTCAAGTGCCATACAGTCATGTGAGATGACTAGTCGATCACATAGGCAGATGTTAGGAACACCTTGTCGGGCCTTATGACCGCTTATAGAGTTCTGGCAAATTTATATAGCCTGGTCGTGGCGAGAGCTGCTATAGTATTCTAATGAGTCGATTCTTTTGACTAAAGACTATTCACCTAAGATGGCACAGTTTCAGATTAACTTTGATTTGTGTTACTACGACCTTCGTAAATGGGGTCAAATGGGCATATTTTGGGTTATGATGGCTGTGGCTAGTCGAAGGAATGAGTGCGATAGAATTGTCCATCCCCTTGTCGTGGTTAAAACAATATCTCGGGGCCACTCGAGGAGTAATGAATCGAAATGCGTGGCCACGCTCGGAAGGAATCCAGTGGATAAATCCGGTCAAAACAGTTTATTCTCCGATCGAGGAAACCACTCTCGATATGATCACTTGCAAGTACGACCTGAAAGACACCTTGCATTGAAGTGGGAGATAGTAATAGGACAAGAGAATTGGTGACGCACACTTGTCGAGGACAAGTGGGAGATTGTTGGGAAATGTGTCCTCAACAATAGTGCGATCATGTGATTTAAATATCATTATTAAATCTCATTTTAAAGAATACAATTGGGAAGTAATTTGGTTCTGTCAAATCGGTCAACATATATCGGTAATGATTGGGTCGACTAGAGTTTGACATTATTTGTCGTATGACGGTGGTGATCAGTTGACCCCCTAGGTCATACCTATAGGGCAATACTCTTAATTGATCATTTAATTAATCGTATAATGTTACGAGTTAATTAAATTACTTGAAAAATTGACGGACAATTTTGGAAGTAAAATTTACGTATCAAATTGAAATGTGATTAAATGAGATGCGGTTTGAGTAATCGAATTGTATCATTACTCGGATGAAATTATTGTTTAAAGAAACAATTTGATTTGAATGAATTATTATAAATGCGATTTATAAACGGTAAAATATTTTGGTACAAGTAATTATGAATTACTAAGTCGATTTTTGTATATGACGTATTTTTATTAATACGTTGATTTTTAATATGTTAAAAATACATAACGAATTTATGTTACATATGACATGTGACATATTGACAATTGACAAAAATAAAATGGATTTCATATTATCCATTTGGACCGAAATATTGGACTTAATTAACATATTCTTATAATGTTAATTAGTGTAGTGGAAGATGTAATCATTCTTTTTACACTAGGCATGCATACCTAGTGCTTCTTGTGGAAGAGCACCTAGCCCATGCATTGGCCTTCCTCTTCCACCCAACCGGTTTTCCCTTGGTTAGAACAAGGGTGCTTTTGCTTAAATTATTATCATTCTCTATATGCATGTTTTTGGTGATAATTTTATTCATTCACTTCACAACATATTATTTTTAGAGAGATAAAAATAATACTCTTCCTACTTACTACTCCTACCCGGTTTTAGAGAGTAAAAACCAAAACTTTTTGGTTCAATTTTTCACTAGATTAATATTATACTAGCTCAAATAATATTAATTAGATTAAGAGTTAGCTTTGGGTATTATTCCTAAGGAGAGATCCTACACTTGGATCTTGTTCTTCCATTAAAGGAAAGCTCAAGAACAAAAGAGAAGGAGATCTCTTTTGTGCCCATATGAACCGAAAACAACAATGTAAGGATATGATTTCTTCTCTTTTATTATATTGTTTGCATGCATAAAATCCGCATTAATTTTATGACAAATTAATTTTGACATATAAGAGTATGTTTGTATGTATATGAATCTACATTTCCTTCAAAGGCATGAGCCACGGATCAGCTGTCTACTTGGACATCTTTCGCCACCATTGCTGTAAAAGGGACTCCTCTTGAGGCACGATAACTTGAAGAATCGATCTAAGACCTTTGTCATTGTCCGGACCAAGCACTAGTTTGACTTAAAATACGAGAAGAATAAAGGAAAGGTGGCATCTTTGGAAGAGAAGCCCCCAGGGTGAAAGGATGACTCAAGACTTTGGTAAAAAGGAGTTTGGGCGACAAGAAGGAGCCTCTAGTAAAGAGGTAGGAATGGGAATTGTGGTTGGAAGGTTATGAAATGGAAAGGGATTGTTGTAAAATGGGTGTCGATAATTGAGGTTGAAAGTTGATGGTTGGGATGGTTGTGTCCATGAGGACTGCCTACGTATTCACTTGAAGTGAAATCAAACCAGATGGTAGTTCTGAGATTTGGTTAATTTTGTTTGGGTGTTGTGGTTGTATCCTTCTTGTGTAAGAAATGACTGCCTACGTATCCACCTGAAGAGGTGAAATCAAACCATGCTCGTAGTTCAGGTGTGTGCCTAAGCTATTTTGTCAGGGCCTTAAAGTGCAAGGGTCACGAGGGTATATTCCTTTGGTGACTCGAAGAATCGATTTGAGATAACTCCCTCTGATCATAGACCAAAGAGGTATAACTAATTTTGTAAAAATTTCCTTGTCATGTGGGCACACCTAAAAGTGGACCCTAAGGATGAATTGGGTATGTCCCGTTCAGAGTAGCAAAGTATTTGAAGACTCCGTTCTGGGTCAAGGTGAAACTGGATTGGATATTTGGAATGTGGAGCTCGGAAATATGAGGCTTTGATGAACAAATCTCTGGAGCTTGATTTTGTGGAGTTGAGGCTTTATGGGGTTAAGGCTTGTAGTATGGCTTGGAAATGGAGTCTCTTGGTTTGATGTAGCCTGAGCACATAAAGGTAGGTTAAAATGACGTGGGTTCAAGTTTTCATGCCTTGGCCCTAGAGGATGGGTATACTCGACGAGCTTGAGTGGATTCTCAAAATTCCTAACTATCTCCTTGTAACGGTCTCGAGAAGGACTTGTGATGTGTGAAAGGCTAAGTGAGGGGTGCTACCTGTCCATTTTCATTGATGTCTTGATTCTATATAGACTTCAGCATTATTTCGTATTTGATTTCAGGCTTGTTTTTGATTCAGACTTAGATTCTTGGTCTAGAATATATCTCGGCTTTAGCTCAGATTCTTGATTCAGGCTTTTGAGGATAACTTTGACTTTGGATATTGACATGGACTGGATTGGCCTTCTTCTTTTGACTCTTTTGTCTTGGATTCTGGGCATAACTGCGACCTTGGATATTGATATTGGTCATTTCTATTGATTGAACCTTTGTCTATGATCATGGCTCGTATCGTCTTAGATTTGTTTGCTACCATAGATTTGGGTCAGACTAGCACCTTTGGTGTGAAATGGGTTGGTTTTTTAGTAAACAAGTTGTTTATTGTGGGGAATGGGCTTGCCTTCCGTCATGGATCGTTAACAAGGGAGATGGTCTGGATTCGTCCTAGAATCTCTTGAGTTATGCTCGTACTAAACTAGGGTTATAGCAAAGTTTCTATTGCCAGACATGGAATAGGTAAGGAAATGGACACAGAGTTTCGGGTCCTCTACAACTTGGAATGGAACGTCATTTAAGTGCACTCACATCGACCTGGCAAGTGTTGTCGTTCATTTTAATAATGTCTCAAATCAATTCTTGTTGTCACAGGAAAAGGGGAAAGGAAGAGACATGATAGAATATGTAGATTGAATAATGTACTTTTATATAAACGAGTAATGAATGTATTTAACATAGACTCGAGAAGACATGTGACTCGTGGGACAGCCCCCAGGTTGTCACTAGAATGGAAATAGACGCAAAAAAAGATACAAGAAAAATTATGGGATAGAAAGCCTTGGACTCGGACTCGGACTCGGACTTTGACGCGATCTTAGATCCAGACTCGTAATCATCATTGTTATCTTCAGGGAATCCTCTTTCAGCATCTGGTAGCTTGAACGTCTGATCTTGATCGTTGAACGATTTGAGCACCCTGTCCTCGTTGGTTGGGGTACTAGAAGGGTAAAGGCCCAAGAGACCTTCCTTTCTTTGAAGAGTAGGACACCCATGAGGGTCATTCTCTTCTTCAAAAAGACTGAGGGTCGATAACGATATCTTACCGCGATCGAGCATATAATGGATGGTATATTTGAGTTTGGAACATGCTTCAGTGTCGTGTCCATTACCCCTATGAAATAAGCAATATTGAGAGCCGACCCAGAAGCGAACTCTCCTCTCGTACTTAGGGTCTGCGCTTGGACCGATCGGTTGGACTAGTCCTTTAGCAAAGAGTCTTTCAAAGGCGATCGTATAAGGCATGCCTAAATTGGAGAATGACCTTGGAGGCTGAGTTCCTCTTTCTGGTGAAGGTTCTATAAACTTCACGTCGGTAATGCGGATTGTTTGATTGTTGGGTATTTGAGAGTCTGTTTTCCTTCTTTTCACCAAATGATTGGTGGATCGTTCATCTTTTTTATTATCCGCGATGCTAAGCTCCCTATACGGTCGCTTAGTTTCTGTACCCGAACCAGTTAGGAGCAAGACAGAAATCCAACCATCCTCAACCTCATCTTGTATGATACGCTTGAGTTTATAGCAATCTTCGGTATCATGCCTCCTACTCCCATGGTATTGACAATATGAATTGTCATCCCAAAATTTAGATTTCTTTTCTGGGTCTAGGCTAGGTCCTATTGGTTGAAAAAGACCTAGAGAGGATAATTTGTTCAAGGCAAGGGAATAAGGTATGCCTAGACTCGTGAATGACCTGGGAGAGTTGTTAGATTTCCTTGACGAAGGCTCCATGAGGTTGCCTTTATTGATTTTGATTCCTAGATGAGAAGAAATAGGAATAGATTGCTACCTTTTTGCTTTAGGACTGTCAGGTTAAGGATTTATCTGGACACTTTTCATCTTGAGAGGTTTGGCATCCAGCCTCTTGCCCATTTCAGCAAACTGGTTCTCCATGTTGGAAAGTGGAGAGTTTAGATTACCAATGGCTCCGTTTATTTTGGAAAATTTATTGTTCAAGGCCATGGAAAGCATGAGCATTCCATTTTGGATATCGTCGTCTTTTTTATCGCTGCGAGGATCGAGGACATGAGAACAGTCTAGGGACGATTCTTCCTCATGTTTAATGACACTAGACCCAAGAGGGTTGATTTTCTCGAATTGCTTGATAGAAAGTGGCACTGGAAGCTTGCCCTCTTCGATCATATCTTGGATGGTGTGTTTCAAGAGAAAACACTCTTCAATATCATGGCCTCTACCTTGGTGATATAGGTAGTATTTGTTGCCCTTCCAGAGGTTCACCTGCTTCTCTGAAGGTGGATCCGGAGTCGGACCTATTTGATGTAGCTTACCTTGGGCAGAGAGTCTCTTCAAAGCATCGGCATAAGACATGCCTAGATCAGAAAGCACCCTTTGATGCCTCTCAGGTTTCCTTTCGGTTGTTTGCGACTTTCTAGGATGACAGTTATTGCAAGAGGTAGGCTTTGGATGGCCTAGGCTAGAGGTTTCTCTAGGTGGCATGTTCTTTTCCACTATCCCATTTTCAAGGGTGAGGACGCGAATGCTCAAATTTTCCACTGTAGCTTGAACTCGTAGGACTATGGCATAAACGTCTTGGAGAGACACGGTGATTGTGGCTTGAACTGCTTCGTGACTTTGCTGACTGACGGAACTTGTCGAATTCCTACTCGACAGAAATGACGCCCATTACAACTTGATTTGACAAAAGATCACGCATATTAAGGCAACAAACAAGGAGCACCGGAAGGGACAAGTAACCACGAGGGTAAGACGACAGATCAAGACCATACTTGTGAATTCGTGAAACGTCGTGAGCGACTTCTCATGTTTGAATTCACGGTGCTTGACTTTAAATTTAGACTCGAGTGTTGATTTTGACGGAGTGACATTTATATGGTTGACCTTATTGACGGGATTGATGACACGTGATTCTAATTTGTGTGTTTTAAGATAGACTTGACTCGATTTTCGGGTATGTGTGTCCCGAACGTGTCATTAGGCGAATTCAAGAGAGGGATTTTGGAATGACTCGACGTGTTAGCCTCGAGTGTGTGAGTCGAGGTGTGGAAATGTTTAGATCCTAACGGAATTGGGGGTAGGGGGTCCAAAGTGACGGCGTGACTCCTTAGGACTTGACTCAAATTTGAAAAGACCAAAAATGTAAAGGAAGACGGGTTTATAACTCGACAGAGTTCCGACTAGGCCATAGTCGGTTTGAACTTTGACTCTAACTTAGCACAATTGAATTTACATATTTACATTTGAAAATACTTTGGTTTAAAAAGTTTTATTTTTTGTATTTTTTTTTTGCGCGGGTTTTGACATGGGTTTGAGGCACAAAGTTTGACTCGACATTTGGACAGAGTTTCGGCTTATTTGCGCTGTTTCGAAAATGTTTTACAGTTTGAAAAGGATTTTATCTTACAAAATTTTGTCATAGTTTTGTTTACAAAAGGTGATCACATATATGATACATTCATACGGGCATTATAACGGTATGCTAAGTGCATTTAAAAGGGTTTTTGGCTTAAAAGGTGGGTTGCCATACCAAGCAATCAAACCCTGGTCTGTGAAGAGGTCCGTGCCAAACAAGAGTAAGGTCGGTTCTTAGTCCATTTCCTCGAGTAGTGAAAGCCCTTGATACAATCAAGAGTATGTACCATGGTATGGGTGACGTCAATCGCTATCTATCCTTAGGCCCAGATAAGAATTTGGATCGTCCAGACGGGACGATTGGTCGAATGGGTTGGGTTGGGCCTAGGAAGGCCAAATAAAACGACCTAAGAAGCTCGAGTAATGAAAACCGACAACTGTCTCATATAAACTATTCCCTAACCTTATTCAAGTTTCACCCTTGGCAACACGTAAGTGTATTCTCCCCAGCGGAGTGGCCAAACTGTGGACACGTGGCCACGGGGGCGTTTGGGAACAAGCGTTTGGATTTGTAGAGTCGCCACCAATTTTTATGGGAAATTGGAACTGTTCGAATACCTCGTGTCATGTCAAGACACACAGTAATGACATGAACACTAAGAATTCGTTACCCCTAGCATTCTATGTCTAAAATGACTCTCGTGGATGCCAATGAACACGGATGTTCACAGAGATCTGGAGTAAGGGGTGAGGGTACGTATTAGGAAGTCCTTTTACTGAACACATAATCCCGCCCGCCTCGATAGAGGCCTCTACTAATGATTAGGGAAATCGTTCGTACTTGATATGTCGTCGATTATATGCATGCAATGCAACAAACAATGTTTTGATCCTAGCATGTGAGATTAACTAAGTCGGTGAAAAAATAATTAGCACTTATTAATGTCTAATTAGGGTTTAGAATTACTTACATGTGAAAAATAAATAAATAAACATAATAATGATAACGAATAAATAAATAACGATAATTAAAATTACAATAAATTACAATGATCCGATTGATTTACGTCAAAAATATACTTAAGATGGACAATTTGAGAAAATGAAAGGAAAATAAAATATAGACAGATTAGGAGGTGATATTACAGCTAATAGTGAAGGTGTTTTAGCGTATTATTAACATGTGAAACCGTCATAAAAGGAATAAAACGAAATAAAACAGGTTAAAACGAATTAAAAACGAACTAGGTAGAACTAGGTTAAATTATGAAGACGGAAACGAATTGAAAGAACTAGACAAACTGGAAATAAACGGTAAAAATATGTACAAAGGCGAATCTCAGAAACTTGATAGGAACAAATCGAGTCTCTAAAAATCCGGGTTTAATTTAATGGCGAAAACCTGTAAATATTGATTATAAGGGATTTAAACCGTAAATAAAACACGATATTTATTAAGAATATGTATTAAAAGATTATTATGAATGGAGAAAAAAGAAGAAAACAAGAAAAAGAAGCAAAAGGGACGAACAAACAGAGAACCGAGGAAGAAGAAGAAAAGCAGGAACTGCGGCAGCCTCTGGAAGAGGCGCAGCAGATGCTGCGCCTCTTCACTCTTCAAAGAGGCGCAGCAGTTGCTGCGTTTCTTCTCGACGTCTGCCCACTATTAATCCGTAAAAAAAGTTTAATGAAGGGGTTTTAGAAATCGGTTTTAAGCATACTTTCGACGTAAATCTTACAACAATTAGTACAATAAATAAAATACAATAAAAAGATGGGATTTACACCCTCAGACTTACATGTTTGACGAAACGAGATTAACTAAGTTAACGTATAGTGATTGCTCGACTCGAATGTATGTAGAAAGTGCCCTCGTTAGAGGATTTAGATTAAATTGATTGATGTGTAGTGGTCAAATTGGTCGGTCATGCAGCGTGACCGGTACTCAGAATGATCTGAGCTTGCGTGGTCGATTGTGTTAGGTTCATATACCTATTATTAGACTCTTCTAATAGTGAATTAATTAACTTCTTAATATATGTTCTTTAGATCTAGTGCATGCATAACAAAATAAGAGATTAATAAGAAAAACAATGTCCCTTATATTGTTATTTGGTTCGAAAAAAGGCCACAAAAAAGGTCACCTTCTTTATTTGTTCTTGAGCTTAATATGGTGGATGATCCTCCAAAAATCCCAATGTAGAGATCCTCCTTTGATTGCACCCAAGACTAATCCCTTAAACTAGTATATTAATTAACTAGATTAATATAGTATTACCCTTAAAATTAATTCTAATATTATCACTATTACTACACTAGTAATCTAATATTGTTATTAGAATTTATGAACAATTTCTTATTTTCTAAAAACTTGTTTTAAAGAGATTTTGAAAGAGTTTAGAGCAAGTATGCATGTCATGTAAAATCAATGAATGTACATATGAAAATAAGAGAACAATTCTCTTATAGAAAGAGAGGAAAACCAGTGGGGGTCAAGGAGTACATGCCAAAAATTGGAATCTCCTTTTCCTTTTACTCTTATCAACATTTTAAGTGTGTAAGGCTAGTATGTATAGGTATGATTGCATCTTACTTTATCTCATAAAATAAATCAACCACACTCCACCATAACTCCCTCCATTTCGGTCCAACACACATAAAATGGACTACCATTTTATTTTATCAATTTGTCATTCGTCACACAATATGTCACATGTAGTATGTTACATGTTATTAATTAATTTAATGCATATTTATCAAATAAATATCATTTTATAAATTAATTAAATCACATATAACGAATTGACTAGTAATACTTGATCACATAAATAAAATGGGTCATTTAATCATAATTCACAACATATTGTAATTATAATTAACCATTTATTATTACCTCTATTGTTTCTCAAACAATAATCAATTTTAGTATCAAAGTATTTCAATAACTAAAATAAATCTTATTTAATCCCATTACAATAAGATATCAATATTCTCTCTCACAAATGAATTGTTCAATTTTAAGGAATTAATTAACTTGTATCGTCATACAATTAATCAATTTGTCTATTAAGGGAATTGTCCTTTAGGTGTGACATTAAGGGATCAGCTGACCACCACCATCCTACGACAGTAACGTCAAACTCTAGCAAGCCAATCGTTACCGGATAATGTTGAACAGTTAACTATTTAATTTATCATCCCTTTCGTATTCTTATTATGAGATTTAAATATGTGATCGCACTATTGTTGAGGACACATACTCCAACAATCTCCCACTTGTTCGAGACAAGTGTGTGTCACCAATTCTCTTGTCCTATTACAATCTTCCACTCAATGCAAGGTGTCTCGCAGGTCGTACTTGCACTTGATCATATCTTGAGTGGTTTCCTCGATCTGGAGTGTAACTGTCTGACCGGAATTATCTACCATAGATATTTTCCGAGCGTGGCCACGCATTTCCAGTTCACTACTCCTCGAGTGGCCTTGAGATTTCAAATAATCCTGACAAGGGGCGGACAATTCCTATCGCACTATTCCTTTTGTTTAGCCACAATTCATCATAACCCAAAATATACTCATTTGACCTCAGTTACGATAGTCTAGAGCATAAATCAAAACCAATCAGAAATTTCTGCCAACTTGGGCGAATAGTGTCTAGTCAAAAGAACTGACTCATAAGAATACTATAGTAGCTCTTGCCACGACTAGGCTTTATGAATTTCCAGAACTCTATAAGCGGTCACTGCCCGACAGAGTGTCCCATACAGTCTGCCTATGTGATCGACTAGTCATCCCATATGACTCTATGACATTTGAACTTGCCATCAATCGCATCACACTCTAGTCACTTCGAGACGTCACCTCATCTAAGTGACTAGGGGCGAGTACTATGTCAATCCAGTTCACTTTAATGGGGTTTAATTTGTCTCTACAACCCATTTGGATATAACAAAGTAAAGGGTGAGTTTAAAGAAACTCAAACGATAAAAGCGATTATCATATATGAATAGTCAATACTCTATTACTACTTCATATCTTATAATCTTTAGTGTACCTTTTACACTAACTGAAATGCAATAAAATTTTGGCAAGTGGATATATCAAATATCCGAACATTCCAACTTTATGAATTGTTATTTCCTTCTTTTCAATGTCATCTCTAATGATATGAATTTATCTAAGTATATATCTTGTTTTCTTACTAGACTTGGGCTCTTTAACTTAAAAGATGCTCCCACTGTTATCACATAACTTGTGATAAAGTCTTTGGTAGAGGAATCTACTCTCATTCCCTACGTTGACCATCTTATCACAATTTACTTAGATTCATTTTGTAGAATTTGCAATATACGAAACTAAAACACTTCTCTAGTTTATTACTCCTTAGTCAATAAAATCAGCCTAGGATTTCGACAAATCCTTCTCGGTTTGGAAACTAAAGTTTGTGCAACTCTTAAACACATAACTTAGTTTATCATCCAAACAATTGAACAAATCCTCAATTGTTCTTTAAGGCTTTCACAAGACTATCTTATGAATTAACCTGTTATTGACTTATTATGCTCCTAGCATATACTTCATCACGGCGTGTGCGTCTGTTGGCATACATGAGCATTCTAATGGCGGAAACATTAGCAAACGATTTCATGTAATCAACAACTTAATAGGTTCAGTGAACGTTTCATCACCATGAATAACCTATTCAACCTTGTTGATTTTAAACAGATTTGAAAGATCTTATCATCATAAGACTCTTAACTCTATGCCAATATTTTCTCACATAGATTCAGAAATCTTAGAATATATCGTACCTTTTCCTAGTCTCCTAATCACTCTTTCACAGAAGAGAGCATTGGTACATTATACTCAATAAGTATTATGTTTTCAACATATTAAGACATGGAAAAATAATTCTAGCTCCCACTTAACTTCATGTATAATCATGATTCTTCAATCATGTGAATGAATCCATTCTCAATTATCTTATGAATGAAAAGTATAATCCTTTAATGCTTGCTTAAGTCCATTTTGGAATCACTTAAGATAGCTACGCATAATATGTTAGGATTCTTAGATCTTTATCTAAGATTTTGTGTTTCAAAAACATTCCTGTTCTAAATTCCCATTTTAGAAAAGCGAATCTTTAATATCATTTGTCATTCTTCATTAAAATGAAATGTAGCAATTCCTAACATGATTTATCTTCATCAACATCTTCATGTCGATCTATGCCCTTATTTACTCTAAAGCTCTATTCACTTTAAGGAGACCCTCGCCTTTAAGTAAATCTACTCTTTGAGTAACATTCTTTGGATTGTAATGCTATGGCTCGTATGTAACAAGGTCAATTTGGGATAATACCATTACTTTCACAAAGCAACATTTTAACAACAAGACATGTAACAGCAAGACATGTGTGCTAAACTCCCACTGAACTATACTCCCACTCTATCTTTATAGATTATAGTTCCATTACTTTCACAAAGTAACACATTAACTATAAGATATGTTTGTGACGATCTAATCTACTCCCACTCTATCTCTCAGAAATACCTTTATTTTCTTAAGAGAGAGTTTTGTGAGTTACAAACATATATATGGTGAAGTATTAGAAGTTTCTTTAAACAGACGCATTGGCTCATAAAAGACCAGCTCTTTTATGGCTGACATTATATACGATTCTTATCCATGTCATCTGTTAAAAAGACTCTCTATTTCAAGTATCTCCTGGTTGGTTTTCCAAAATAACGTGTCCATTTTGGATTGCCAATTCCCAAAACCGAGTTTGATAACTCATACCGACTCATGTCCATGTAATGAACAAACTAGAAGTCTTAAGCCCTCCCATAACTCGTATGGAGTCTTATAAATGATGTAGCCAATTGATAAATTAAATTATCCTATATAGAGTTTAATAGCTCATCATAACTTTATAATTTATCTTACATAAGTAAATTGTTAATTTTAGTAACAATAGCATAAGGAGAATCAAATTCATAGCTTATGGACTTATAATGTTCTAAATCATTATAATTGTCTATTTGGTTAATTTAAGTCGATAATCTTATGTTTTACGATGCAAGTAGTGTATGATGATAATCTTAGAACAAATGATAAGATAAAGTAAGTGACTTGGGTTGCAAACCAATTCACCAATATCCAATATACAACCATTGTTTAAAGGATACAAACAAATTTCCATGTTGCATGAGGAAATCAAAATAGTTCTAAAATCTCAAAATAGAACATGAAAATAAAGACAAAGCAATATAAAGCCAGGCTTCCATAGATCTAGCTACATGGGCGGCTACATCTAACTTCCCTCAAGATCTTCAATGCTTGCTTTTCATTTCCCTTGTCCTTGCTAGGATGCCCTAATTACAATAAAAAGGGTAATCATCACAACTTGTATCAACATACCAAAGTTGAGATTGGAACATAAAAGATAGGGATAATTATATACCTACTGGAATGACCCTTCCAGCTTTGATATCGCCAAGGTATTTTGAACAATTTCTCTTCCAATGCCCAACACCACAACAATAGTGGCACTTATCCCCGGATGAGGCACTGTACTTGGGCTTCGAGGAGCTAGCTTCACAAGCCTTTCCTTTGTTTTTGTTGGGTGTTTTCTTCTTTCCCTTATTGCCACTTTTCTTGAAATTCCCTTTGCTCTTATGAATAACATTGAGCATATCCTTCGTGGTGCTAAGACTTAGCCCCATGTCCCTCTCGGCTTGCAGAAGCATTTTGTGCAACTCATCAAGGGAAACTTTCTTGTTTTGCATATTAAAATTCACCATGAATTGAACATATGCCTTAACTTTGTTTAAGGAATGAAGAATCCGATCAATGACGAGTTCCTGGGAAATCTCTACCTTATGCATTTTTAGAGTCTCAACATGCTCCATCAACTTGAGCGCATGAGGGCTAACGTTTTGGCCCTCCTTAATGTTGAGATCAAAGAATGCGGATGCCGCTTCATATTTAATGATCATTGGAGCTCGTGAAAACATGGTCACAAGTTTCGTATAGATCTCATGAGCGGTGCTAATCTTTATAGCACTTCTTTGGAGTTCGGCCTCCATTGAGAAGATCAACACATTTTTGATCGCGGCCGACTCCTTTTGGTAAACCTCATAGGCTTGCCTAACGTTCGTGGTAGACCTAGCATTAGGTTCGGCGGGAGAGGCCTTGGTAAGGTAACGAAGCTTGTCATCACCCTCCGCGGCCAAGCGAAGTTGCGTGTCCCAATCGGCAAAATTGGACCCATTCTTTTCTAACTTACAACGATCCATGAAGGATCGGAGCCATGAAACATTGGTGATCGTGTTGGAGCTAGTGGTTGCGGATGTGATTGGAGTTGCCATTGCAATTGAGAAAACGATTTTGACTACAAAATAGGAAGTGAAGGAATTAATAAATATCTATCGTTTTAACAATACTTGTAAACATTTTAAACAAGTTTTAAGCATTTATATAGTGACCTCTACCCAACTATTATAAATGATCCCGAGATCCAAATTCATATTAATTCGGGCACGGTGAGCCGATTCATCCCTTATTACTATAACTCGGTGGATTAACCTCTTAGTCGATTCTACTTCTAGAACTATCGGTCGATAAAAAATACTTTAATATTTATCTTTAGCCCGGAACACATGCGACTACGGTCACGAATACTTCCGTTGAGCTCAATCCAAATTTCGATGTAATAACATTTTATTACCCACTTACCCAACGTAACAAGTTTAGCACCCCGGTGAGGCGAGCCTACTTCCTCATGAAATTGGGACTCATGGTTTCTACTATGTGGTAAGGCTAATTCTCAATTATTATAAGTGAGAGGTCTTGTCAATTTATTATCTATCACGTTTTAAGTGAACTAAAGCGGTGAACTACAATAATTATAATTGACACGGTCGATGACTCGATATGATATACATGTGTTGTTATGGCGATTTGGCAATGCATGCAACATATTAAAATAAATGCAAAGCAATAAAAGTAAATTCCTAGCATGGCCTTCGAAAATAGAAAATCAAATAATATATTACATATTCGGAAACCAACTCCTTTGGTCCCTTGAATCTTCAAATGGCACGCCTCCCAAGAACACCATCTTCGTCGGAACACCTTTCCGAATGGTACCGTCTTGAAAAAACTCCATGATTACAGATAATATTAAAAATACAAAGCTATTCCTATTATACATTTGTAAAATGGAAAAACTAGTAAAAATAAAAGTGATACGAGATCATATTAAATTACAACCGAATCAATATTCCCTTTCATTACGGGTAATATCGATTAAAACTAAGGCCATACTAAGATAAAATTACATAATTCAAAATTATATAAATAAAAGACATTCAACAATTGAAATATGCAGCATTATAATACGTATCTATCATGCCAAATTATGTGCCAAATCGTTCTATTTAACTTAAATCGATTATATAATCCGGTTTTATGGAAATGCGTGATCAAAACTTCTTAAAATCACAAATTAACACTTAAATCACATTTAACCTCAAGTTAATTATCCTAAGACTCTTAGAACTCAAAAAATTAGTCATCACTTAATTTTTGACAATAATTCAACTTGATTTAATTTTATGCTCATTTTTGACCTTAAAATCATAACATTTATGAAATAAATCCAAAATAAATTACAATAATTTCAAACTTTGAATTTTAAATTTTTGAACATTCTGGAATATTTCCATGACAATCATAATGTCAAAAATCATGGTTAAAATTTTCGAATTAACTTTGAGAAAATATAGTTGCAATATATCGGTTTTATCTCATAAAACATCTAAAATATCCAAAAATTAATCCAATCAATTTTATAACTTTAGATCTGATAAGTGGGATATTTATGCAACCTAAAATAATTTTCTCATGCCATGCAATTCATTTTAGCCATTTATGCTAAAATAGTCACTATTTATACCATTTTTACACTAAAAATTCATAAATCATGCAAAATGAAATCATTTCATCTCAACATTTACATACAGTGTTTAAATCATACATGTGACAACATATTAAAGTTTCATGCCCTGGTTCGAAGTTTAACTATTTTCATCCATTTTACCTCTTTTAATCTATTTTTATCTCATAAAAATCATAAATCCTGCAATATTAATCAAATTAATACGAGATTTTACACACAATTTTTAAAATATACATGTGAGGTCATATAAAATGTTCAAGTTCAGAAACTTAGTTTAACCAATTATAGTCATTTAGCCTCCATTTATGCCATTTTTATCTCATAAAAATCATAAATCATGAAATATTAATCACATTAATATAAAATTTTACATACAATACATAAAATATTCATGTGAGGTCATACTAAAAAATCACGGCCAGTAGTGAAGGTTAACTTATTTTAGTGAATAAAAGTTCATTTTACTCATAAAAATGTAATTATTTCACTAAAAATCATAAAAATGAGCAATAAATTACCATAAATCATAAAAATGACCTAAAAACATTTTGGGACAATAATATATAACATGCATCATGATTTCGTGAATTACTCTTATAAATCACAAATTTTTAGTTTTAATTAAGTTACTTTTAACTCGGAAAAACCAAACCTATTATGCATGCAATATCCTATGCTCTGATACCACTTGTTAGGTTCATATACCTATTATTAGACTCCTTTAATAGTGAACTAATTAACTTCTTAATATATGTTCTTTAGATCTAGTGCATGCATAACAAAATAAGAGATTAATAAGAAAAACAATGTCCCTTACATTGTTATTTGGTTGGAAATAAGGGCACAAATAAGGTCACCTTCCTTATTTGTTCTTGAGCTTAATATATTGGATGATCCTCCAAAAATCCTAATGTAGAGATCCTCCTTTGATTACACCCAACACTAATCCCTTAAACTAGTATATTAATTAACTAGATTAATATAGTAGTACCTAAAATTAATTCTTATATTATCACTATTATTACACTAGTAATCTAATATTATTATTAGAATTTATGAACAAATTTTTATTTTCTAAAAACTTGTTTTAGAGAGATTTTGAGAGAGTTTTAAGCAAGTATGCATGTGATGTAAAATGAATGAATGTACCTATGAAAATAAGAGAACAATTCTCTTATAGAAAGAGAGGAAAACCGGTGAGGGTCAAGGAGTACATCACAAAAATTAGAATCTCCTTTTTCTTTTACTCTTATCAACATTTTAGGTCTGTAAGGCTAGTATGTATATGTATGATTGCATCTTACTTTATCTCATAAAATAAATCAACCACACTCCACCATAACTCCCTCCATTTCGGTCCAACACACATAAAATGGACTACCATTTTATTTTGTCAATTTGTAATTTGTCACACAATATGTCACATATAGTATGTTACATATTATTAATTAATTTAATGCATATTTATCAAATAAATATCATTTTATAAATTAATTAAATCACATACAACGAATTGACTAGTGATACTTGATCACATAAATAAAATGGGTCATTTAATCATAATTCACAACATATTGTAATTATAATTAACCATTCATTCTTACCTCTATTGTTTCTCAAACAATAATCAATTTTAGTAATAAAGTATTTCAATTACTAAAATAAATCTTATTTAATCCCATTACAATAAGATATCAATATTCTCTCTCACAAATGAATTGTTCAATTTTAAGGAATTAATTAACTTGTACCGTCATACAATTAATCAATTTGTCTGTTAAGGGAATTGTCCTTTAGGTGTGACCTTAAGGGATCAACTGACCACCACCGTCAAACGACAGTAATGTCAAACTCTAGTTAGACAATCATTACCAATTAATGATGATCAGTTGACTATATAATGAATTATCCCTTACGTATTCTTAATATGAGATTTAAACATGTGATCGCACTATTGTTGAGGACACATATTCCAACAGATTGATCAAGCACGTAGGTGTCGAAAGCTTAGAGCGCGGTCTTAGAATTCAAAGGGAGAAGAGAAGGGCGGACACTCGCGTGAAAAATATGTGGAATGAAGGTCCCTATTTATACTAGAAAATATGGAGAGTTATGGAATGACTCAAACTTTGGAAATAAATCACGGAAAAATCTGAAAATATGCAGAAAAGGGCTGGGGAAGAGGCGCAACAGTTGCTGCCATCCTTCGAAGAGGTGCAACAGGTGCTGTGTCCTTTTCCCAGAAGTTTCCTCTTGCGGAAGAAAGAATTCCGCGTTGCTTTTAGGGAATTGCGGTGGATCTCAACTTCCATATTCTTTAAAATAAGATTTTCGTGATATATTTTCCTAAAAGATATAATCTTAATTTATGGAATAAATATCCGGAATATTCTAGGACATTCTGACTCGGCATTTTGAACGGTTTCTTAGAAAATGAAGCGGTTTTTTTACCCGAACTCCAAATGAATTCTAATTACTATCAGAACGACCGTATTGGCGCGTAGAGGATAACCAAGGGGTAGACACAAGTATTTGAGCTATCACTTGACGATAAAATTACGAACTGTCATAAATCATTCCGCGTACCAAACATGTGGCCCAATCATCATTGGGTGGTTGGCGGGAGGTGCAGAAATGAGGTATCTATACCACCCGACCTTTCATATCAACAAAAGAAGAAGTTCTTACATGATGCCAACTTCTTTTTTTGGGATGATCCTTATTATTCAAACATTGCACCGATGAGCTATTCCAGAGATGTGTCTCGCAATGAAATATGAAAGGTGTGCTTGAAGGATGTCATTCTTCTCCTTATGGTGGTCATCATGGACCATGACAGGGCAGTCGTATACCTATCAAAAATAACCAACTGGCTCTAACTAATATAGCTAGGGAAGTCGGGTCGATCTCCACAGGGAGATGGGAAAATGTCAGCTTTGTCTAAGTTCGTCACGGTAACCAAATTGGGGGTTTTAATTGGGTTGTTGTTCTAAACTAATGAGAATGAGAGAGAGAAAACACAGAGAAAAAGGATTAAACAGATAAGGAAAGCAGCTAAGACAGACGGTTCACCATGATCATTCAGTCAAGTAATCTAAGTCTCAGGTCAATGCAAGTATGGTCTGAGGAGTAGTGAATATCTCCTTCCGGTCTCAATTTGCCCTAAAGCACAGATAGCTTAGCTTTCGCCCTCACTACAGTGCCCTAATGTTCGCTACGAGTGTCACCCTTTCCAACCTTCCGTTCCAGGTCAAGGTTTACTATGATAAAAATGTCTAATTGCGTCGACTCAATTACACAGATACAATTAACTGCAGCAATTAACAACAAAGACTACACAAGCACTAACCTAATATGGCAACTACTATTCCTTCATAATCATGGATCCCCTAGCCTTAGCAAGAGGGAATTAATTATGCATCACCATTGAATTAACAACAATAACATATAAATGATAGGAATTAAACATGATAATAAAAATAAGATGGAAACAAATAAGCAATTGCAAAATAAAGGAAGAGGGGAAATAAAACCACTAATTGTGTTAAGAATAAGAACAAGAATTAAAAGTGAATAATAATAACGAATACAAGTTCGAATCCGAGTAGCAAAAGGGTAGAAGGAAGGTAAAATAAAGAAGCAGTAGAAGTTTTTCCAGTGAAAAGTGAATGAGGAAGAGTTACGCAGTCTACTGTATTTAGTAGTATGCGAAAATCCTCCTCTAAACCTAATCCATAACTTAATTACAAAAGCTCATACGAAAATAGGCGGAAAAATTCTATTACAGGCAAAACCACTCGATCGAGTGGAAATGAACCACTCGATCGAGTAACTAAGCGTCAAACCCTTCGATCGAGTGGAAATAAACCACTCGATCGAGTAACTCCTTTTATTGCCTACTTGATTGAATACTGGGACTGCTCGATCGAGTAACCTTCAGTATATAAAGCATTCGATCGACAAGAAAAGTAGTCGATCGAGCTATCTTGATACGTTTAGGCACTAGACACCTTCCGAAACCAGCTCACGTGTCTTCAAAGTGATAGATTCCAAGCTCCGGCTCCTTGTTCTCCATAAATGCATGCAAATGGGACGAGTTTAGGCTCGATTTATCTCCTCTTTGATTTATTCCTGCAATTTACATAAAACGAACCAAAGTAGAATATTCGGGGGCATTTGTAGCTAGATGCCACGTAAATAGTACAGAAATGCGTGTAAAAATGAGGTAAAAACCTTATATAAAATACACGCATCAAATCTCCCCAAACCAAACCTTTGCTTGTCCCCAAGCAAACTATGAATGCAACTAAGAATAAACAGTGGAACGGGACCAACGCATCAGCTACAAATCACCCACCAAAACCAGTTTAATGCAACAACTAACAAAGTGGCAAATGATAAGTGCAAACGAATTTAATCAATGTTTCAAACTTACTGAACCGTCGACCTTGCAAGACTCAAAAGTATGGGACTCTCACGGGTCTCTCATCACTCAAATGTAGGAACGAGGTGAGTATATATGTGAAAGATAGAAAGAAGTAAAGACACTCACCTAACTCGACCTATAAGAACATGCATGCAGTTAACATGAATAAAGTCTCTACAACCGTACATACGCATTCCAACCATACTAATGACCAAGACACATGCCGAGGACTTACAATTGGGTAAGTGAGGTAATGGGTAAGAAGGGGCTAAGATGAATTTGGATATGTGGGGTTAATAGCCAGGCTAGCAACAACGAATCCAAATATTAAACTGCATCCCAACTTCGTACTCAATATAACAAATCAAAACGGTGCAAATTCAATGCACTCAACTCACAATACACCAAAAACTTGTCAACTCCCCATAAAATATAAGTAAAACATGGGAGTGAAAATCATTATACAATTTCTCAATTCTCCGCACATGATTTTTCTTTCTTTTTCTTTTTTCATATTTCTATTTTTTTTCATTCTTTTCTTCTTTTTTTTTTTCATTTTCATCCATCATTTTTTTCTTTCATTCCCTTCAATTCATCCGCCATCTTCTGAATTCAGATAAAAATAACAAAACTGCAGTAAAGCGTTCCAAACAGCTACTCATTACTAGCTCGGCTAGGGTAGGAAAAATTATTGTATGTAGCTAAAAGGACAAAAGGGCAATTTGGCTATGTGGGGCTCATGGGTAGAATGAAATAAAGGGGAAATGCCTCTCCTAACATGTGTCACCATCCACAGACCGAATGCATACAGGTATTAAGAAGACTAGACTCATGGTTATGCAAATTGATATTACATGCCTTACAGAGAGTACTACTCACATCCTAAATGAAACCGGTCATGAATGTCACCAGTTTATAAAACTCTAACCTCAGAATGTAATGTAGCTTGCCGATATGTGAGTCAAGTGTATTCGTTCAGATAAGAGAGAAACAAAAACTCGTAGATCATGCACATAATCATGCCAACTATATGTCAAGAAAATGCAAGGTTAAGGAAAGGATTCAATGTAGCGTCAAAGTTCAAACGTTCCGACTCAAATTAAACGTGAAATTTTTTGAAATTTATGTGATTTTTGAATTAAAAACGACAATGCATGCGAAAATAAATAAACGTGCAAACGAAAATGCAAGAAAACATGCAGACACAGGTATGGATGCATACCTCCCCAAACCAAACCGTACAATGCCCTCATTGTACCAAAAATAGGGAAAGAAATGCAAACTAAGGATAGAAGGATAAGTGGAGTCGGAAGACTTACAAAACGCCATGAAGAGAGACCTCCCCAAACCGACCATGAACATGGGAGGTCAAAGGAAGTAAAGCAGTAGCTCAACAGAAGAAAAGTAGCAGCTGGAAGACGAAACTACTCGATCGAGTGATTTGGAATAGCTCAATCGAGTTATTTGGTATCAGAAGGACTCGATCGAGCAAAATTATTACTCGATCGAGTGGAAGTGATTATACAGCTTGTCGATCGAGTACTTTAACTACTCAATCGAGTGAATATCATCTCAAAAGTGCCCGATCGAGTAGAAAAACTACTCGATCGAGCAACTTAACCTGCAAAACACGCATAAAAAGCAAGGAGAGTACATAGGGTGCACAAAACAACGTCTAAAGTTCAACAAAAGGCTAAAGGCAAAGAAATAGTTCAACAAAAATACAACAAAACAGTCCGGGTTGCCTCCCGGAGAGCGCAGGTTTAAGAGGTCCCGCACGACCTTTCTGGCATCAATTAACTGGCGCGTCAAGCTCGTCGAAGTACAGGACTTCAACACGATTATCTGCTTCATTTGCCTCGTGATAATGCTTCACATATTGCCCATTCACCTTGAACCGATTTCCCTCGGGACCTTCTAGCTCAACGGGTCCATATCTAGTAACAGCTGTCACCGTATAAGGACCACTCCACCTGGACTTCAGCTTGCCAGGAAATAATCGCAGTCGGGCATTAAACAGCAGCACCTTTTGCCCAACATGAAACTCCCGAGGTAGAACTCTTTTGTCGTGCCATCTCTTCGTCTTTTCTTTATAAATGCGCGAGCTATCATAGGCATTAAGCCTAAATTCTTCCAACTCATCTAGCTGCAAAAGACGATTCTGACCACACAACTTAGGATCAAAGTTAAGCTCACGAATTGCCCACCAAGCCTTACATTCCAACTCAACAGGTAAGTGACATGATTTCCCATAAACTAACCTATAAGGTAATGCACCAATTGGTGTCTTAAAGGCAGTTCTGTAGGCCCATAATGTGTCTTCTAATTTAAGACTCTAGTCCTTCCATGATTTAGAAACTACCTTAGACAAGATCTCTTTCAACTCGCGATTAGAGACCTCAACCTGACCACTAGATTGGGGATGATACCCCAAACCACGCCGGTGTTGGACACCAACTTTAGACAGAATGGAAGTTAGTTTCTTTTCTTTAAAGTGCATTCCCCCATCACTAATGACGACCCTAGGGACACCAAATCGGGGAAATATGACCTTTTTAAACATTTTTATCACGGTCTTGGCATCACAATGAGGTGAGGCAATTACCTCAACCCATTTCGACACATAATCTACAGCCACTAAAATGTACCTGTTACCTTTACTAGACGGGAACGGTCCTTGGAAATCAATGCCCCAGACATCGAACACCTCAACCTCTAAGATACTATTTTGTGGCATCTCATATCTCTTTGAAATGTTCCCTGATAGTTGGCAGACATCACAAGCTGAAACAAAAGACTTAGCATCGCAAAAACAAAGAAGGCCAAGAAAAAACCAGGATCGAAGTATCTTAGCCACGGTGCGCGATGGACCGTGGTGACCACCATAGGAAGAGGAGTGTCAGCCTTCCAGGACTACTTTGGTCTCCCACTGCGGAATACACCGTCTGTAGAGACCGTCTGCACATTCCTTAAATAAATAAGGATCGTCCCAAAAATACTGCTTAGCGTTATACAGAAAATGCTTCCTCTGCTGATGAGAAAGGTCAGGCGGCAGCTTGCCACTAACAACGTAGTTAGCTATATCTGCATATCAAGGCTCTTGGTTAACAATAGACGATAATACAGCAAATAAAGTATCGTCAGGGAAAGAGTCATCAATAGGTAAAGAATCTTCCCCTTCTTGTCGGGTCAGTCGCGACAGATGATCAGCTACAACGTTCTCAGCTCCTTTCTTATCTTTAATCTGCAAATCAAACTTCTGGAGAAGGATTATCCATCTCAATAACCGTGGTTTAGCCTCCTTCTTAGCAAGGAGATGCCTCAAAGTTGCATGGTCAGTAAAAACAGTAACTTCTGACCCAATCAAATAAGAACGAAATTTCTCTAAGGCATAAACTACAGCTAGCAGCTCTTTTTCAGTGGTAGTGTACTTCACTTGAGCCTCATCCAGAGTTTGGCTCGCATAGTAGATTGCGTTTAAAGATTTGTCTTTCCGTTGGCCTAGCACCGCTCCTAGTGCATAGTCACTGGCATCACACATTATCTCAAACGGCAAGTCTCAGTCAGGAGGCTGTATGATCGGCGCAGAGACTAAAGCCTGCTTTAAACTGTGAAAAGCAGAAAGACACTCATCAGTAAACACAAAAGGGGCATCCTTAAGTAGCAGCTGTGTAAGTGGTTTAGCAATTTTCGAGAAATCCTTGATAAACAGACGATAGAAGCCGGCGTGGCCAAGAAAACTCCTCACCCCCTTAACATTAACAGGAGGTGGTAATTGCTGAATCACTTCCACCTTTGCTTTATCAACCTTTATTCCTCTATCAGAAACTAAGTGCCCTAAGACAACTCCCTCGTTGACCATGAAATGGCACTTCTCCCTGTCAAGCACGAGATTAACCTCAATGCAGCGCTGCAACACTTTATCATGGTTAGACAGACAGTTAGAAAAATCACTTCCATAAACACTGAAATCGTCCATGAAAACTTCTATAATAGACTCAATATACTCTGAAAATATCCCAATCATGCACCTTTGGAAGGTGGCAGAGGCATTACATAAACCAAAAGACATCCCGCGATAAGCAAACACGTCTTGAGGACAAGTACATGTAGTCTTAGCTTGATCGTATGGGTGGATAGGGATCTGAAAGAACCCTGAATACCTTTCTAAATAGCAGAAAAACTTATGCGAAGCTAACCTTTCTACCATTTGATCAATAAAGGGAAGGGGAAATTGATCTTTCTTGGTGGCGGCATTCAGCTGTCTGTAATCTATACACATCCGCCAACCAGTCACTACTCGAGTGGGTATTAACTCATTCTTATCATTCTTAACCACAGTAGTCCCTCCTTTCTTCGGGACCACCTGCACTGGACTCACCCATTTAGAAGGACCAACAGAATAGATAATACCTGCGTCGAGCAGCTTCATTACCTCAGCCATCACAACATCTTGCATCTTCTGGTTCAGCAGGCGCTGACCCTGTCTGCAAGGTTTGTGATCTTCCTCCAGCTCTATCTTGTGCATACAAATATCGGGACTAATCCCCTTGATATCGTCCAAAGAATAACCCAAAGCTTTCCTGTTTTTCTTAAGCACAGCTAACAAAGAAGTCAGCTGATCATTATCAAGCTTAGCACTAACGATGACTGGATATCACTCAGTATCATCTAAGAAAGCATATTATAGATGAGAGGGAAGAGGCTTACGCTCCGGTACCTTTACCTCAATGGAGCAAAGGGTACTGATCATCTGTTCCACTTGCTCTCCCTGAGCGTCGGTGAGTTCACGCTCATCTAAATCATCTATAAGCAAATCCATAACAACATCATCGTCATCTGGGTTATCTGCACACTCATCCAAAAGCATAAGAGCTTCTAGTGGGTCCTTCATAAAAGAACCCGACCAGAAGTCATAAATAGACTCGTCAATAATATCAACCGAATAACAAGTATCCTCTATCATTGGCCGAGCCAAAGTGCTAGGCAGGCTTAAAGTGATCGCGTCATCCCCTACTGCAAGAGTCAAATGCCCTTGCTTGACATCAATAATGGCCCCAGCTGTACAAAGGAACGGTCTTCCTAAGATAATTGGGGTCCGGGTGTCCTCAGCTATGTCTAAAACAATGAAATCGACTGGTATAAAGAACTTGCCTATTTTCACAGGCACGTCCTCCAAGACACCCAAGGGTCTCTTAACAGATCTATCAGCCATCTGTAGGGTAATGTTAGTCAATTTAAGATGATCCATATTCAATTTCTTGCAGACGGATAGGGGCATGACGCTGACGCTGGCTCCCAAATCACAAAGAGCCTTATCAATAACTAAATTGCCTATAACACAGGTAATAGAGAAGCTACCCGGGTCTTTCATTTTAGGCGGAGCCTTATTTAAAAGTAAATTACTAGACTCTTCCATAAATGAAACCGTCTCAAATTCACTTAGCTCTCTCTTACGCGTCACAATATCTTTCATAAATTTAGCGTAAGTAGGTACCTGGGTAACAAGCTCGGTAAAAGGGACAGTTACCTGGAGGTTCTTCACAACGTCCACAAACTTACCGTACTGTCGCTCGACCTTCGCGTCCTTCAGACGACTTGGAAAGGGTACTCTGGTAGCAATGAGTGAACCCGCGACTTTCTCTTCACCTTTATCAGTGCGTGACGTCTCCACAGCAGGGGAAGATGACACGGTAGCGGAATTAGATATCAAAATAGGATCTCCGCTGCTTTTGGTACTCGATCGAGTACTTTCCTCACTCGATCGAGTGGTTTCATATTGGCATTTACTCGATCGACCATTATTATCATTTGATCGAGTGATGGGATAGATTATTTCACTCGATCGAGTAGAATTTTCACTCGGTCGAGTGTCTGGGCAACACGCAGCAAGTATTTCGTCCAAAAACTCATCCAAATCATCTTCCAGTGTATTATCAGCTGTCAAAACCCCGTCTTCTGGTACTTTTGGCCCCTCATGAGTAAGGCCACCTTGGAGATTCGTAGCATTTATTGGATCGCATGTGGGTGGATGGTTAGCTTGGTCTTTCGCGAGTGTTAACTGCGCGACTTGTTCCCTCAACTCCACTATAACAGTTTCATTCTTGCTACATTTCTCCCCAAACTGTTGTGTTAAGTTCATCATCAAGGATTTCAGTTCGGCGATTTCCTTGTTTGTAGAAGGAGAGACCGGCTAGGTGTCGGCGTAGAAAGAGTATAAACATTCTTCATTTCCTCGTATAATTGAGAAAAAGGGACTCCTTGCTTGTATTTCTGATAAGTAAGGACGCGCTCTATACTTGCCAGACAATCAATAGGGTCATGCTTTTCCATGCCACATCTACCACATAATTCCACATGCTCAGTAATTGAACAAACCTGTGCACTCTCCGCTGCTTCTGGTACTCGATCGAGTACTTTCCACTGCAGCTGCTACCAACTCATTAACTTGCCCACTACCTCGGGGATTTCCATATTCTACAACATGGATAGCCATCTCTTCAATAAGACGCCACCCTTGATCATCTTCCACATTTTTAGTGAATATCCCCTTAGCTACACTATCAAGAATAACTCTCTGGTTTCGATATAGTCCGTTGTAAAACTGAGTACAAAGGAACCATCACTTGAAACCGTGGTGGGGAACAGAACGGACGAGTTTCTTGAACCTCGCCCACGCCCCATCCAAATCTTCAGTAGGCAGTTGCTCAAAAGAAGTAATCTGAGCTCTCAAGGCATTGGTGCGCTGCGGTGGAAAATATCGCCTGTAAAAGGCCAAAGCAAGAGAACTCCAGTCGGTTACACCGGCTGCCACCCTATCTAGATCCCTCAACTATTCCCGGGCATCATCAGCTAAAGAAAAGGGAAAAGAGCTCCCTTCACTTTGTCCTGTGTAACCCCAGCAGCAAGGGGAATGGTAGAGTAATACTCTGTAAACAGCTCTATATGCCTGCATGGATCTTCTTCAGGTACCCCCCTAAAGAGATTTCTCTCGACCAGCTGTATGTAAGATGGGTGGATTCGAAAGGTTCCCGACTCAGTAGTGGGTAATAGGAAACCTTTTGGAAGCGAATCCACATTAGGCTCTGAATGGCTGGCTATATTAGGCATCCCGGCAAATAGAATTTACAAAGCAAAGCAGGTGCGACGATGTTATCTTATAGAATAGATAACCTGCAAAACTAATCAAAAACTTCGCAAAAAAATGAGATCAGTCTCAAGAAATAAATTCCTTGAGACGAGAGACAAGCTTAAATAAAGAAACAAAATTGCGCCACCTCCCCGGCAACGGCGCCAAAATTTGACAAGGCAGTCGTATACCTATCAAAAATAACCAACTGGCTCTAACTAATATAGCTAGGGAAGTCGGGTCGATCTCCACAGGGAGATGGAAAAATGTCAGCTTTGTCTATGTTCCTCACGGTAACCAAATTGGGGGTTTTAATTGGGTTGTTGTTCTAAACTAATGAGAATGAGAGAGAGAAAACGCAGAGAAAAAGGATTAAACAGATAAGGACAGCAGCTAAGACAGACGGTTCACCATGATCATTCAGTCAAGTAATCTAAGTCTCAGGTCAATGCAAGTATGGTCTGAGTAGCAGTGAATATCTCCTTCCGGTCTCAAATCGCCCTAAAGCACAGATAACTTAGCTTCCTCCTTCACTACAGTGCCCTAATGTTCGCTACAAGTCTCACCCTTTCCAACCTTCCGGTCCAGATCAAGGTTTACTATGATAAAAATGTCTAATTGCGTCGACTCAATTAGACAGATACAATTAACTGCAGCGATTAACAACAAAGACTACACAAGCATTAACCTAATATGGCAACTACTATTCCTTCATAATCATGGATCCCTTAGCCTTAGCAAGAGGGAATTAACTATGCATCACCATTGAATTAACAACAATAACATATAAATGATAGGAATTAAACATGATAATAAAAATAAGATGGAAACAAATAAGCAATTGCAAAATAAAGGAAGAGGGGAAATAAAAGCACTAATTGTGTTAAGAATAAGAACAAGAATTAAAAGTGAATAATAATAACGAATACAAGTTCGAATCCGAGTACCAAAAGGGTAGAAGGAAGGTAAAATAAAGAAGCAGTAGAAGTTTTTCCAGTGAAAAGTGAATGAGGAAGAGTTACGCAGTCTACTGTATTTAGTAGTATGCAAAAATCCTCCTCTAAACCTAATCCATAGCTTAATTACAAAAGCTCATACGAAAATAGGCGGAAAAACTCTATTACAGGCAAAACCACTCGATCGAGTGGAAATGAACCACTCGATCGAGTAACTAAGCCTCAAACCCTTCGATCAAGTGGAAATAAACCACTCGATCGAGTAACTCCTTTTATTGCCTACTTGATTGAATACTGGGACGGCTCGATCGAGTAACCTTCCGTATATAAAGCATTCGATCGACTAGAAAAGTAGTCGATCGAGTTATCTTGGTACGTTTAGGCACTAGACACCTTCCGAAACCAGCTCATGCGTCTTCAAAGTGATAGATTCCAAGCTCCGGCTCCTTGTTCTCCATAAATGCATGCAAATGGGACGAGTTTAGGCTCGATTTATCTCCTCTTTGGTTTATTATTGCAATTTACATAAAATGAACCAAAGTAGAATATTCAGGGGCATTTGTAGCTAGATGCCACGTAAATAGTACAGAAATACAAGTAAAAATGAGGTAAAAACCCTATATATCTTCTTGTCATGCCACCTCACTAGCCCAGCCATGGAAATAGCTTAATCGTAGCTTTCCCATGAATACACAGTCAACAACGAGGTTGAGTAGGAATAGCCAAACGACCACAATAAATGGATACAAGAATTATATTAAATGCAAATGCAATGCATGCTCATGATCAATCCTCTGACGCTCCCGTTCATCCCGCCAAGCCTTAGCCGGGGTAATCTCAATAACATCCCAGAGACAAGTCCTGCAGAACCAGCCTGGGGAAACCAATGCAAGTGCTTATGATATGATATGCAAACAATATTATACTTACCATCCCAGACACGAGGCCGGGGAAACCAAATCAATATAATCATCTCAGTCACGAGCTGAGGTAGTCAATAATCAAATCATCTCAGTCACGAGCTGAGATAGTCAATAACTAAATCATCTCAAAGCAACTAACCAACAACCATATATCATCCAACACAATTCCAATTAATTCAACCAATACAATCAGATAATATCATTCAAGTAAACATTAAAGTGATTGAGTAGCTATCCTACCTTGATAGCAAATTTCCAACTGAGCAGCTCAACAAAAATCCGAATAACTAAAGCAATTCAGACCTGATTATTATATCTTCACAAATCGTCACCTGACATAAATATTCTAATAATTATTCAATATCAATTACTTATACTTCATTTATAATTCATTACTAATTATTATATTAATTATCATATTTTATTCATAACTTATTATTATTAATTATTATTACGATATACGAAAACCCGAGTTAAACCCAACTTAAAAACCCGATTCAAATAAAACCCCAAACTCATTAACCAACCCAAGCACCTCGTGAAACACCAACAACCCAAAACCCCATGTAACACGTTTTTACTCATGAAACATTGCCCATGAAACTCCCACGCATGACCAACCCTACCCCTATCACCACAGTGAACTACCACCTCACTAGCCCAGCCATGGACGTGGCCAGCC